>NC_048894.1:113038830-113231671 GCF_011077185.1 Oxyura jamaicensis | reverse complement strand
AAAAAAAAAATAATAATGCTGTCATCAAATAAACCCAGCCACAGAAGAATCTCTTATTTTAAGTATATTCTCCTACCAAATGTTATAACATCCAATTATTTTTTTTCAATCAAGAAAGATGTTTTTTAAAAAATTCACAGGGCAAATCAATTAAAACAGTAATTTATATGATATTAGTGACTTTGGAAAAAGGGAAAAAGAAAAGGTGTCATCTAAAGTCAGAGGCGAACCTTTCTCTTTACAAGAGAAAGTTTGGTAGAAAAGAGGAAGAGAACTATCCAGCAAGACATCAAAAAGAGACAAAGCAATCGGTTAGGAAAGAGGTGATTAAGTGAAGTAGAGCAAGTACATGGAAGGGAGTGAAGGGAACCAGATATATAAATGGATACATCTTGTTAGCACTGAAGGAGCCTGAGTTTAACATAAAAAGAGAAAGGGAACCATAGAAAAATGTTGAAAGAAAAACAGTGAGAATAATTTAGGAAGAGGACCTCGGAAAGTAGGAAAATAGGTGACCAAACCTATTTGTTTGAAATGAGGAATAAATATGTATGAGTATATAAAAAATAATAATATTGGGATGGAAACTCCCCCTCCCCTGAGATGGAGTAAGGAGAAAAGGAAGAAGCTAAACTCAAATCTAAGTGTTATTGCCTGAAAAATAAACCAGATCATTGAACTTCTGTTTTAGAAAGTTCCCTGAAAGAGCACTAAATCATGGAAACCAAAAGTGGAAAATCTTTGCCTCTGTCTCTTTCTGGTCACTTTGAAGCACCTCGTGGCTGTCAGGCTGTATACCCTTTTCATCACAGTTGAAGTCCACGAGTCCAGTGCTAATCCAGGCCAGTAAATCTTTGGGATATAACACACTTAACAAACCAGTCTCATTGAAATCAGAACTGACATTTATTTCCTTTTGGAAACTCTGATTTCTTAAATTTAGACTTCTATTTACCCTCACAATCAGAAAGTATATTTTTACAGGAAAATCAAAGAGATGAAAAAAAGGTGCTTATATACTCTAAATCTCACTTTTCCCTATTAGCCAGGAGGACTGAAGCTCTTCAAGGGCTGCCATGCCTATCTGTGTGACAGAGATCCTATGAGAAACACCCTCCATCCTGGAAAGACAGCTTCCCATTAAACATGACTGTTTTATATCTAGGCTCAAGGATGTTTTTTTGACTTTGTCTCATAACTATAATCAGTGATTTGTGAAGAAGTTATTTAATATTAAGAAGAAAAACTCAAAGTCTTACAAAAGTGTATTCCAAGACATCAGATTCTTATTACAAAAATATTATATTTGATGGTTGCATACTATTTCCACAAACTGTAACAGAAATCCTCTGGACTTGTAATACACACTTTAACAATATTTTGTTACAGTAAGTACTAGGAGAGGTTTATTACAGTAACTGAAGGTGATGAACCAGTGCATGTTCGACCCAAAGTTGTACTACTCTCCAGTGAATTAAAACAATGTAAACAAAGAAAGGATCAGTTTCCTGCAGTGTCAGTGAGGTTATAATTAAAGGACAGCAACCAACACATCTAATTATTAGGAGATGAGAACTTGATAACTTTGGAGAAAAGACATCTCTGACGTTTTTGCTTACAACAACAAGGAGCTTGACTCATTGACCCTGTCAAGCTCTTTTGTAGCCTTATATTATGACAGTCAGTTCTGGGCTGACCGTTTTAATACCATTTACTCAGTCTGGAGACAATAAGGACTTCCGTGAGTGTGTCAGCCTTTTGAATGTCAAGCAGATACTGAGTGCTTTTTAAATACCTGACACTCTTTTGGTCCTACAAAAACAGTTCAATAGTCTTATTGAGTTATTTAATCAACATTGCTAGAAATATGTTGCTGCTACCCTGTGTTATCTTAAATTAATTGTGATCTGCTTTTTCCCTGTTGTTCATTTCCAGACTTACCAATACATTTTCAAAATAAAATTTAATAGTCAAGTTTGTATGATCCTGAAGTCACATTTGTTACATGTAAAAGGAGTAAAACAGGTGCTCCTTCACAGTGAGTCAGGGGTCTGTAGCTACCATAGGATGGTTTACCAGGTGAGGTTCCTATTTTAAGTGAAACAGAAAAAGTTGAAGCACAAGGCAATTTAAGTATCATTCCAAACCAATCTATGACTGAGATAGCATTAGCTACATAGTCTTGCAAACTAATCAAATATTCAAGACAACAAAGAGTCTACATCATTGGATACACAAACCAAAGATACATCATTGGCAGCGAACGTGTCTTTCACAGGGACTTACTGAAGAAAGACTAATGACAGAAGGAGAAATATGCTGCTAGAAGGAATGGTTAACACAGAAGTTTGTGATTGATTTAAAAATCTTGGTCTCTGAAGAAGTGTGGTAAAGCGTTTATGCTGAGACGCAATAGGCTCAGAACCATTCATTTAGAGACCTCTGCCAACAGATGCTAAACAAAGAGCAAGAATCCTATGGGTGTGCATTTGCCTTCTGCAGTTCATCATCACAGAATAATCATAGAATGGTCTGGGTTGGAAGGGATCTTAAAAATCAACTTGTTTCCCCCACCCGGCCCCCCCCCCCCCCGCCATGGGCAGGGACAACTCATTCCAGACAAGGTTGCACAAAGCTCCATCCAACCTGGCCTTGAACACCTCCAGGGATGGGGCATCCACAGCTTCTCTGGGCAACCTGTGCCAGTGCCTCACCACCCTCTGAGTGAAGAATTTCTTCGTAATACCTAATCTAAAACTACACTTTTATAGAATAAATTAATCATCAAATGACTTAGGTTGGAAGGGACCTTAAAGATCATCTAAATCTAACCCCCTGCCATATGCAGGGACGCCACCCACTAGGTCAGGTTGGGCAAGGCCCCATCCAGCCTGGCCTTGAACACCTCCAGGAATGGGGCATCCACAATTTTTCTTGGCAACCTTCTCTTTTTAGTTTAAAGCCAATCCCCCTTATCCTATTCGTACACTCCCTGACAGAGTCCCTCCTCAGCTTTCCTGTAGGCCCCCTGTAGGTACTGGAAGGTCACTATAAGGTCTCCCCAGAGCCTTCTCTTCTCCAGGCTGAACAACCCCAACTCCCTCAGACTGTCTTCATAGAAGAGGTGCTCCAGCCCTTTTGATCATCATCATGGCCCTCCTCTGGAGTTACTCTAATAGATCCATGTCCTTCTCGTGCTGGGGGCCCCAGAGCTGAACACAACACTCCAAGTGGAGTCTCACAAGAACAGAGTAGAGGAGAAGAATCACCTCCCTTGACCTGCTGGCCACGCTTCTTTTGATGAAGCTCAGGATATGGTTGGCTTTCTGGGCTGCAAGTGCACAATGCAGGCTCAGTTTACTGAAGGTCAATGTAATGAACTGTCAGAATTCAGCTTCTGAATTTTGTCATCAACAAAGATAAAATTAAAGGACCTCATTTTTGCTTTAATCATCATAACAACTTCAGAGCTGAGAAAGCTAGTATGCAGGGAGCCCCCTCACCACAGCAAGTTTTACATGTACTTTTTTTTTTTCTTCTTTCTTTCTTTCTAGATGAGTTAATCTGTGTTAGTTGACACTGAATGTTACTTGTTGCTATTAGACCTCTGTCTCTATTAATTATTTACATTATTTTAAAATGGCAAATACAGCAAAGCAGGATATGCAGAATGAAAATCCCATGTAAACAAAAGAGTTACTATTTCCCTAAGAAGCCAAAGAGATACTTTAAAGCTCTATGGTATGGACCATTTCCACAGTTTGATGTAACATTTAGGGGTAAAATATCATATGGGAGTAGTAAAATGACTGTCTGGAATATCTATTAGAATATAGATTAGAATACATTATATTATATATATTAGAATATAGTTGTTGATATTTGACTCACATTAATATTAACAATTATTTGTATTACAGGAGCACTAATAGTGCTAAAGACGCTACAAAACCATAAAAAATGTTATCCCTCCACTGAAAAGCTCTGGAAAATGTTTTTAAGCAAAGCAAAGCAAAGGCAGTGATCTGGTCAGAGTTATTCAGCAGGGAGTTCCTTCGCAGCACTGCTTATTTCCTTTAGAAAATCTGTTTTTTATGTGTGACTTAAAGTAGAAAGACATGTATGACAGTGACAGAGAATATGTAAAAATAAAATAAAATAAAATTAAAAAATCTCAGAGATTTTCTGGCTTCTACTACTTGTTACTTCAAAAAGGGAAAATGTAAATTAATCAAGTTTTATCTTGTACAGAAGATAAGGCCCTAACAGCTATCACAAACAGTAGGAGGTTTTGATGAGTGATATCTACACAGGTGCCACTGGGAGAACTTGTATTGCTATTTGATTTGGACAGTGATAGGGAAATATAATTTTCATCATTATTATTCAGACTAATTCAGAATATTAGTACAGACCAAAATTAATTGTTGCAATTGTTTAAAATAATCAAGCTTTGTTTTATGATTATCCTGAAATTTTAATTATGATGAAAATTAAATTATACTTAAATTATGGGGAAGTAAAGAAGGTAACCCCCTATGTCACAACATCTCACATGTTAATGTGTAAATGCATAAACCAAATGTCAGACATAACGTGTAAAGGACAAACATCTAAATTGTATTTACAGTTATCACAAATATTTGCAGAAATTGAATAATGTCATGTGCATAAGTCTAATTAGATTCAATTAATATCCCATTTGTATCCATACTGACATTTGTATTTTATATGTACATCACACCAAAACAATTTATTTTCCAGATATGTTCATGCTTATAATTTCCAAGATAAGCATTTTCCTCTTAAAAACACATAAATGTGCATGCACACACACACACAAAAACAAACAAAAAACCCACAAAAGTCTCACAATCCAACAACAACACATCTAAAACCACCACAGATGTACTTTTACAAGGACAAGTAGCTGTTTCATTATGCCTTTATGTCACCTAGAGGAAAAGCATCTTGTGGTGCCTTCTATCTCCTCTCTTAATATAAAAGTATGTAATTAATATACATAAAACACTGTAAATCTTTTTTCTTGAGCTGTACAGTCATCAAATTCCAGACACATATACTTTTCCTCTTGCAGTGGAACCAACATATAATTAGGCTATGCCGAGAGTAATTATTTTAAAGATTTTAAAATGATGACGGAAATTATTATTTTATTTATTTATTTAGTATTTTTTTTCTGAACTCGTACATAGCATTAAGTAAGGGTAGTGGAAGTGAAAGAAACACCAGTAAACACTGTATAAGTGCTGGGCAAAGATGCAGCCATTCACTGGGGACAAGTCACGCTCCTATCTGCCAGCAGTGTTCTTGCCTCTGCCTGCAATGCCGGGAAAAGGGCCAAGGGCAGCAAGTCCTCAGCCGAGGCTGTGCCAGCTCCCCTGCGAGTCACAGCGTCTCTCTCAAAGCAGGTGTGACACCTCCTACAAAATCAGACTTGGCCTCACCCTGCCTGAAAGCAACTCACTGCCCAAGCTAGGAGTATCTAAGTTAACTTCTAAACTCAGAACCAAGCCCATTTTTAATTGGCAAGTTAATCGTGTGAAAATGCTGACTGAATGTCATTTGTAAGTACTAGCCTTTTAGTTAAGCACATTTGCAGGTGGGGCATATATAAGCATAAAAAGCCCTCAGGACAAGCTGGAAACTGAGCTCTGGCAGTCACATTGTCCCCATATTACAGCTCACAGCAGATCTTCACCAACACTATGTAAACTTTGCCAAGCTCTGTGCAAACTGGTAAATCCCATGAAATACAGGATCTCTGGCTTCTAACAGCATGAGAGAAACTTGGCTTTCCCTCTCTGTCCCTCTGTTGAATCCTCTTAAGTGTTTTTCATTGGAGTTTCTACATCTTTATGGAATTGTAATTAGGTTGCATTAAAATCTGAATTAAAAGTAAGAATAAGAAACTAAATTGTCAGTAATTTCAAGCTAAAATCTCAAATGTAGCCAGCACACCAAGTTTCCCCTATCTTCACAGTTAGGTCAAGGAGAGGTCTTTGAAGTCAGCTGTGTGACAATCCTCTAAAGTAGTGTTACTGGCCCAATTCTAATTTAAAATCCAGTTTTATGACATTCCATTCATTTCAGCAAAGTTTGTTTCTCATTTGCAAAGTAAGTGAGATTAGATTCAGATCCAGTGAGGTTTGTTACAGAAGGTCAGATAAGACTGAAAGAGTATCTCCAGGCTTTTTTCTATGGAAACAAGTCTTTTAAATCATATCGCTTCTTGCAAAAATATCAGGAATGATTTTTAAACAACATTCGTATTGCCTTGATTTGTTTGGCCTTCCTCACGTAGGATGAGTCCTCCACAGACATCTAAAGCTATATAAGCAACCGTACCAAACAAAACCACAGGTCCAGCTGGCCCAGCTCCCTGTCTCTCTGATAGTGGCCAATAATGGATCCAGGGAAGCATATACGAACGTGGCAGGTATATACTAGTACTTTCCTAGTGAACTCACACAGCCTACAGCAATCTCTGGCACAGAGACTTCCTAAGAAAAATATGACATGCTTCTGTCTTACAACAGAGTACAAGTTCTGAGTAATTGCACTGAAATTTTGTGGAATTACATGCATTACAACCAACAACAGTAAGTGCATTTCTTTTTTTCCCTGTGGACACAAGCAAGGCACTTAAATACCTTCCAGTCCCTTTAAAGTTCACATTATGTTTAAAAATGACTTATTTTTATGACAATAACACTTTATGGCAGTACCAACACAATTAGTAAAATAAATGTTTTTGAAAGATAAATACTAATTACAGTGAACATACTTCCAGTTATTAAATTTGAATTCCATTTATTACTGACAGAAAAGTAACATTCAAATATCTTTAGTACCAGTAACATATATGTTCCAATCATAACTTATATTGTAAACTTTACATGCTTTTTTTCAAACAAGTATTCTAAAAAAGAGTTTTAGATAAATCTCTTATTCACTCAGAAAATTCATTACTACCCGTATAGTGCCTTAGGTGCAGAGTACGTGGACGGTGTCTTACTAATACAAATTTAGACAAGGTTCCCGCCCTGAGAAATTTGCAACCTAGTTTGAACAACCACAACACTGACAATTTAAGGATTAAGCACAGGAATAGATGCAAAGAGGCAGAAGAGGTCAAAAAGTTTAACTGACAGAAGTGGGATTTACTAAGAGATTTAAAGATCACTTGATTAACTGGTAGAGTGAGGTTCTTCCAAGGAAAAATATTAGCTTGAAAATTTCTTCAAAATCTTATTCTGAAAGAATTTTGAGTTCTGAGTGTCTGGAAGGTTTGAGGAGGTCAGTTCCAATGATCTTCACAACGATCTTGCAACTGGGCTGGCAAATTAGTTCCTGAGCTTATAGTTTTACCATGCTAAAAACTAGAAAGGAGTGCATGACTACTCAAGTTTTAATTTGTTCTAATCTAACCATTTCTATTTACAACCTGCAGGCCAAATTGTGGTAATTGCAGACAAACCACACTTTTCTATCCCTTCCCCTTGGAAGGACTGAAATTGCAGCAGTCCTACGCAAGTCCCAGTAAGCATATGGTGGGGCTTGTGTGCTGCCTAACCCCAGCATGAGCCCTCTCTTCTGTGAATCCATGCTCTATCCCTACCTAGAAGAGGGCAAGTGCACTCAGAGGCTGTGACTGGACCGCACATCAGAGAGTACAAAGCACACCACTGTCCCAAGGGCCAGGGGTTGCCTCCAGCGTTGCTGGGTTTTGCCACAGAGGATCTGCCAAATACCTTGGCTGTGGGACTCTGCAACCCTGCCCCTGCTTCCAGGGCCACCCATGTTCCAGTGCAACTGCTGTGGCAGCTAGAACTTGTTCCTGAGCATTTAGAGCACTGCTAACTTATGCAGCAGCCAAAAATCTTTTTTTTTTTTTTTTTTTTTTTTTGTGTGTGTGTGTGTGTGTGTGTATGGCATAAGAGCATTTCTGACTTTAAAGAATTACTTTACAGCTTTGCTTTACAAACCCATATAATAAAAGATTTTAAGAAAACCTGCCTCTGTGATTTCTTTCTGGTTACAGTCTCATACTTTCTCAGGATTAGCAACTGATTTCAATTATTTTTTTAGATTATCTTCAAGATACTTGTGGTAGCAGCACCTAACTTGTCAGGTGAGTCAGTGCCAAAAGTGTTGTGCAACATCAAAAACAAAATATATACCTTGCTAGTTTGACAGTATCATTCAGGTTAATTTTAAGAGTGCATAAAGATATTAAGAAAGGAAATCCCTTAGTTATGAGAAATACTGAAATATAATTAGAAATATCCTGAAATTTATTTTGTTAGAAACATAGCAGAAATGGAAGAAATGAACTCAGAAGCACATACCTATCCTGTTACTTTTACAGGCTGAGTAAAGGGTATGCAATTCTCTACAGTGTATTAGATTATAAGATACACTTGCAATGTTTTCTTTTGTTTTTCACTATTTTATTACTTTCTTTAGATACTTTAAATGAAATAAATTATGAAATAACATAACTGTAAATCATGACTGGACTTCAGTATAAAGCTTAAAAAAACTGTCATGGTCAAAATGCAGTTATTATCATGGAAGCAAGTAGAAACCTGTTATATTATAAATTTTAATGAAGATGTCTTCAGAAAGTTGCAGATGAAAAGAATATAAAATAATCTGTGAAAATAGAAGAAGAAGAAAAAAAAAAAAAGTAAAAATTAAAAGACACTTTTTAAGTTGTGCCTCTCTGCTGCTACCCAGACCATGGCTGGAAAGGTGATATTTCAGCTTATGATTAAAGAGGTTCATTGTCTAATAGATTTTGGTATTCATTTGAAAAACAAAACCACAAAGAAATAATTTAGAATGACCAACAGCACATCACTCAGTCTATATACTCCAGAGGATACACAAAGACACATTAAATACATTGTGTTTACTTCACACTGTAGCCAATGAAAGGAAGGGAATATAACATACTAAATATTTTCCAGTCTTTACTGTGGCTGTAGGGAAAAAAAAAAAAAAAAAAAAAAAAAAAAAAAGTGGAGTGGAGTGGACATGATCATTATAATGTATATATGTATATATATATATGCGTATATTTTCTTTTTTACAGATTTTCAAAGGATCTGTGTTGGTATTTTAAATCAGACCAGGAAAAAAAATATATACTAAAAAATGATGAAAATTGTAGAATAAATGCTGAAGAAAACACAGGATTCAATTAATGTATCTGGAAATAAAGACAAACAATATCCATTTTGCCAAATGACAAGCACAGTCTCTTCCTCTGAGCAAACTGAAACAAGCTAAGACAGCCCAGAGCATAATCCTGTGAAGCTATGAATCTGGCAGAGACCATGTTTCAAATACAGAGCTAAGGAGGAGCAAGCACAGCTGCAGCATACGCCCCAGTTCTGACAAGTGACCTTAAATATCATTACTGCTCTCCAGCTGGGCCTGGATCTGTCCCTCAAGAACCAAAGCTCTTTCTGCAAGGCTGTAGTGGTAAAGCAACAACAAACAGTTGAATAAATCACTCCATCATAGATAAAATATCTATAAAGCAGATACTCACACACTGTATTTTGTTTAACCACATGAGCTGTTTTAAAAATAATGTTAAATGGGCTCATAACTATTTCTCATTTTTGCAGTTAATGAAAATGAAAACCACCAGTGGAGGGGTCACCTTCTGCACTGAGGTCAGCTCTGTGCCAAGAAACACAATCCTTGCCTGCACATGCAGTTTCTCCAGGTCACTTTCTAACCCAGTCCAAACTTTGATTTCATACTTATGTATAAATAATGTGCTTTATGTGATCCTGCAGAGACTCTGTCTTAATTAAGCAAGGCTGAAACCGACTGTTTCTTTGACAGTGGAAACATGCCAAGTCTCCATGGCCAGAGACCATTCTTACAGGCCTCAAAAAGCCCTGCAACACTCTGGGCTCCCTCCACTAAAGCAAAAATCTTACCATGGTGAACCCACACATACACAGGATTTTCCCATATGCCTGACCCCTATCCCCCCGCCCCCTTTCTTTTTAACCACACCCACTAAGCAAAGAGCGATGCACAATTTCCACCACAGCAATTGGGGGAACAGGCATATAGGAGAAAGCCAGGAGATGGCATCACTTTCTGTCACCTCTTTTGAGGCTCACTAGAGGACAGTCTGATGACAGACAAAACAAGGACCTCAGGGTGCATATCCAGAGAGCTGGGGACACATGGAGCTCGGGGAGCCCACAGGTACAAGCAGATGAACATATGACCCTGCAAGCAGGGGGGAAGGTGAGGGACAAAGAGCCCCTGGACTACTGTTACACAAAACAATAATAAAAATAAAAATAATAATAAAAATAAAAAAAACACCTTGAGATTTCTGTTGTCCCCGTTCCCCCCCCCCCCCCCCCCTTTTTTTTTTTTTCCTATGTGCAATTTTATAACAATGTAGGAAATCTGGGTTTAGGTTTGGGGGGTTGTTGGCTGTGAATTTAAGCATTGAAAAACAAACTTTGCCTGAATATTTTGGAAATTCCATTACATATATCACCAGACCTTTTAAGGGAAGTTGTCTTTCTACATGTCCTTAAGGGTCCTAACAAAATATATTTAATTTTTATCTCTGTCAGAAGTTAACTTTGAGGCATCTTCACAAAGCCAAAAAATAAAGGCATGCCTTCAGGCCTGATAGATATGGAATCAGGATTATAAGCTTGATATGCTGAAAGCCATAAAAGAATAGGAGATAGAAACTAATAAGCATTTATATATATATATATATTGTTATTTTGGAAAATAAAAAATGTTTAGAAAATATTTCTTCTATCTGAATTAGATGAAAACACCTGCTATTTTAAAAGTATTGTACTTCAATGTGCATGACTTAAAGACTTTAAAGGCTTTAAGACTCTTACTTGAGTAAGAAAATGTATGAATAAGATTTTTTTTTAAAAAAAATGATTTATAGCTTAAACAAACCCTGTTACCAGAAGGTATGTTTTCTAGCTAAGAGGTTGTTTACAGAGATTGTTTACTAGGCTGTGGGCTTCTGCTGATTAATGAGCAGGAACTTCACAGATAGCACTTGGCAAATAAGATTGCAATATAAATGGGAATTTTATGGCAGCTTTTCCAAAGCACTTATCTCCCTTGATCTCATGCATACATTGTAAAAGGTTCGTAGTTTGTCCGAAGAGTCATATTAAACAGGAAAACATCTGTACTGCTAGTTTTGTGTAAGTAGGTCTAGGTAGACCCTACCAGTCTGTGAATAAAATTGGATTTGTGAGAGTTAATGAAAAGAATATAGGAGCTTTGTCTCTTGTTCCTGCTTTGTCTCTTATTCCTTTTAAGCAGAGATGTGTGACTGTTTGCAGATCTAATATTTGAAACCATACAGTAGTTAGCTAGTTATTTTTTTGAAATTTGTGAATGTGAAACAAAAAGATCAAAGCTTTTAAAGTATTGAACCCAATTAGCAAATATTGCAACATTTGAAATTTTTGTACAAATCTGAAATATCTGATAAAGTATTTCTGGCATGTATGTACTACCATTACTATTTCCAAATCTAGTCTTGCAGAAGTGAGAGGCAAGGCAAGCCTCTGTACAGTGACTACACCTATGGTGAATAATCCAGTTAGTTGCAAGAGCACATGAGTCATGTTCAGATTTCACCTGAACGCCTGTTCAGAGGCTCTGGAAGATGCACTGCTACCCAGGGGAAGGCGTGGCTGCTGCCTCTGTTTTTATATAAATGCATTGATGCAGTCTAATTTAATTAATGAGCTTGGTTCTAACTATAATGGATCTCTGGAACAAATTTCCTTTTAGGAAATACTACAGAATTGTATTATGAGATATCAAAAGAACATTCCCAAACAGCTGTTTGGAACTATAATTAGTCTCATTGAAATATGTGGAGTAATTATCCTGAGCACCAGGGAAGATAGATGGGTATTGGACATCTGCAGAAGCTGGATTTTAATTTTCCAGTGAAAGGAAATATCACATCTAGTATCAAGTGAAAGGAGCACTCAGATACTCCTTTAACTGAAGAATGTGGGCAAAGTCAAAAGCAATGTCATTAAATTTCAATGAGGAGAAGACTGGCTCTCTGACAGCCTCTGAAAGAATCTCACAGATCCAATCTCGTGGATAAAGCATAAGTCCATTGACAGACTACACAGTGAAAAGCAATCATTTCCCAGCAACAATTTAGAGGAACAAGTCTTTGCCAAAATAATTTAGCCTTTAAATTGTCACAGAAACACAGAATCATAGAATCATCTAGGTTGGAAGAGACCTTCTAAATCAACAAGTTGTACCATCATGTCCTGACCTTATTTTATCTTTCCATTGATATCAAATTTATTTAAAAAAGTGAATGACTACAAGTCTACTGCTTACAGACATACACCTGCAAGGGGACAGAGCATGCCAGAGCAGGAAGTACGAATTGCAACAAAATTAGTGTAGTGAACGAGAGAGAAGTGGGGGTAAACAGAAAGAAAACTGTACACATTTAAGCAGATGAAACAATACATTCTTTAATCTAAAACTTAAATAGCCGCTGTTAGTATGATGGAAAGAATGGACTACACTTTCTGAATTTAGTGTCACAATCCTACTTCATTTGAAAAATCCTAGATCCAGATGTAGATTTGTACACAACAAACAGCTAAACATATGACCAGGAAAATGTAAATGGAAACCAATCTCTAACCAAAAATTCAAGAAACAGGGCAAATCATGAAATTTGATTTTTATCTCTTTGTTAGGTGAAGTTCTTATTGAATATCTGTCAAAAAACATCTCTATTTATTATACTTAAGATTCTTTTTTTTTTTTTTTAAAAAAAATATTGTTTTTCTTGCAGTCTGATGTTATTACTCCCAAAACTACAGTACACTTCTCATACAGATTTGTGATTTATTACATTGACTTATACATGCAGATATTCTAACAGATGTGAGTTAATTGAATCAAATTTTTAACAGATATTGGGTAAATATAACCATTGAACAATTCTGGTAGATGTGTCACAAACTAGTCTTAATATGCATGTTGATGTATAATGTGACAATTTCGTATACCATTTTCTAGTGACTCTCCTGTATATGTGTAAGTCTCATGCATGTATGTTGATATGTACATGTGAGCGTTGATGTAAATGGACTATAGACTATGGTTACAATAATTTTAATTGCCAAGATAGACAGTTGTGTGTGAATATACAATAAAAAACATATTTTTCATTACAGTCACAAGTAGAGCATCTTGAAGGATGTCTTTTATAAGGACAGGATGCCTTTGTGAAAGGTGACATCTTTTCAAACATAATTCCTGTGCACCTGTTGAGATGGACAATAATCTGTCCCAGGAATACAGCTACATAACATGATGACACATAGTTAATTGTTCAATACATAACATGCTACAGCATTGCTGTAAAAACAGGGAGTAAATTGAAATTGTCCTAGGGGGTAGAACAGATATTCCTTTGTGGTTCTGTTTCATGCTTGTGATCATTACTTCCCCAAAACTGTTATCGTAACAACTTCTAACACACTTCATTTTAGTATTTGACACATGCATGTCTTCCCTCCTGTGGTGAGTGAAGAACACAAAGGCCATTTTTACTTCCTACCATGCAGAGATCAGGGAACATATGAGACTACTTATGTATAAGAAAACTTTTTGTTTGTTTGTTTTTTAAAAAGATCCTAACTAGTATACTGATAACTGCTTACTTGTTCTACAACCAAGTGTATGAGTTCTTATGAAGAGAAAGAATAGTGTAAAACAGTCATCTGACTTTTTTTCCTGAACTCTGGTGATTGGACTAAATGCAGAACCAGTGTGGGCCAGAAGGGTAGTAAGAGATATTTTTCTCATTACAAGCTAATGGAAAATAAAGGAGGCTGCTAAAAAAATTAACAGCTTGGATACTTCATTATTCATTCATGAATGTTTAAAATGTCTTTAATTTATCTACTCCAGTATCCAGACTTAGTAGAGGAAAGGGAAATTCTAAGTTTTGTGTTGTGCATAACATCTCCAACGACCTGGCTTATATTAACAACAAAAATATCTGCTTAATTTACCACACTCAGAAAATACAACAATAGTTTTCTAAAATTCAAGCACCATTAGAAAGTCCTAGCCAATCAAATAAAGCTGCTGGGTTATTGATTAAATGCTCCTCTCAGTATTGCATTGAATGTCTAAATACTTGCTTATTTTTTAATTGAAAATCTATTAACAATTTCCACTTCTTGCCTGTAATCTTTAATTTGCAAATGACCATAACATGGCAGATACCCAGTGACATCTATACATATTCACATTTCTCTAATAGAAAAAAATAGAAATACAAAGAAAGACACAGCTTAGAGTTATATGTCTAACTTCAGAATATTGTTTTACATACCTTAACTTTTGTTATCACCACTTATATGAACATAAAATATAATTATTTTCAAAATTTCTTAGACCCTTTGTGACCTTCAGGTACTCTGGTTTTATGTTCCCCCTCCCCCCAAAAAAAAAAGAATAAAAAAAAAATTACTTTTTCATCACTACTCATTTTTTTTGATTCAGGGCAGGATGAGAAAGAAAGATATTTCAGCATGGATTCTCTCTGTCACTATGCACACAAGTTATTCTAATATGCATCTTTGTATGTTATGCAATATAGGAATATTTGCTAAGTATATGTAAATAATCTTTTTAAATTCCCTATCCAAAAAAATTGACCTAATCTTGAGAATGTTTTATGATGTGCATAACTTGACTACCAGTAATCTCAGTGATTTAGAGTTCAGCATGTGAAGAAATGCTTTCAAAGCTAGAGGACAAGAGTGTGCTTGAATTTAAATTACATTAATATTCATTACATATAACATATAAAAAGTATAAATTATACAATGGGCTATGTATAAGTTTGCATGTGCACAGGCTTGAAGTCTATGTGAAACATCAATAACAAACTTATTTCCATAGCAGAGAGCTGGTTATTTGCAAGAAAATGTCTTTGACTTCTTAGATTTTGAAACTATACACATGACACTGGAACAAGCTTTCAAAGAAAGCATATAGTGTATATGAGCATGTAATTATACATTATTGCTCCCTCTTACCCAATAAAAAGCATATATATATTTTCACATTGAATTCTCTCCTGTTCCAAAACAATTAACCTACTGAAAACTGAGGAAATCTCAGTTCTCCAAAATTTTAATAACTTTCTTTTATACTTTATTAAATAATAAAACTTCTTATGAGATTGTTTAACTCTATAGAATTTGTAAGAACACAAATTTTATCTCAATATGTCTTGTCATGATAGATTCACTATGTAAGCTCAGTTGCTGGGAACATTTCTTTCAATAAAAGGAAAATATAAGAAATGGGACTTCTGTTGACAGCAGGAAAAACAAAACAAAACAAAACAAAACTAAAACTCCTTCACAATTTCAATTTATTTACATTGCAATTTTAAAACCCAAATAAATAGGAAGAAGTGGCAATCTGTCTTTGATCCATTGGATGGATCCACTCTTGATCCATCAAGAACAGTCCCAACAACAAGGCATTAAAACATAAATTATTATACTACATTTTCACTTTGTTTATAAAAAAAAGTTCTAGAAATTCAGGAGTATGAATCTCATTCAAAGGTATCAACCTAGCACAGATTTTAAGGTCATTCTCTCTCAAAGGTCAAGCTATGTAATCCACATCAAGCTCAAAACTACTACTTGAAATACATTAGTTGCAAATAATCCTTAGTTAAAAGCACGGAACACCTTAAACTAGGGCACTCTGAGTGCTTTAACCATTAAGCTCCTTTATGTTTCCTTACTTTACCTATTCCTGCGAAGCAGAGGCACAACCTCAATAGCAAAGGCAATTGAAGGTGAATTTTAGTGAGTTGTAGGGAATATTTAGGGCAATTGCAGAGGAAAGGAAAAACATGACCTTGAAATTCCTAAGGCAGAGAAAGACATTTATCTACAGTCCCCCACATTTTTTTAGGTAGGCACATGTCTTCTTGCCTTGGTCTCCTGCTGTGGACACAGCATGTGGTTAGTCCTGTTTAGGTCAGTGCTCCGTGGAGCCGGTAATGTGCCTGCTTTTCAGTTCACTTTGGTATGGTGGGCTTGGGCACCTCTGGAAAACAGCAAGACCTATGTTCATCTAACCAGTGTATAATTACCTAATTCATGCTTCTTAGAGACTAACAATGATGGATATCTTTTTAAGTCCTTTTTCTTTGGCTAATCAATGTTAATTGTTCAAATGCTCCTTGTCAAAATCTTTTAGAAAACTTTTTTGTATGAAAAATGTCTTATGAAAATTAAAGTTGTAAACCATGTCCAAAAACTGAAGTGTTTCAGAAGATGTACACAATCTTGAAACATCCATAGCCAGCAGATTTAGCTGTGGCTTTTTATGAGTGCTTTGAATTGGTCATTGGGTGTCAAATAATAATAATATATCATTTTGTTTTCAGAAAATAGCGAATATAAGAAAAATAATATTCAACTTTATTTATTTATTTATTTATTTATTTGAGCTTCATCCTTTGTAAACAGAAAACTCTCCTTAGGGTATGCAAACATAATAATTTAGTCCTCATAATTTCTTTTCAGGACACTAACATTTTCAGAATATTAAAGATAAGTTACTTAATTTACAAGCATAAACAAAAGGTAGTCGGAGAAAGCAAATAGTGATTAACCAACTAATATATAAAAAAATAGAATTTTGCATTATGTGTTGAAATAATATAAATTCATGCACATTTTCTCATCATTCCTTTAATCTTGAACTATAGCAGGCAGATTTCTGTGAAGGTAAAATGATTAATATAATTATAATTATAATTATTATTAGGACTTGCCAGATGTATTTAATCTGCTTTTCAACTTTGTTACTCTCTACAGTATAAGTATGAACACATTTGAATTACTGTTATAGTACATTATTATATAACTATTATTTTTTGGTGGGTGGGGGAGGGGGGAAGAAAGCTTATTTACTTTGTCAGTTAGGAAAAAACAAACAAACAATGGAAAGCTATTCAGTGATGAAAAGTTGGCAGGAATGGAAGTTGAGATGGTTGAAAGGCAAGTGGTTGTGGTGTATCTGATGTGAATATATAATTAGAATATTTTCTATTCAGTGTCTGATTCTAACTATTCTCTTTCTATACGTATCATAATTTGCATATGCATTTTTTGGCTTTCATTAAAAGATATTTTATAATTTAAGGAGAAACTATCTATTTTTAAGTCCATAAATATTTATTCTACTGTGTCAAATGATGCATGAATACTGTAATGATATCTACCTGAACTATAACATAGAAGACATCTTCCAAAAATATGTACTGGGAAGTCTATCTTTGCACTGAAGCACATTACTACCAAGTAATGCTGCATAACAACAGCACTTTAAAATAATGGCAGTGGTAAACAATAATAATAAAAATCACAAAATAAATAATGAGGTCTTTTAAAATGAAGCTTTTTGTTATAATTTTAATCTTTAATCATTTTTGTTCACCTTCTTCCTGCAACTAAACAGCAGGAAATACCTTATGTACATAAGTGACATTTGAGATGTTTATGTATAACTGAAGTCTAAGAGTTTTGACCTTATCTGGAGATTTTGATAATACTATGATATTTTATACTACTCACATTTGTAAGGCATTCAAGTGAATGTACACTGAACAGTTCCAAATTTCAAAGAAATATAGTTTAATGTTTCTTATTATGAACATATATATTACAAATGAATCATTCTTATTAAAAATATACTAAGTTTATTGTCAGACAAGTATGTATGATACTACATATTTACACAGAAAACAAAAAAGAAAAGATGATGTACCCAAAGATATGTAAGGTGACCCAACGAAGTGAAAGTTGGAAGATTTTTGTAAATTAAGTAGACACTGAGTCAGCTTAATTCCATCCACACTTCTTAAATGTAGAGTCAAAATCATAACTACTTTGCTCTTATTCTTCTCATTAACATTACTTGGTTACTTCGGTGATGCTGACCTGTAAGCATTAGTTTTATGTACCTCCATGATTCCCCTGGCAAACAGCCAAGTGTATTACAGGTGTTTGGGAATTTCCCACAAATATCCTAGCTGCACCTCGAAGGAAGGACTTAACTGGTCACAGTAGGTAATCACTCTATTGAAATAATTAATCACTGGAAATGTGGCAGCCCTCAAAGATCTGCTTGAATTGCATTACTCAGCATTTGCAGGAAGTCTCTTCAAAAAGTCACTTCTAAGTGCTGTAAAGTGTTTATTTATTTATTTATTTATTTATTTATTTAGGAAGATTTCCAGTGAACCACATCAGAATCAGGAAAACTTGGCAACTCTGCCTTCTTACAGTTTTGCAGAAGGTTAGCTCTTGAAAATATTAGTGGTGCAGACTGTTTACATGCAAGCAGGAGTCAGCTCCTGCTTTTAAGGAGTCAGCTGTTCTTGCAGCAGAAATGTGTTTGCCTCCAACACCACAAGCTGTGCTGGCCCTCCTCTGCCTCCCCTGGAAGTGGAAGCCGGGGCGGCTCTGACATGGAGGAGCAACCCTGTGCAATGGCTGGACATGTTTTACACATACAGAAACAACTCATTGGGGGGGGTGGGGTGGGGGAATACAAACAACACAACAGTTAAGCTAACTCCACGTTGATTGTTTTTCACCCATACCAAGTATTTTGCTGCTTTAGCTATAATTGTTGCCCACATTCAGATGTAATTGCTCATGATGCTTTGAGGTTCAAGTGAAAAATCTCACAGCTGGGTGAGGTTCAGCTTTCTCACCAAACTGGCATGACTGAGCTTGCATTGCTGAACTCATCAGAAACAATATCACTTGCTGCAACTCTCTTAAATTGGTTCAAAACATCTATCTGTCAATTGAATGCATTTGTACACAATACATCCTATTGTTTTAAAATGACATATTTTAGAATTAATTTGAATAAATGATACCATACACTTATAACTTTTCGTCAAGGTGTTCTGCTGTTAAAGAACTGAATATTTACAACTGATATAGCTTATTCAAAAAAGATAACTTTATGTGAACCACCAATATATATCTGCCCAGTGCTGAGATAACTAATTCACTCACATCCATATATATCTAAGGTACACTTTGATTTTGACTTTGTCATGTGACTATGTTCACAAGAATATCAAGCAATATTATGGGAAAACCCATCTGGTACAATACTGGGGAGGGTTGGGGGGTGTTCGTGCTTTCCACACAATGGAAAGGAGTGCTTAGATTTTTTTGATCTGTATCACTGTCCCTGCAGCCACTTTTTTTTTTTTTTTTTTTTTTTTTTTCTTCTTCTTCCTCATTTGGAAGAGGAAAGTAACACAAGTTTTGGTATGGAATTGTCCACCCCTTCTTGCTGGGAGTGCACTGGTATTCTTCTGAGGCCTCTTTCCAGCTTGTGAATACCACTCCTGAAATGGGGAGAGGTGCTGGCTACTGGGTGAGGTGAGGCACTCCTGTCTGCCCTGGGGCTCAGACGCCATTAGCCAAACACTCCCTGCTCAGGGAGCGACTGCTCATTAGTAAGGAAAGGAGATGAGAACAAACATTAGAAAGGCCTATGCTACTCCTCCTCTATTTTCCATTTGACTTTTTTTTTTTTTTTTTTTTTTTTTTTTGGGCGGGGGGGAATCTTTTACATCTTTCCTCGTTTTCATATCTCTGGTTATGTGAATCATGCCCCCTAGCTTATGCCAAAGGATGTTTCTGAAAGTAATACTTATTTCTTTTCCATCACTGAAAACAATTTTTTTACAAGCTGACTTGACAATGTAGATTTATTTTTCTATGGTTCCTTTTTCCTGCTTCCTAGTTATTTTTGTATTTTCATATTCTTTTCAGTCTTCTTTCATTTTTTCATTATTTTGTTTTACTTCATCTTGCCCAATCTTATCTTCTTTCCTCTTTGCATTTACTCTTCTTCTCTCCTTTCTGAATTTCTTTCCCATTTGTCAATTCAGTTCTACCCTCCTGTTCCTCTTTTCACTTGTCATCCCTACTCTAATTCCTTAGGTATTTTCTGCATAACTTTCAGCCAGTGTCCCCTAAAGCTTGGTCAGACCTTTAAGCCCTGGAGATTGGAAGGGAGAGGACTGGGAAGGGAGAAAATGAGGAAGGAGGCTGACTTAAACACACTTGTCCTACAGGTTAAAAAATATATATAAAAAAATGCTATATTTGCAAAGCCTGTAAACACAGTTTAACTGACTCACTGTGCGCCATACTGAGTAGCAACCTCCTTTCCTATGATAATGAGAGCCTCAGAGGGATGGTGGTTCCCTGAAGAATGAAAACATGAAAGAGGACTTCCCCAAAGCCATTGGGTGGAGCACAAAGGATGTGGAAAGACTGTAGGGCTGGAGAGGAAAGATGAACATAGATAAAAGTGAGGAATTCAAGCACCATGAATATCAACAATTGAATAAGTTGACATTACATTTTGGCCTCCATTGACCATAAACTGGTGAGGCTGGGGGAGTCCATTGTTTTGTTTTTGTGTGTCTGAATAAGTCTAATGCGATGAATTCTATAATAAATACTAGTTTCAAGATATTTAATGACATTTAAAATTATTCATGAGTTGATTTCACTGAGAGGTTAGAAAGAATTACTAATCTTTCTAAAGGTACTGACAACTAGATTTCAATTTCAGTTTCAGTATAGGTGCCTCAGCAGATTTTATTGAAGTTGTTTTCATACAGAATACCCTTATGCAAAAGACAATAAAAACATGTATATTAGATGCACACTTCATGTAAGCTTATCTGAAAAAGGACATCTTTATTCTTAAATTAATGAGTTATAAACTTATTGGCTACATATATAGGCTTACTTATTGTAGATGGGTAAGTGAAGAAATGTATTCCCTATATGTTGTATAAAAATATAACAGTAATGCTGGTAAGTCACTTTGGGGATGTCTACTTGTACATTTGAATGCTACAATGCGTGCAATGAATTTGGCTTTTGCATTTGTCTTTCTTCCTTTTTAATTATTCTAATGTCAGTTGTTTGTGTAGTTCCATAAATCCAACTCCATATTATCAGTTACTCACTTTCTCTTTCCTTCCCCCCCCCCCCCCCCGACCCCCCCAGTGCATTCTGATTAGCATACTTTCATCACAGCTCCCTATAATGGAAAATTATGAAAAATGTCTCCCCGTAAGCTGTTATTGATTATATAATGAAAAAGAAACATGCATGACAGGATTGTACTCCTGTGCAATGGTCTTTGTGTTCTTATTTATACTTCTAAAAAGTGAGCACAAGGACACAAAACAAGATCATAGGCTAATTTGCACTTAATTTACAAATATTTAAATTTCTATTACAAGTTCCAAGGAGTAGAGTCGGCCATGTAAGTAGGACTGTTATGAGTTAAATATTTAATTTCCATTTCTGAGTTGAACTGAAAATGGTGGCTTATGCTATAGTTTGAAATGTGAAGGAATAATTGTTTGGTCTATTGTACAATTTAATTCTCTACACAAGAACTCAAGAACAAGCTTCAAGGTGAATAAGAACCCAGGAAGGTTGTCTTGTCATGGAGAGCACATGCCATTAATACAGTTGTGCACTCTCCTAATGCTGGTCTCTGTATGCATAGGTCAATGACAGGTACTATGCTGATAGTATTATAAATAGTATATGATATTCTTATATAATGGGAATTCAGATCTGCTTAATTTACACATAATGAGATAACACTCTTATTCTGTTTAGTCAATGCAATAATATAATGAAGATAAAAGATTCTTAATGTCATTTGCTTATAGTAACACAAGAAAAAATTTATTTTATTTTTTTAAAAATAAGATGTTCATTTTTTGAATATCAGAAAAAAAGTAGAAATCAAAAGAGAGAAATGATAAAAATACATAAAACCAAACTGATAATAAGAAAGGGTATGAATTAATTAGACTGGAATATATTTCAGTTTGCGGCCATCTTCCATCTAAACTAATAAATATTAAATGTGTGCTGAAACTAACATGCATGTATGA
This sequence comes from Oxyura jamaicensis, assembly GCF_011077185.1. Taxonomy (NCBI): domain Eukaryota; kingdom Metazoa; phylum Chordata; class Aves; order Anseriformes; family Anatidae; genus Oxyura; species Oxyura jamaicensis. The sequence goes on along the minus strand of NC_048894.1, from coordinate 113,209,557 downwards.
ACTTGTCTATGCTTACAAATGGAATAATTTAAACAGAACATGGCAAGGGAATTAGCAAAAATGAAAGAAACAACCACACCTATCCATTTAAAGCATGTAAAACTGAGTAACATTAAAGAGCAGCACTGAGTGAAAGAAAATTGTCTGTGCATGTGTATAAGCTACTTAAGGTGGTGATATTAAATTAATGTATCACCAACACAGCATGGATGAGGTGGACCCAGTCAGCTTCCTCTCCCTGTTAGAGACTAAGATTTGATCAACGCAGTGATTAAACAAGCACTTCATCTTTTAATCACTTTGTTATTGTAAGAGTTTTGACATTTCTTGTGAATGCAACCTATAATCTTCAGATTCTACAGGAAAAAATCTTTATGGCGTTAAACTGCTAGAACTACAGGATTTTAATGCTGGGTGAAGCCAGGACTATGACATTCTAAAGAATTACTTCTGGGGTTGTAATTTTACCTAAATGGTACACAACACATTTTAGAAATCACAGAGTCTTTTGTGGAAACTTCTATGGAACTAGAAATTGATCTCAGCAGGAACTTAGTATATGTGGTGTCCACCACCTGTAAAATTATCAGCCAGGAACTGAGATTCCAAATTCAAAGTGTTGCCTTGCAGTGCAAGGCTTGCTTGCTTGCTTGCTTATTTATTTATTTTCTTTATCTTCAAACGTATATTTGCAGTTTTTTGTTTGTTTGTTTAGCATTATATAGTAAATTGAGAAAAAAAAATGACCAAATGTAAGCAGTTTGGAGGTAATAGGCAAAGTGAAATATATGAGCTTATTTAAAATCTCCTCCTACTCTTTATTAATAAGTAAATAGCTGTATTGCAATTTGAAAACAGTTTTCTGTAGTATGACATCTCTATGTACATGCTAACACAAATTGTGAGGCTCTGGAGAGCTACCACATCAAAGAGAAAACCCCAACCATGTCCTGATGGAAACCAGAATCATCCTACTATCCCTTTTCCTCTGTCTTGACTTTGGAAGGGAACCTGTGTATATGAACGGCCCTTTATACGTCCTTATGCTACATATTCCTCTGTTTTGGCAAGCAACAGGCCAAAACTGCAGGAATTACTGTAGACACTCAAGCTCACTGATTAATACAGCCTTAAGCATTATTGATGCCAGTAGAATTGCACAAGTTCTATTCAACAATACAGAGAATGTGCTGCTAAATATTACTAAAATTATGCCAAGCATAAAAATGTTTCTTCTTCAATTGCCACTAAAAATTTCATTCAAGGTTGGTTTCTGTTGTATAATGGTACACAGAAAGGAACAGGTAATCTCCACTCAATAGTCAGAGAACTTAATGCCAGAAAGAACTGTTACATCATCTGCTCTTTTGACCTTTTTATATCATAGTTTGTGTATTCTACTGACTATCAGTAGGCCCAGTAATTTGTGCTTAATTAATGCTTAAACATACTTTGAAAAGTCTATGGTCTTGATTTAGGAGCCTGAGTCTCCAAACATTTTTATTTTTTAATATGCTGATATATATAAATCTTTCATAATGCAGAGTATCTGCCAGTTCTCAAATAGTTATTGGAGCTTTTAAAGTGTTTTCATTAAAACGTGATCATAAGAATCAAGCATGTTGTTCTAATGCATCAGTATTTTTTACAAAAATAAATATATATATATTTAATTAATTGTGTATTCTTCACAGTTTCTGTACGTTTGAGGTTCAGATTAACTCTGCTATGTTGAGTTGTTGCATTGGAAAATTCTGTTCACATACTTCTAGTGTAATTCCTACACAAAGACATGAAGAAGGCCAAGGTACTCAGTTTCTCTCCTATTCTTTCCTTTCTTTCTTTGGTCCTGCATTCAGCAATCACACATCTCTGAGACCAGAGGGAGACTGAGGCCACTGATACACAGTGGAAGAGAATCAGGTTAGGGAACATTTAAATATTTGAACTGAACATGGACATATCCATGAGACCAAGTGCTGAGCGAGCTGGTTGATGTCACCGTGAAGCCACACTTAATTATCTTTGAAAAGTTGTGGCTATTGTGGGGGGTTCCTGAGGCCTGGAAGAAAGCAACAGTTACTCCTATCTTCAGGAAGGGCAAGAAGGAGAATTCAAGGAACTAGAAGCTGGTCAGACTAACCCTGATGCCTGGGAGGGTGGCTGATCATATAATCCTGGAAGCCATTTCCAAACATATTAAGGACAAGAAGGTAACTGGGAGTAGTCAGCATGGATTCATGAAAGAGAAATCCTGCCTGACCAACCTGGTAGACTACTATGATGAAGTGACCAGCTCGTTGGACAAGGAAGGAAAAGCCAACCAACCAACCAACAAAAAACAGTGGATGTTGTTTGCTTTGACTTTAGTGAGGGTTTTGACACTGTTTCCCACAAAATTTTCAGACAAAGTGATGAAGTATGGGCTAGATAAGTGGACAGTGAGGTGGACTGAAAATTGCCTGAACAGTTAGGCTTAAAGGGTTGCAAGCAGCTGCACAAAGTTCAGCTGGAAGCCAGTACCTAGTGGAGTACCTCAGCTGACTACACTGAGTCTGATGCTCTTTAACATCTTTGTTACTGACCTAATTGATGGGACAGACCCCATCTGCTACAGTTTTGCGGATGACACAAAACTGGGAGGAGTGGCTGATGCACCCTTAGCGGGTCTTGCTGTCCTCTAAGGCATGGACAGGCTGGAGAAATGGGCCAAAGGTCAAAGAGTACAGCAAAGGGCCACAAAATTGATTAAGGGCTGGGAGCATCTAACATGGAATCAGAGGCTGAGAGATCTGTGACTTCAGCCTGAAGAATTCCCAGGTGGGATCTTATCGATGTGTGTGATGGCAGGAAGAAAGACAGTGAAGCTAGGCTCTTCTCTGTGATGTCCACTGTCAGGATAAAACACAATGAACAGAAACTGAAATACAGGAGTTTATTACTTAAATTTAAGATTTTTTTATTATTATTATTTGTTGTTCTTGTTATTGTTAATGTTGCTGTGGGGGTAGTGAAACACTGGAACAGGTTGTCTAGAAAGGTTGTGGAGTCTATATCCTTGGGGATATTCAAATCCAACTGGACACAGCCCTGAGCAGCATGCTCTAGGTGTGAATACTCTGAATATAAACTGAAAACTCTGTTTAGTTTTGGGTTAGATCTGATAGGTTAGATCAGGTGATCCCCAGAGTCGCCTTTCAACTTCAGCGTTTTTTTTATTTTTTATTTTTTTTATTTTTTTTCTGTAAATCATCATTGATAGGAAATAGTATTGCATTGCAAGTGCAGTTGAGGCATATTTTTTCAACAAATGAGCACCTTCTATTTTCATGTAATTTATTTTCTCTTTCACACACCATTTTGTTATGGTCCACGTTAAAGAAAACTTTAAGTCTTCAGGGGTAATTTACCTAGAATTATTAATTATATTACCATAGAATATCCTGAGTTGGAAGGGACCCACAAGGACCATTGTGTCCACTCCTGACTCTTCACAGCAACCTCAAAATCAGACCATGTGTCTGAGACCATTGTCCAAATGCTTCTTGAACTTTGGCAGGCTCAGTGCTGTGACCACTGCCCTGGGGAGCCTGTCCCCGTGCCTGACCACCCTCTGGGTACAGAACCTTTCCCTAACACCCAGATTGACCCTTCCCTATCCCAGCTCCATGCCGTTCCCTCAGGTCCTGTTGCTGTTACCAGAGGGTAGAGAAAAAGGCTGTTCACCTGGCCCTTACTAACTGGCAATTCCCTTCAAAATTCTGTGATTCTGTGATTCAAAACATAAAAGGCTGTTTTCTACTAATTTGAAGATGGTATTCCAGATCCACATTAAATTGTCACAGAAATGCATGGAGTAGTGCAAAAATGTAAATATTAGACAGTATTAGGGTCAGAGTAAATAATAGGACAGCAATAAATACAATGATGAAGTAGAAGATTAAAAAAGCTTCAAAGCTGGATACAATATACTTCCATTTAAAGTGACAGGATTATCTTCCTTGTAGCTGGGTAAAGACTGGATATTAACAAATTTCCAGGCACATATATCTCAAAGCTAATCTCAGAACTGGCCTGGGGCACCTCACCAATGCAAGCAAAACCTAGTGGTGGCAAAGGGCATGTCACATGCAAGTGGAATATGATAGTGGAGAATGGGAGTTTAGTGGGGCAAGGGAGATATGGCAGGGTAGGAAGGCTCAGAGGGCTTAATCACCTGTGTGTGATGAGATAGGGTTGAGATACATGGGTTACTCAGGGAGCTGTGTCAAAGGGAAGAGGAAAGGCCTATGTAGACTGTGGGGCTATGAAGTTGGGGAGAGGCCTGGGACAGGATGTGGAAAATGCAGGGGGCTGTAGAAAGTGTCAGAGAGGCACAGAACCTTCTTTTTCTCTTCCAGTTATTTGCATTGAAAATTCTTCATTTATCAGATGATTGGACTAAAAATCTGGAACACCCTTTCCCATATCCTCCCATATGGTGTTATATATGGAGGGGACAGGTATGCAGTGTAGTACAGTCACTCATTTCCTCTGCTCCTTATAAAGTATCTTTTACACTGTTCCAGAAGTTTTTCACCCTAAATACCTGCTTATTTTGCTCTTTCTTAAAGCCAGCTGTCCAGTAAGTATTTGTAAAACTTAGATGTAATAATAATAATAATAATTGGATAAAAAATATCATACATCTATTCCTGTGTGTAACAAAATTTGGTAAGAGATTAAGATGTCCTAAACACCAATGAAGTCACCCATATGACTGCATGGATGCCAGAACATTACACGGCATTCCTTGCAAGCTATGCAACATAATACAATACATTTTTATGTACGTCACTAAGAATGTATGTAGGTCTCAAGACTGCATCTGATTGAATACTTATGGCACACATAGATGACATTGCAACAATTCTAGATGCCCACAGAAGAGTAATACCATGAGAGCCAAAGTACTGGTAGTATTTCAAGCTGTCATCTGCGTTGGTGCCATTATCCTGTTCTACTGTACTCACAGCAGCTCCAAATGCCATTTGATTAAAACACATTGAGTGCAGGCACTTTGCCTACATTCTTATTTACAGTGATTGGATTGACCTAATGACAGTAGTATTAGCACATTTATAGAAGTTCATTAAAGCTAAGAGTAAAAAAAAAAACAAAAAAACAAAAAAAAGGTTAGAAAGCAAGGAACATTTCATAATAAGTCAAAACTGTACTTGTGAAATGAAAGGTGTGTCTATTTTGGATCTTTCACACCACCAGTAGATCACAAAATTACCAGTTTAGGAGCATGTGCAACCTTCCGCTACAGAAAGCATGAAATAGAAAACCATATTGCATTGTTTCAGTAGGACAACATCAGAATTTTGGTCTCAAAACTCTCTGTTCCCTCCTTCTTCTCCTTGAGCTCAACAGTGATCTGTTTACTTATCCTAATTTCCTTGCCCCTTCAAAACTCCCAGTCCCCTGCACAGAGACTTTTCCAGATATTATATTTCTCAGAAATCCTTCATACGTATTTACTATTTTTTTTTTTTTTTTTTTTGGGGGGGGGGGGGGGGGGGGGGGGAAGGGGGGTAGGGTGGAGAGGCAGGCTCAGGAGAAAGTAGGCCCTTGGCATTTATGTTGTTCCCAATTGGAGGGCATATTCAAGGACATTTTAGAGAACGTCCTTGGAACCTGATTAAATTCTAGTATTTATCTGAGACCAAAATTAAGAAGCATGTCAGTGTTGTACAGATTTCCCAGCATCAGCCACAGGAACCTCATGAATTGTTTCTTTCTTAACCAAAAACAAAATGCTGTAATACAACACACTTCAAAAGCAGGACTGCCAACCTCTCAATTTGCTACCTTCACCTATGAGGAAAAAAAAAAAAAAAAGACTCCAAAATACATGAACTTAATAGAATGAAAATGTCAAGGCACAGTTGCTGAAGGAAAGGCCTTTTTTAGTAACCAATGCAAAAGACTATTTTTAGACTCTTGGGGCTTGTTTAATGGATGTTATGCATTCTTATTGCAACATTTCAGTACCTGAAGGGGGCTTATAAAAAAGATGGAGAGTGACTTTTTGCTCAATAAGATAATGACAGGACAAGGGGAAATTGTTTTAAACTAAAAGAGGGGAGATTTAGATTAGAGGTTATGAGGAAATTCTTCATTCAAAGGGTGGTGAGGCACTGGAACAGGTTACCCAAAGAGGTTGTGGATGCCCCATCCCTGGAGGTGTTCAAGACCACACTAGATGAGGCCCTGAGAAACCTGATGGTGTCCCTGCCTATGGTAGGGGGATTGGAACTAGATGATCTTTAAGGTCCCTTCCAACCCAAGCCATTCGATGATTCTATGATTAGTTGGAGCATTACACTTCTACAACACTTATTTCATTTTCTGTATACTATTTGCACACCTCTCTCTAATACAGCTATAGATACCCTTCCCTAGGATATTTGTATCTGGCAGAGCACAGAAACAGACCAGATGTAGCATTATTAGGTGGAGTAGTACTTGATGTAGTAAAAGAATTACAAAACTATATAGCTATAGAAATAGTACTAGATGTAGCAATATTTTCAAAACCTCTTTAGTCATTCTATTTTCTTCCTTGTGTCTGTACTATTTGTTTATTTTTCTGACGTATATAAATGCCTCCAAATGATTATGTTTTGATAGTATTAAAATAATAATAATAATAAATAAATAAAAAGATTTGCACACGTGCTTGCATTTTTAAATGAATTTCTAAAATTAACTCCATAATTTTGTCCAAATAATCATATGATATAAAGAATCAATTCACACAGAAATGGAAAGGAGAACAAAATAAAACATTATTGGGTAATTCTCTGTTTCCAGAGAGAATTCCAAAAGTTTTTGTCTGATTTTCATTTTGGCTTTCATTTGTAATTGCTAAGGCTTTTTGTTTGTTTGTTTTGGTTTGGTTTTGATATTACCAACATATAAAAAGATGCAGAAATTTCTCTTAGACAGCTCACTTTCTAGGAAACTTTACCTTAAAGGAAAAGTTTTGACCAGATGCTGCAGGAAAGAGAACTGGAGATCATGTCTACGGTTCAATGATATGCGCATAGATTATAGGTCTGTCTTCCCCACAAACCAGTCTAAAAGATAGACTAATGTAGTGGGAACATAGCCAAAACTTTCACCAGAAAAATAATAACATGCAACTTTGAACTAGAGTTCCTTATTTGCCTGAACAAATTGTATTTGATTCATTAATTGGAGTTAAACAATAGTTGTTTTGGCAAGCTTTCAATGTCAAACTGTCATTTTAGCCTTTTGTTGTATTTCAGCAGTGTTCTTTATTACATTTCTTTTTACTTGTCTCATATATTTTGATCTAAACTCTGTATTGTTAAAATACATTTTTAGATTTTGGTCTATGATATTAAATTCTCTTAGTCTTCCCTGCCCACATCATAATTTTGCTATTCTATTATCTTCTTTGTATATTCTTCTATTTTACTGAGGTACCATATTAGTTACCACATTGCTATACTGATTGTATTGAAAGCAAAAAAATATTATAAGAGAAGTTTCTAGATTAATATTTTTTGCTGTTAAAAATAACGCCCTAATATTCACTGTAATGTTTCAGCTGGAAATTATTCTACAATCATCCACATTCTAAAAGCTCCCTTAACAATACATTATTAATTCTATATTGTATGTTCAAATAACCGTCCACTATTTGCTAATCTTAAATGAATGTGTGTATCTATAAATGTATATATCTCAGGTATATATAGATACACACCTTATGTATTGGACATGTTTAAACAAGTCCAGAGGAGGGTCATGAAGATGATCAAGGGGTTGGAGCACCTCTCTTATGAAGACAGGCTGAGAGAGCTGGGGGTGTTCAGCCTGGAGAAGAGAAGGCCCTGGGGAGACCTTATAGCAGCCTTCCAGTGCCCAAAGGGGACCTACAGGAAAGCTGGGGAGGGACTCTTTGTCAGGTAGTGAAGTGCTAGGACAAGGGGGAATGGCTTTAAGCTAAAAGAGGGCAGATTTAGATTAGATATTAGGAAGAAATTCTTTACTCTGAGGGTGGTGAGGCTTTGGAACAAGTTGCCCATAGAAGCTGTGGATGCCCCATCCCTGGAGGTGTTCAAGGCCAGGCAGGCTGCATGGGGCTTTGGGCAACCTGGTCTGGTGGGAGGTGTCCTTGTCCATAGCAGGGGGGTTGGAACTGGGTGATCTTTGAGGTTCCTTACAACCCAAACCATTCTGTGATTCTATGAAACTCCAGCAGACTAAAAGACAGATGAATTATGTCCTTTATTTATTTATTTATTTATCATTATTATTATTCTAAGGCATCTAATAAAGTTTTAAGCGACATCCAGAATACATATAGCGCCATGAATACAAGACTCTCATATGCTGGTTGTAAAAATATTAGCAAAACCTGGCTTACTAGTGGGTTGTGGACATACCCTGTCTGATGTGGTACCACAAGAAAATCAGAAAGAAGATAAAGATAAATGGGAAGGGGTGGGAGACAAAAGGAAAGAACAATCAGGAGGAAAGTGTATGATTTAGTCAGTAAGGAATATTAAAAGAAAATGAGCAGTATCATTTTAAAGAACAGCATAGCAATATTTGTATTATGGCTGTAATATCACATTCACACAGTCCCATTTCCCCTGTTTTGGTTGCCTTCTTAATCTGTCCTGTTAGGGCTTGACTTTGTGTGGCTTTGGGAGCTAAGAAAACTCTGAGTTGCTCCATCATATTACTGAAGTCCAGGTTTAAAATCCTGGACTTTTGCCAGTGACTGCTGCAGGGACAGGTTTTCATACCTGAAGCCATGCAGAGTCCTAACCATTGAGACCTGCACAGCCGGACTTCAAAGAGCAGAGAGCTTAGGCAGCCATCCCCTTGCCTTTTCTATAACCACAGCTGTGGAGCAAGACAACACCACTACAGCAGCTTTCCACTTCTAGTCTTCTGCCTGCTGCAGCTGCTCCTAGATAGCCAGGAAGCAAACAACTCATAGTTCCTCTGAAGGGAACAAGGGACAGGAGTTTTAACTAGATCAGAAAAAAGGGCAGCAACAACGGGCGTACTGCAGAAGACAACCAGGTGCCTCCAGCCACCTCGGTCAGCCTGAGGGCTGGCCTTGCAGCGCAGCCCACTATCACATCTAGGTTTGGCACCCTGAGCATGCCAGGGCAGGACTGCAAAAAGCCTTCCAAGGTAACTTGAAGAAGAGTACTGCTTTTCTCAGGAGCCAGTCATGAAAAGAGCAATTTGTAAACTTATCTCTGCTCCAAACTGACTAAATATTTGTTAATTATTAAATGAACAAAACAATGTAGTGTCGTATATGTAAGCCAGGATTAGTAGTGATCCAAAACTTCAGCATTAAGTAGAAAGAGGTATCTACATATTAAAGAGGAAAAGTATCAATATCAGATGTGAAATGGATATCTGACATACATAATATATATTTGGTCAAAGTTATATAAAAATAATCAAAAACATGCAAAATCTGTCTTTGGTGTACAAAGCAAAGCTGTGTTTGCCTTAAAATGCAGTAGAGCATTGCAGAGTCACATTTATCACAGTGGAAAATACCATTACGGCCTGTAGTTACAATATTAGTTCCAGAAGAATCTATTAGAAAGTGTATTTCATCTACCCTTCCTTTCTCTTCCACTGGAGGACATCAGAAAAATTCCTGAAATTTGTTATTAAAAATTTAGATTTTTAGTATAAAGCCATGTCTCGGGGCATATTCTCTGTACTAGGGGAGAGAGAAAAAGTTGCTTTGGCCTCTGACACAATAAAGATTGAGACCATGAAATAGTCTTAAATGATCCAAAGAAATAAAATATCAGGCGTTCTAGAAAAAAAATGCAAAAAATAAAGGAAGAATTCCAAAACAAGGCTTTATGATACTGGAATATGAGGGAAAATTGATTTCTGCTTCTAAATCTAATGACTGATGATATCTTATCCCTGCCAGTTGCTAGTCTTTAATACATACCAATCTACAAAGAAAAGGAATTATAAAACCCCTGAAGTCAAAGCTGTGCATCAAAACTTGTAAAAGATTCTTCCTGTCTCATGCAAAAATGAAGTAAATACAAGATCCATGGGATTAATTGAATACAATAAAATCAAGTGCAACAAATACTGCCAGAATATTAAAAGCAAGTAACCATCCATAAAACACTTCATAAAATTCACAAGCATCATATTTAAACAATTAAGGTTTCTTGCCTATTTTACTTTATTTGAAAAACACCTTCAGTTTCAGTCATTTAATAGTTACTGACCTTGTACATCCAATGCCTTTCATAAGTTTATTATGGGTAAACATTTCTCTCAAGCTTCAATGTTTATCCACGTGAAGTTTTAAGAGAAATCCTAACACCTCTAAGACTTCCACTTTGATAACTTAAACAGATTTGAACATTCTAAAACACCTTATCCTATTTTATATTAGCCTTTCTCTACATCAATTCAAATTTATGTTATTCTATGAATGTAGACGTAAGAACTTAACATGACATTTTTAAAGAACATCTTGCTAATATTATGTACCACAATACTACAGTTCCGTTTTCTACTGGAAATAGTTCATCTTAAAATGACCTCCTGATATTCGAGATAGAATAGTCCTCCTGTGACCTGCCAGTAAATCCAGTGCCCACTTTTGAAGTGCTAACTTTGGTTGATAAGTCTTCAATTTAGAATAAAAATTGTGGATTAAGTTTCTATGTACATTACTTTCTACTATGTCATTTTTATCCTGCTTCTGTAATTCCAGTTCACAATGTATGACCCACCTGTTCCTATCGTCAATGGCAAGTGTTGCATCATCCATACCATAGATTATTAATGCAAAATATCTAATTTTATTATTATTATCATCATCATTATTTTACAGCAGTGTCATGAATAACAATATTAAGCAAAACTGGTTCTTGGAAAATATCATTGCTCTCCTCTGTTTATCTGGACAACTCTCTTTTCAATGTATCTCATCATAGTCTTCCCTTTAGCTATCATGTTAATCATCAAATATTACTCATTTTAATTTCCACTTTAATTTCTCTTCCTTTGATATTAATTTTAATTCATTTGAATTGATGTTTTGCTTAAATCTAGGTTACTAAATCCACTGTGCTGACCCCATCTAAATGACATCAAAGAAAGATATATTATTGCATGGCATAATTTACTTTTATCAAAATCACTTTGAATTCACATTATGTAATCTCCACGTTCTTGAATACTCTTCCTTTCAAAATCCATTATAGTTTATTGTAGGGTATTAAGGATAAATGATTTTTTTTTTTTTTTTAGACCACTTTTTCTTTTCAGATATGTCTATCATACTTATTGTTCTTTAATGGGAATAAGTAAAGTATCACTCCCCAGGCCGTAGGTTCTTTTAAAATTACTGCTACTGGACATTGTCCAGGATGTTCAGATTTCACAAAACACATGCTTATTTTTGTATGCAGTATGCATGTGACAATTTCTATTTCCATCTTCCTATCTTTGTTGTATAATCTTTCTTTAATCCTACACATAATTTCCCCCATTAAAACTGGAGAAAAGTATTGCGATCTGTGGTGTATACTGTCACTTAATCTCCACCTGGTCCTCAGGATATGGCCCTGCTTGCCTGAATAGTATCATGCTTAGAAACCTTCTTATTATTTCAATCAGTGTTTTCAGAATATCTCGTTCAGACAGACATTTTACTATTCTTTACTGTTCTTTACTATTACTTTTATATTTGTGCACTGTCTAGCTGAAGACCATAACCTTCTCATCGCTGCAAATACCCTGATTTCTTACAGTGTCTTGCAAGTAACAGGAAAATGCCACTCAAGCCCAGACTATTGGAATTTTCTCTTAATATGATACTTTCACATTTCAATCCTTGGATGCCACTTAGTTGCTTTGCAGTGTCAAAGTATGGTCCTCTGAAAACTGAAACTTTATTTATCCACCTCTGTCTACTCTGCACTTGAAGATACTGTGGCAGTTTTGAACCCATCTGTGATCATTCAGTCCAAGACTCCTTTCTCAAAGAGCTTTTCTCCCTGCTTACTCCCTGCTCAAAAAAATTAAGATTCACAACTTTTAAAGTAAACATAACATGGCGGTATTTATAGTTCAGTGATACTTTAGTAATGAAATCTGTCTGGTATTTCCTAACAATACCTGAGTTGTTATCTTTGTTATCACTGTATAATTGATTACTACTGTAATCTGCTAGCATTTGGGCTCAAAACTGTATCCAGGATAATTAAAACTCCCCATAACTCAGACTATTATGTATTTTTCTTACAGTTCCACAGAGGTTTCTGTCCATATTCAAATCTGAATTTGATATTATAAAAACTCTCTGTTGCATTAAGGAATGCTCTTATTCTGTTAAAATAACCTCTTCTCTGCGTGACTTCTACCTAATCATTCTCTTACATTCAGTGAATATGGATACAGAAAATTTCAGTTTTGATACCTGACATGAGTAAAAAGGAATCATAGGATGAAGAAACACAGTACATAAAAAAAAAAAAAAAAAAAAGTGTGATGAATAATACTCAAGCAACTCCCATCAGCCCCTCCTATGCAGTTTTATTACACATCTTTGATGTAAGACTGAATAAAGCCATGCAGAACAAATAATTCCTGTTTAAAAAATGTTTAATGACCTGTTTTCATTCTGCTATGCTTCATTTTTTTTTTTTTTTCCACTTAGATATACTACTTCCTTAAATAATTTTCTTAGTATGTAACTAGGCAAATAGAGAAGAAAGCATGATATACAACTAAATCCATACTTTGCATATGTCTTAGGAGTCTTTCAAAAAGCAAGAAATCCCATTTGTGTCTTAACACCTCCATCTTTGTCAAATCTCTAGGAAAGTTCAGCAGATATATCTTATGAGAAGAGAGAAAATTAAACTGCTCTACCACATCCCACTGAAAGTCCATAAAATTCATCCTATATCCAGCAGCAGATTGTAACTGATATTTAGGGAGACAAAATAAGAAGCAAAGCATGTGTCGCATGGTCTTTTCCCTGTGTGCTCTCCATCTCTGCCAATCAGTATTTAGGGACTTTCAAAGTCAGTGTCTCTAGCAACCACCAATGTTCCGTGTTATTTTTTCTTATTCTTTTCCTGACATATACATGGTTTTGTCCTCTATAATATGACACAGCTCTGAATGGCACCATTTGATTATTTGCTGTGCAAACAGTGCCTGCTTTCATTTGTTTTATTTCGACTGCCTGATCATTTCATTCAATACCTTCCAAATTTTCAGCTTGTGAGAAACGGTGACTAATCCTTCCCTATTTTTCTCTATATGTCATTTGTGAAACGGCAGATCTCTGTCTCCTGTTCCACCCACTGTCTCCCACAGCTGATACTACTTTTAGTTTCATTACATGAAAACCACTCATTTTTATTTCCATTCTTGGTATCTTCTCTGCCTCTGGTAGCTGCTTTTTGAGATGACTTGAAGAGTATAGAGTATTCAAAGTGTAAATTTATGGGTATATGCAGTGACATATTGAGATTTCTATTTTGAGATCTTCCTTTCCCAACAATTTGTAAGATTCCATTAATTTTTCAAATGCCTGTGGATAATGGCTTAAGTTTTTCTGAGAAACAACAGTAAGTTTCACAGTGAGGTGTTTCTGTGCTGAAAACTGTTTATGCTTTTTCCTGCAGTTTGGGACAGAATGTGTACACTTCTGGAAAACAAATACTTATGCTTTGATAATAGTGAAGATTACTTTGTTAATAGTGAAGATTACTTTGTTATAAATATCATTAGTTCTTATGATAGCTACTATTTTTCTTTGACTGTCTAGATCATACCATCTAAATTAATTCGATCTGGTCCAAGGTTTTGATATAATTTAGAAGAAGCTACTTGCAACATTAACTCTTTGTTTCCTTTTCTTCTTTGTTTTAGCCTGAACATGAGGGGTAAAAAAAACAGAACAGCAACAAAAAAACAGCCACCTTGATTGTTCCCTTTTTTGTCACTTGGAGGTATTTTGGAGGAATTGGAAGTGTTCCTCACTTCCAATTGAACTGACCTTCAAAACATGGGAGGCGCTATTCTTCTTGAATTTCACCTGAAGGGACCTTCTGAATCCAAGTATTAGATACATCCATGATTAGATACATCAATTTAATTAAATTATTTCAATGTAAATTAAGCATGCATTATCTTTATTTAAGCTCATTTTATTAAAACAAAAGGTATTTAATAAAATATATCATTTTCTAAAAAGATTTTTTACTCATAGATCTAGAAGTAGAGGTATTTATATGGCAAATAAATAATGTAGCTTTTGTTTGAAATAGTACAATGAAATATCTGATTATTTCCCAGTTCCAAAAAAAAGCAGATGAAAATCAAGATCTGCTGTGACAAAGGGTACACTCAAGATCATAAAAAGTGCACCTTTTGTTAGGCAAATAGTGTTTTTGTATATGAATAATAATGAGAAGTGCAAACAAGAAAAGCTAGTTTAAGTACAGAAGCTGCATTTTTATTATTCTGAGAGATAAACCTGATATAACTTAAAATTTAGACAAACTTTTAGCAATTTCAAAATAGGAGATTTCATCTAAATTTTCAGGGGGTTTGCATTTTATTATAAGAAAAAGGTAAGTGTAAAAACATGGAACTCTAGGCTCCAGATGGCAATTCCATTCAGTCCAACCCTTGTATGGGAATGACTAATGTGTAAAGCTTCAGACCACTGGTAGTAATTGTTCTTTAAATTAAGGAGGAGCTCTGTCCAATCTTCTTTGATGATTAAGAAAGCCAAATTTTCAAGGCTAGTTAGTTTCTTAGGGTCATTGTTGTTTATTGTTCAGACACCTTTAGGGTAATTAGCATGCCTGACCTAAATTAAGAACACTTAGGACATTTTGTTGACTATGCACAGTAACAGACCCCCCCGACCAAAATACATACTGGACCTCTCTCTCCTGTGGTTTTCCACAGCAGAGGCAAATTTCACATCTAAGAGTGCTTCCAACATGAACATCTGACTGCAGGTACTAGCTTACCTGGCTAGCCAATTTCACTATCCCTCTGTAAAGGGAAAAGCGACCTCTGTGCTCTCCCAGTCCATTGTTTCTCCAAGCACTCTCCAAGATGTCCACAGCCAGCTATGAAAGTATTTTAAACTACATAAGGAATTAATGAGAACTGGCTTGCTCATCTGGCCCAATGGTCTGCTGCTCTCAGCAGCAGAAAGTAGCTGTTATTTGGCAAAAGAGTAGAAATCAGAGTGTATTGAATGTTTCTTCACATTATATGTACCCTGCCAGCTTCTAACAATCATGACTTTCTGAACTAAAAGGTGGCACTGTTTTTAATACCCATGGTCTAATTAATTTTGTACTTGGACTGTGAGAAACAGTAGGCAGTCCTTCCCAACTTACCTTCCCTGTATCTTTACAAATTGAATAAACAACATCGTATCTACTTCTTTTAGAGATGAAGAATACTACTCTACTTAGTCTTTATAACTGCAATATTTTCTTGCTGCTTTTTTGTGCCGTTTTAGGTTCTATTACTCTTTTTATGAAATGAATAACTAGAATTGCAAACTATTTTCAGTATATAAAGGTACCTGTGGTCACAGAAAATATATAAAAGAACATAAAAAACATTCCTGTTGTGTCTTTCTAAATAATTCCTTCTATTTCCTTTTGATTGACATTGGTCACTGAGCTCAGAGTATCTCCAGAGAACTATCCAAAAATATATTCTTAGTGAATTTAACATTTCAGTTATCAATTTATCACCTGTTCATTCAGTATGATAATATTCTTCTGTAACTTTTTGTAGTCAGCCTGATATTAGGCAGTCGTTAATATGGCTAATTTTGTACTGTTGTTACTATTAATTTGCTTTTCCACATTGTTTAAGAATATGTAGAAAGGCTCAGGTTCCACTTGACAATGTTTTCCTACTGCCTGAACTTCCCTAGTTCTTCTTTTCCCCATTTTAAACCAACTACCATTCATAGTAGTTCATACAATTCACTTTTCCTCCTATTGCAATTTTCACTTGCATGTTTGGTGTTGTTTTTTTAAAACTTTTTGAACCCTCCAGTGCTAATTAGGCAAAACTTAGCAATTCACTTACTGGCTGCAGCATTAAATTCCATTTTATTTCTGAGATATGTCTTTTCTCTACAAAAGTCATTCTGATTATTCTCCACTATTTCATATATATCCATGTGACTACTGAATCTACCCTTTAATAAGTATTCCCCACACAAGAGGAGCTCAAAGCAATCCAAATTGTCATATCTTTTTTCCCCTCTTTATTTTTTTTTCTCTAAATCTATGACTCATAATGCTATCAAAGTGCTAAAGTTCGACTTCACTGTTGGAGGAGTCATCCAGCAGTAATGTGATTGTTTGTAGACATCTATATCTGTAGGGCCTCTGCATCCAAAGTAGCTTGAAATGAGGATCACTTTTCCCCTTGTGTTCTTGACTCTAGCCCTAAGAATGCACTCAGGGAGCTTTAAATACAAGCACATCCATGCACATCCATGGTCAAAAGCTCTGCAGAGGAAGAAAGGTAATTCAGCACTCCAGCTATGCCGGATTCCTCACATTCAAACCAAAGCCTTGAAATGTGTCCATAAACTCACCGACACTTAGCAAATGGGGCAGGGATTTACTGCAGTTACACAATACAGCTCTTCTGATGGGCAGGTCAGCCCATTTTCAAATAACCTTTCTACTGCACAAATGCTTCCTGGAGATGAAGAAGGGATGATTGACTCTGCAAGTGCTGTGACAAATAGACATTTACTCCCTTGGGTGGATTTTCCAACTGGATTTTTGAACAGCAGAAAAACTTTGACGCTACCAACACTGAGGAAGGCTCCAGACTTTCAGGGAGAAGCTCTCAGAATTACAGGAGCACATAAACAGCCACATTGTGACAGGCCCAAAGGCCTACCCAGTCCAGCTGCACTTTCTCCAGCAGTGGCTTTAAGATGATGCTGAAGAAAAGTAAGAATGAGGCAGTCATATCTGACATTTCCAACAGCTTTGGGCTGAGGGTACCATGACCCACCTCGTTGCTAGTCCTGCCAGCATCTCTTCTGCTGGTATTTGCCTGCTCTTCCCTTGAATTCCCACAGACACCTGACAACCACAGCAGGAGCTGTATGTCCAGTGTGTTACTGCAAGGGCAGAACTGTACACGGCAGCACGAAAACAAGAGTGCTACGAAGCCAGGCCAGAGTTTTAAGGCTGTTAATTAGGGCTTTGGAAAAGACAGTCTGGGTCATCCAACTCCAGGTACTTACTCTGATAGATGTGGGTTTGTCCCACACTGACACTAAAGAAAGAATTTGAAAGCTCAAGAAACTAATTTCTGACCACAAGGCTAGTATTCCCAATTACTATGTTTGGAAATGATTGCAGGTCCAGACACATTCACTCCCTTTCTATGTCCACAATTACTTGAATGGAGCATAATAAATTAAAATGTTTAGCAATCTTCACAGCCCAGAACTTCCCACATAGCTGCAAAACCCGCCATGGAAAAGTGAATGGCTGCATGCAGTGCTATGGATTGCAGGGGGCTGCCAGCTCTTACAGTGTGCTTATGGGAATGCCTGGGGTGGGGATGCACCAGATGAAGCTAACTGAAGACCAGGGACACAAGGTTGCTTCTAAAGACAGATCAGGCATTACCAGTTCTCACACACAAAATAAAAATAATAATAATAAAAAAAAAAACATCACAGCCATTTTTTCCCTGCTTCCCCTGAGTCTGTATAATGGAGCCTGGTGCAATGCTGTGTGTTTATGGTGCAACCATCAGCAAAGCCAGGCTGCAACATCACCATGCCATGGGGTACTGCAGCACACAGTTGTGAGCATCATGCATTGACTATCACAGCACCCCACACCCATGGAACTGTTGTAATCAACCTCAAACCTTCCCTGTACACCAGGCCTGGGATACACTTGTTTGTAACCAATCTATAGGCATGTACTCTGTGGATTACCCACAGGAATAAAGGGGAACACTGCTACCAGTTCAGCCATTCCAGCACTTCTCATGCCCAGGCAGCTGTACAAGTGTCCCACTGCAACCTCCTGACGGTTATGTCCCTCCATACTTTCTTACCATCTACATTATCAATGGTCTCTTACTTCCTGACTCTATCAGGTCATCAATCTCCCTTCTTTAGCTTGAATTAGTGAGAAACTGTGAGGTGCAAAGGCTGCATAAAGATTTTGTGATTTTTTTTTGCTTCTCAAGTGTGCATTTGAATGTAGAAAAGTATTCATACATTTCTATTGATCCACCTTCTTGAAGTGCTTTATTACCTGTAGATTATAAATAAATAAATAAAAAGAAACACAGCTTCCTGCTCAGGCTGACAAGTCTTCAAACCCATACTGCTTGGAAAGCGGTGTGCAACCAAATTTCTTTCTCTCATCTGAAACTAGTGAAAAAAAATGTGAAAATAGGTGATCCTGCTCTGGGGGGGGAGAGTGGTGGACGGGACACGGGTTGGGCTAGGTGATCTTCAGAGGTCCCTTCTGACCTCCGATTCTCTGAAACTGCCACTCGGAAAAGACGCCTGCAACAGATGAGCGCATGGGGTTTGAAACAAACAAACAAACAAAAAAAAAAAAAAAAAAAAAAGGGAGAGAGAAGAAAGGAAAGGAAAGGAAAAAGTTAACCACCCGGCCATCCTCAAGCAGCCCTGCCAGGAACCGCTTTCGCGCAACCTGCGCGTCCCCCGGCGCAGGGCTGAGCCTCCCAGGAGCGAGTCTCCGCGCTGCTCCGCGGCCAGGCGGGGCCGAGCGCGGAGGGAAGAAGGGAAGGGAAGGGAAGGGAAGGGAAGGGAAGGGAAGGGAAGGGACGGGGCGCGGACAAAGCTGCGTAACGCCGCGCAGGTAGGCGGGCGGGGCCGGGCGGGGAGTCCCAGCGCCGTGCCCGGGACGGGCATTACCCAAACAGAAGGAGGGAGGGATAAAAAAAAAAAAAAAGGTAATTAAAGTCGCCGCTGCCGCGCGCGGTCCCACCCTCCCTACCGGCCGGCTCCTCTGGCAGACGGGAGGGGACCGAGGGAGACGGCTTTCCGCAGACACACCGCCGCCGCCGCGCACTCCTCGCCCCGCCGCGCAGCGCACCGCAGCGCAGCATGGCCCACACCGCCCCCCGCCTCGTCCTCGGCCTCCTGGTGAGTGGGTCAGGGGCTGGCATGGGGCTTTGCGACGGCTTCGGCTCCGGCTCCGAAAGCACCCTGCAGGGTTGGGATGGGGCTGGGGGTCCCGTCGGAACGGGGGAGCGCAGAGGACCAGGCTCCGGTTCGTGGGTGGGAAAGGCGAGCACGGCGCGGTTTGGTTCGTGTGAACCCTCCCCCGGGACCCCCAGCGCCCCGCTGGGGCTGGCTGCGGGCTGGAGGAAGCCAGCGCCTTCCCCTGCCTGCCTTCCTCCTGCTCTGCGGGGGTTTGTGCGCAGGAATCGGCAGCAGAGAGGCTGTTGTCGGGCAGAGAGTGGCAGAGTTATTTTTTATTTCATTTTTATTACTGTCTTTCTTTTATGGATGAGTGGAAGTAATTTGTCGTTGATTTCTTGCCCCCTTCCCCTTTATTATCACTGCATTCTTAGAAAGAAGGCAGATGGTACTTTGAGCTCAGGAAAAAAAATCAGTAGCACTGAATCACTGATTTTATTATTTTTGTATCATTAGATATGTACATTTTAATGAGAGGGTTACTCTTCCAGATGCGCTATGCATTCCTGCCTTTGCTAAGATATTCATAATAAAACCCAAAGAAACCCAAATGAGTTTATTCATTCATCTAATTAAAAAGAAGATGAAATTCCCCTGTCAAGCAGGGGAAAAAAAAAAAACCTGTACACACCCAAACCTAAAAAAAAGTAAGGTGTCATCTTCATATAAAGTGAACGGACAAAAACTTATTTTTACCTTGCACCTCCTTATACGTTGATATTCACAAATACCTATTTCTAAAGTTTGTTTAACTGCAGTAGCTCCTCATACTGATATCAGATTAGCTTGGCGTTACTGATTCAGAATTACATGCTACTGATTCAGAAAATATCTTAGAACAATGTAGTAAAGTTGTATGACTTTAATATTTTATAAATTTATACGGTTGCTATCAGGAGAGAAGGATTTATTAAGTATCTGTCAATAAGGAAAATGTCTTTAAAAATCCTTGCTTCTGTCTTAAAAGTGTTTTGTGTATACGTGTTTTTATCTGTGCGTATATATGTAAGAAACAGTATGAACTGCTTTTATTATGTAGACACAGCATTTAAATTGCTTTAATGCATTCATTGCACTCCACATTTCAACTCAATTTTTGATCTTAGTTTTTGTAAAGATTGATATTGCCTTTAAAGATTTTAAAGTATTTTTATTTAAATGTTAATAAGTCATTTTCAGAATTTCCATTAGCTATTAATTTCTTTATACCTTTAATCCTAAGGAGATGTGCAAAATAAAGCTGACTTTCTTTTTTTGCCAGACTTTCATCCTGAAAGTACTTAAAAGGATGAATACACTTATTTACATTTTCTGTTTCTTTGTTTAATTGGTTGTGTGCTTTTTGGATTAAAATTTTAAACGTATGGATAAAAACTAGACAGAAGATACACATCCGCACACACTGAATCTGAGGTCAGGACTAAATTAGTCTGTGCTGAGGAGTATTTTTGTACCTCTGTATGATTCTTATAAGAAGTTCTGGTTATCTGGTTAATGCATCATTTGAATTTTGAGGAGGACCCCGTTTTGTAACTGGTTTTATGGGAGTGGACTGCTGTCATGCACAACGTTTTATTTATGTCATATCTAATTGCTGAAGCTAGATTTAACCAGTTGAGAATGTACTTTGAAGATGCAAAGCGATATGTAAGTGCAAGTGTCGTCATGTGGTCTTAATAAGACACTTGTCCCTTTAATGTTAGGCATCGCCAAGATTGAATTTACCAGATTGAATTAGATGGGTTGAACCTTAACGCTCAGGGGCTTTGGACCTAAATTGATGAGGAGTGCTATTGGAGGAAGCATACTGTGGAGTTGTACTTCATGTTTACAGGAAAGTAGTAGTGTAGGAGACATCTTGTCTAAGAAAAGTCAAAGTCTCACTGCTGATGTCAGTGCTGTTGTGATTTTAGAAAAAAAAAAAAAAAAAACACGCATTCTGTTGCATAGTACCTGTTTTTTTGGCTGAAGGGTGTTTTCTGGATCTTTTGATTAGCTCCTCTTTCAAAAATAAAATAAAATAAATAAAAATAATAAAAATACCAACACAAAAAAACAACAACAGAACAACAACAAACAACACAAAGACAGCTTCAGTAACAGTAGTTATTATTCAAAATATCATGCAATTATATCTTTTTCCTAATTTCATTATTTGTTTTCTAGGTATTGAGTTTGTGCTGTGATGCTTGCAAGAAAGTCATTTTTCATGTTCCTTCTGCATTAGAGGCTGGCACGTTAGTTGGCAGAGGTGAGAAACTGCAGGATGCCCATTGTAACAATAAAGCATTGTACCTTTTCTGGAGATGCTGTTCACAGCAGAGGATACTTTTTTTTTTTTTTTTTTTTTTTTTCTTTTTTAATGGAATGAATGGGTGACTGGACAGCCAGTTAAATAGCTGGATCAGCCTTTTTTAAGAAGGATACGCCCTGTATTTGTTACGGATTTGAACACTGACTTTGCATCCATTTGACTTTCACGTAAACAGCTATCGTCAGCTTTCACTATGTGCTTTAAAACTAGAATGACAGAGTTTAATGTTCTCAAAGTTCGGAGTTCTAAGGCTTAGTATTTAAATAGGTGGCTTAATATTCCAAAACGTACCTATAAACCACAGAGTCATATGAAGAAGTCAATAAGTCATTTGGATAATGGGAAAGGAAAAAATAAAACAACCCACACAACCAAAGCACCCAGAAGCTGCTGCTGTGTGACCAGTGTGAAATACATCTGTGACTTCTCGGCTGTGCTGGGGTGCTCAGGGCATACAAGGAGACGAGCTGGAAAGGCATCCTGCATGCACACCCATCTGGGAGAGCGCTCCTAACTGGCTGGGTGTCTGTCTCAGTTTAAGTTTATCTGTCTCAGTTAGGTTGATAGAGAGGCAAAGGGGAAACCAAAAAACACTCCATCTCCTTTTTTTTCCTTTCTTTGAAAGGCAGCTTTTAAAGGCAAGGTGAGGGAGCTGCTATCTCCTGTGCTGCCTAAAACTGAATCTGAGGCTTCAGAGGTGCCCTGTGTCAGTCCGAGGGCAGCAGAGGTGCATGCCCCAAATTTCTACAGAATGAATAAAGCCAGGAGATTTGTAATTATTCATAATACCAGTGCTCAGAAAATCTAGCTCTAAAATTGAAAGCTCATTGACCTTCCTGTTAAACTTTACAGTGAAAGGTTACAGCTGTTTAAGTTTTTGTATATTCTCAATACTTCTCTGTTTATATAAATCAATTTTCGTTTATTTAAAGTAAAACTTCTTGTTATTACAGTGCTATGAAAGAAATTGCATAACACTGAACTTAAACTTTCCAACAATTTAACAAAAGCTGTGTAGCTTGGGTGGTATTCCTTAAACATTTATTGAGAAAGGGTAATACATTTTGCATTGATATCAGGGATCACAGCATGACAATGAAATGAGTCATGATTTTCCTTGTTGTTAAGAGGTTTTATATATTTCTGACTTATGTGATATAGACGAGACTGTAAAGAAAAAGATCCCACAAAGCTATGACATACTGAGTATAATGTTGACTCACATAACGATCGCAAACAAAATCTCCATTCTGGTATTTTTGGAAATATAGTGCTCTAATATGCAGCAGTGCTATAATATGCACCTTAAAGTGAGGAGGTGATAATTCTGTGCAGTACTATTTTATTTTTTTTTTTCACAGATTGGCAAAGGAGAGGAGTCACTGATGCAATAGTATAGGAAGTCTATTAAATGTGTAATTGTGCAGTTAAAAGAAGGGCTTAGGAAGAGGGAGAAAGAAAAAAAAATATTTAAAATGATACTTCCCATCAGTCTTTGCATTGTTGAAAGATAAATTAAATTTCTTTTATCATCTGCATACGTGGGGTGAAATTTTGAATCTACTCTAATCTGGAATTTTGCACTTGGCTTTTGTAGCCATTTTTTTTAATTTTATTTTTTTCATAGCAAGACCCAGTATACCATGATACCATTGAAGAAGTATTGATGCATGCTAGTACATAGTTCTCTTTATTTTAAAGCCTTTTGATTTTGTACACACACAGCATTTTGGAATTTATTAAGAGAAGAAAAAAAAATAAAAATCTGGCTTTAAAAACATGACACTAACATCTCCATGGACTCTGCAAGGGTGATTTGTGTAGAGTTTGGACCTCTGGCCTGCATCGTTTTCAGGGTGCCAAATAATTTGTTCTTTGTGTGATGGTGCTGTTGCAGTTCATTACGATTACCCTGATTTTGCCTTTTTTTTTTTTTTTTTTTTTTCCCCAACTGTAGTGAAGAATTCATTGGTGAACCAATTTGAGTAAAGAGTGAAGTTTATTAGAATTTATTTAAACCACAAGTTTATAGCAAATGCAGTAAAAATACTTAAAGGAAAAAAAAAAATAAAAAGAGGAAGCATGTAAGTTGACCCTGGTACTTTCTGTCAACCCTGTGGGACTCTGTCATGTATATATTTAAAAAATGTCAATCATTTGTTCTAGAGTTAGTCTGTATCTCTCTGATCAGTCTGCCTCATAATTTAAAGGCCTTTGTCCTCCCAGGACTTCTAAATCACATAGAACCAGTCAGTGCTTTCCTCCTGAGGGCAAAGCTTCCAAGAAGTAATAGCTCCATTGGGAATTTGCATTAGTTAATCATCTTCACTGATTTTGTGGGGCATGGAGCACAAGATAAATATAATACATACTGATCCAATAATGAGCGTGTCTGCAGTGCTTATTGCATTTAAACTTACAAGTTTGTCTCTGATACTTCAAGAATTTCACCAGTGGCATAGTGTATTTTTGAAAGGTAGGCATGAAGCATCCATGTCCTTTAGGACATACTTTTATGAACACAGTAGTGGAAATTCAAGTAAACTCAGTCAAGTCTGAGTGCATAATTGGGTACAAGAATCTATATTTGTGGAGCTTATTATCAAATGACCTAATTTTAAAAAAAACTGCAAATGCCAATAAATATAATTTTAAGTTTTAATTAGTGAATGATTTTTCACCTTGAGAGGTATGTTATCGTTTCATTTATTGTTTACATCTTTTTTCTTACAGTTAATTTGAACGAGTGTCTTCAGTCTGCAGAACTTATCAGCTCCAGTGATGAGAACTTCAAAGTTCTGGAAGATGGCTCTGTATATACAACATCTGCTGTTTCTTTGTCTGATGAGAGAAGGACTTTTACCATATTACTTAAAGATATTCAAGAAAATGTAGAAAAGAAAATACAAGTCAATTTGGTGACAGATGACAAAAAGGTGGGCCTCTAATTCCAAGGTATCTTCCTTATTTGGGTACAGTTTTACAGAATACAGTTTGATGTTGGTTAGCTGTAGATGAATTTTTAGAATTCAGACAGTGTACTCTTTTGTAGTGTGTGTATGTTTTTTTTTTTTTTTTTTTTTTTTAATTAAAATCTGTAGACTTCCATTCTGAAATGGGAGATGCTAGCAAGGAGCTTAATCAGGAATGCCAAGAATTTTAAAAGCCATATTTGAGGCATCCAAGCAGATTTTATTTGTGCAAATTACTACGATGAATGCAAACCCTCTTAGAATGCTATAGGAAGTATAATCGGGAATGAAGATCTTGGAAAAACAAATGGTCAGTGGGAAAAATAGTGGGGAGATGGAAAAAGGAAGGACAATAGTTGAGCAAAAATGTACGCAGTTAAGAGTATATTTATATATCTTTATCTTCTAGACCAAGGCACAGAAGACCAGGCAGGCTAGAGATACAGTTCTCAAGCGAACCAAAAGAAGGTGGGGCCCTATTCCATCTGTTATGATGGAGAACTCACTTGGACCTTTCCCACTACAAATTCAGCAGGTATATTTTATATGGATCCTAATTTTATGGCACAAACTACTTTTCTATGTGACTGTCATGATATATGAAGAATGAAAGTGAGCTCTCTTGTATTCTCCAATGATGCCATTCTTGCTATTATACCCATCTTGTTCTGTTCATTATGTATCTTCTGATCTCATACATGAAATAACTTGTGACCATAGTAGTTGGGATGAACTGGAAAAGTGTAAAAGTTGTAACAAGGAGGAAGCATACTATGAGAAGAGAGCTATTCTGTATGGAGATCAATGAAGTGTGTAATTTAAAGAAAAAAAATATCCCAAAACATTGCTTAGAAAAAGATTGCATAGATGTGGGTGGTAAAATTTTACCTACTTGTCTATATCCTTTTTGGTGTTTGTGGTGTATACCTGTAGAATTGAAGACTTAGTATGGTCTATGTTATTAGGAAAAGTTCTTACAGTAAGAAAATAAGTAGGCGTGAAAGAGAAATGCAAGAACTACAGTTATCATGGATGCATCTAGCCTTCACTAGATTACAGAGTGGCTCGTAGCAGATGTGTAGAGACAAGTGTAATAACAGAGTCTGTACAGAGCAATCATTCTACTAATCTTATCTTCCTAACTTCTGGCATTTGGTAGGTAAGGAAAGTATTTGGGGAGGGGGTTGTTTATAAGTAGATAACTGCTGATGTTACCTCCTCAGTGCCTGTAATGAGATGCAAAGAGGCTATCTGAATTGTCACGTCTCTGGACTGTGCTATAGGTTGTTTTCTTTTTCTTTATTTCTTCCTTGCTTTTTCTTCAGTAATTACAAGCCATATTCTCAGTGAGTCCACTGAAAACAAAATCTTGTGAACAAAGTAAGAAGCTGTCTGTATCTGAATGTGCCTTGTGCATGCAGCATTCTAGAGAGAGTAGATTTTAAATTTAAATTTCTCTATGCACACTCTCATTTATTTAGTCGTTCAATAATGCTAAACAATTTCTAAGTTAGAATTAATTATTCCTTCTCATGCACCCACATCATAAAGGAATGCAGTCATAAGGCAAGCTGTTTTTAAGATTCTGTGAATCTTAAGATGGTAAAGAAGAAGTAATTTGAGTTTTTTTTTGAAGAGTTCGGGTTTCTGCTATGTGTGATCATGAAAAGGAGGAAGAATGTATGAGAACGATGCTAACGCTTTCCTTTGGGCTTAAAAATTCATTCTTTGTAGGTCCAGTCAGACACGGCTCAGAACTACACCATTTATTATTCTGCAAGTGGACCAGGAATTGATCAAGATCCAAAGGGTTTGTTTTACATAGAAAGAGAAACTGGAAATATCTTTGCTACTCGTGCAGTAGACCGTGAACAGTATCCAAGCTTCCAGGTACAGGCCTAAATTTTGTTAAGTATAATATATATATATTTATTTCTGTCATGCACATGTCTGAAAGTTGGGTTACAGGGGAGAAAGGAAGCAGACAAGATCTATAGTCAGCTGTCTGTTTAGAGTAGTATCTCTGGTCTTCGAGAGATGAAACCAGTGACAAAGTAATATCTGGTCATGTAAATCTTGAGAGGAGTTTTGCTTTTCACTGCTTAAACTCTAATTACAACAGTAATGGCAGTGAGCTACTGAATTTATATCACTTCTGGGAAGAATTTGAAGTTATCCCAGAGTTTTTCAGGGAGGGTCGGAAAGGTCTGCATAAAAAACAGATCATGACAAACTCCAGCCTGCTATATTATTTGAGCAGCTTGAGAAAAAACAGGCTCAATCTTTGCAGTTTATTAACAAGGTATACTGCTCTCTCTACTGGCTGAGAAGTGTAAGAAGGCAGTTAGTAAAAATAAACAGCTCCTGAATAGCAAGGTAACCTACAATACCTGTTATTGCATTTCATCAAATTATGTTATATCAGGCAGATAGTTTTATTACTATTCTTGATTTTATTCTAAATAATAGTAATTGCATCTAAATTTTTAGTAATGCTGATACTGTTTCATAGACATCTTAAAAAATTGTGTTCAGAAGACTTGGAAAAGATGTTTGGCAAAGTTGACAGAAAAAATGAAAGTGATTCAAATACTTCTAGTAAGGGGAAAGATTGGGAAGCAGTTACAGTTTTTGTGTAGCTGTCATCATTAGATAGTGGTCACTTCTTCCATGTGGGTGAGAAGTCTTGTCTTGAGAATTGTGTGCTTGACACTGTATTTCATTTTGTTGACTCCTCCACTGAACTGAAAGTATAATAATACCACATGGTGCTCAAGTATGAAGTGAGCTACTGAATTTCTGTCTTACAGATCATTTGCTTTGCAAGCACTCCAGATGGTTATTCACCAGAGGTACCACTTGTGCATACAATCAGGATAGAGGATGACAATGATAATGCTCCATATTTTACACAGGAAATCTTTGAGTTTTGTGTCCCTGAGAACTCCAAGCCTGGTAAGAATTGTTTCAAACTGATGAACACATTTACTGTAACTCAGCTACAAAGTAACAATGTGATCCTGACATTTTTCAGTGGGATTTCCTGAGTAGTGTTTCTTTCAAAGGGCAGCCCAAGATTTCTTAACTATTAGAAATTTCAGAATGTCATCTCAGTAATAGTGAAAAATAATGTGCAAAACAAATGTTTTAAAACTGAGATGATTTGGTGTTCTTAAAGCAGTTTAAGAAATTCAAAACATTTCATTTTATCCAGAATCACTTTTCTGCATTAAATGTTTAGATCGCAAAGCACAAAACAGCAGTTTTTAATAGATAAGTTTCCTGAGAACTAAGTTGGCAGTATTCTAAGGTCTAAAACACTTTTGATTAAGCCTACAGTGTGTGTCCAAGGTGTTGAATTAAGGTAGGACATTTCCTGGTTAGGGAAAGCACGATAACACATGAAGGGCTTGTTTCTACCTGTACCCGTGGACAGGTAGGGATTTGCCTGTTGCTGAATTCACATGTCAGTATAACAGAGGAGAAAAGTGGAGAGACAGGTGGGGCATAGAGAACAAGTAATGGAAAAACAATGGTTTGCCATACCATCTCTTAGACTAGGGGTGCAGAGTGAAGGGGGGTCTAATTTGCTTCACAGAGGAGGCAAACTGCCTTCACATTCACCCCCAAAGCACCAGTTGCATTTTGTTCTCAGAGCTCCTCCAATTTCGACTGGGTGAGTTATGGCTTCAAAATGAAGTCTAGAACCACACAGGCTGGGGATGCAGGACAGCAGAAAACCCCAAGAGGTGGCACTACAACTTGGACTGTGTCAGAGATCACTGAAGTTCCTCCTCACTTTCCCTGGCAGCTCCTCTTCATCTGTATTTGGGATGTTCAGTTAGAAGTCATTGGCAGAAACTCTAGCTGAAATCAAGACTTCTAATATTTCTCTTGATTATTCTTTCTGTTCATTTGACAGCTGCAATATTATTTAAACAGAAATATCTGTTCAAATATTTTTGCCTATTTATAGATTTTTCTGGAATTTAAAGTTGCTATGTTTTATTTACAGGTGTAATTGTTGGAACGGTGACTGCAGAAGACAGAGACGAGCCTTTTACTCTGCATACTCTGTTGAGATATCGCATTGTGTCACAAAACCCACCAATAATTCCAGCATTTTCTTTACATGGTGAAACGGGTGTCATTAGTGTATTATCGCCACAGCTGGATAGAGAGGTGATCTTTCCTTGAAGCTTATTTAGCTGTGATCTAGTGTACAGAGATAACTTCCTAACTGAATTCCTGTCATGGGAATCATCAGACAAAACATTTCTGTTAGCACTTGTATTGCTCTCTCTGAAGAGCTTCCAAAGCTTACAACAGAGTTGGTCCAAAAGGTTTATGCATAGGTCTACCATATTCTAGCTGAACTTGGCAAGGAGACTGCCTGCTACTCCCATTTTACACCAAACAGCTGTCTCTGGATTCCTACTCTTTCTCTGTTAATGAATACTACGGCCACTGTTTCCTCCCAAACAAGATCCACTTGAGGTTTTCCCTGATTCTTTACAGGGAAGATGAACTAACTTTACTGGAAGTAGTCAGTCATTCTGCACTCAACAGAAAGATCTCCAACATATAAAACCTGAACAATAATAGTGTTTCTCAGAACTTATGCACAAACCATTTATTGTTATCAGATAGCTTACAAGTAAGAAGATGGAGGAGATTTTAGTTTTTATCATGTTCAATGTTTTTGTGTGTAAAAGGTCATGTGAGAGTGTTTACATTAGAAAAACTGACAGGCATGTGTAATTCAAAACAATATTTCTTGGATAACACATACTAGAAAATGGCTGCAGGCACATAATTTTTAGGATAAAAATAATTGTATTCTGGAACACTTAGTCACTTCATGGCTGAAAATTCACCTTAATGGTGAGTTGCAAAATTGTATGCTCAGAGGTACATCACTTATCTTCTTTAGCAAGAGAAAAATGCAGTGACTGAGTATCACCATGACTTCTAGGGTCACAGAGCCTACTGAGGGAAGGAAAGGTTGAAAAATGACTCCACTACCTGTCTTTCAAAGAAACTTATGAAGTGGTGTTCCACTTGCGGTGGAGCTTTCTTTTCTCCATCCAGGAAATGTAATGCTACTTCCAGTTATTCAGAACTGGGTTTACTCTCTTGATTTTCAAGCTCTCTCTTTTGTGTCCATCTCCAGCTTCCCTAGGTTGTTCAGATATTTGTAAGGCTAAGGAAAAGCATTTTGCTGTTGCCATTACAGTCCTGATTTGAGCCCACTGATTTGAGTGGGCTGCTTATCAATGGCTCTGTAGGAACTGCTGAAAGCACCCACCTTCTACATCATATATCCCAAACAAAGGCTGATTGCAGGAACATTCATTGAAATAACAGGGTGAGAAACAAAGCTGAATGAAAAGTAGCCATGGACTGAAGCACTTTATCAGCTGGAAATCCAAGAAAAAACTGCCACTCCAATGGGGAGGGCAAGGGGAGAGGGATTGGGAGGATGGATTAGGGGATGAAAGCGCATCATCTGTGTCTTCCAAAACATGAGATACTGGAAAACAAAGGTGTCTGTGACCATTGTGGGGAGCTTTGATACTGGGTATAGCTTACAAATTACTGACAGATGCCAAACTCAGTGCTGCTTAGCCATTGAAAAATATTGTAATTGTTTTCATTTTGGAAGTATACGAAAATAGCTCAAAAGAAAACTGTCATATTCTGTGAGGGACAGTGATGAGTTTGGAGCAGAGTTGGGAAACAGGAATAAGACTTGTATTGCTGTGTGTGACTGATTTAAAAAAAAAAAAAATGTGTGTCAAACTTCTGTATGTTTCTATTCTTTTCAGCTGGTGTCCACATACACTTTGTTAATTGAAGTGAGAGATATGGGAGGTCAGCCTTTTGGTTTGTGCACTACAGGAACAGTTATCATTAAAATTGAAGATACAAATGACAATGCGCCAACTTTTAAGCAGATACAAGTAAGTTTTCATAAATTAAATGTCTGTGAAGAGTAAAATAAATAAAAACATACCACCTTTCTAATATCCCCAAGGGTGCTCTCTGAATGATGCTTAGTGCCCCAAGACAGTTCATACCAACATAAACCTTTGTGAACATGTCTGTTGTGTTATTTGGTAGTTAGACCTATTGCTATATTAGTTGTTGTGAGTCAGTGGCCTTATTGGGAGAAAATGAACGTTATTAATTCATTCACTTCTGCAATATATGTTATCTTAGAAATCCTGTAGTTTAACCATTTTTAGGGAGGGGGAAGATTCACTCTGAAGCATTTCCATGAGCCAGTTATCTTTGACCAGCTTTTGGCTAACTGTGTGTTGTTACTGTTAGTGAAGTAGATGCAAGGATTTCACTGATAATTTCTTTGTTATTCTAACTCTTTTTCTGTACATTAGTAGTTTTAAGCAGCTACTTTTTCACCAATAGCTATAAATCAGCTCTTTGCTTACTGTAGCCACCTAAATTATCTTCCCTTTTTCACATTTTAACTTAAAGATTTCTAGCTCAAACTTTTTTTTTTTTTTTTTTTTTTTTTTTTTTTTTTTTTCCCCCTCATATGTGTCTGCAATTAGGCATTTCTGGAGATATTGGGCCTTTAAAATTTCCCTTTTTAGGACAGATTATATCTCAATAAGCATATATACAGCTAAAATGCTGTGGGACACTGGTATGAAACATAACCCATGGCCTCTTTTTAATGCTGTGCCTTGGTGATGTTGTACGCAAATTAGCATCTGCAGATGATGTTGAACAAGGGAGCTGTGCTAATTTACCATTCCTGGAAGGAGAATTCCAGACTTCATTATGTCATTGGTAGCTGGGAAGTAAAAAGGAGCTATGCTGCCTGGACAGGGTTCCTGTTTCAATCAGGGTGTGAGGGAAGTATGGGGGAAATACAGTAATACATTGAAATGTACAAAGTCATCATGCTAGCTTGGTAAATTGTCTCCTTAGGTTTAACTGCAGTATTGTGGTCTAAAGGCTTAAATACAGTTGTCTTCACTCTTGAATTGTAGAAAGGCATTTTCTAATTTATGTTGATTTCTTGTTCTTTTGATACTTCCAAGTATGAAACACAAGTGGAGGAAAACAGAGTGAATGTAGAAATACTGAGGGTTTCTGTTGTTGATCTTGATGAACTTGGTGCGCCTGGCTCCACAGCTGTGTATGAAATCATAAGAGGAAATGACGATCGCTCCTTTGAAATTACAACAGACAGAAACACAAATGAAGGAATACTGTGTGTTGTTAAGGTAAGTGAAAATGGGACAGCTAGAGCAAAATTTGTATCTTCAGGTGTTACTTTTAAAACCAATAACCTAGAACTAATTTTTATTCAAAAAATACCTCTATCAAGCATATAATACTTTATTCCTATTCTGAACTCTATTCTAAGCAGACTAACACACTGCAAATGAGGCTCATGTGTAATACATAACTGACAGAATTTGCATAGGTCATCTTCCAGACTCCTCCTCCTTTGTGTGTTCAGAATTCGAGAGTCTCCCTTTGCTTTATCATCCAGCAGAGCTTGTTGCTTTTTCCTGATTCCAAAGTTTGAATTGTTGATACTTAGGGATGTAACTGAAGAATGCTTCACAGCTGGGATTTTAACAGAACTGGGAGCATGTCTGAAGACGGGAGCAACGGCACCACCTCCAGCCTTGTTCTTTTTGGGAGTTGATTAAACTTATTACCTTGTCTTAAAACTATTCAGGCTTTATTTTGCATGAGTTTAGGTAGCAAGTTCAGGTTTGCTTTTCTGAGTTGCACGGGAGTCCATGTACATGTAAGAAGTTACTCTTATACCTGGTACTTTGCAGGTGTGAGATAGAAGGACCACTCTACCTGGACTCCTTTTGTCTTTTAGTGCCTCTTGTTCATTATCTGTTAAAGCTGTGCAATAGCAAGTAACTTCTAAGGAGCAGAGAAAATTAATATTAATGTTTGAGGATGTAAGTCAGAAGGCTAACCTATGTCCATGGTATACTAATCTCATTGAAATTTCATATATTTAGTGTAACTCTGTAGTAGACCAGAGAGTATTGTAACTTCAGGATATAAATAGCTTTACTGGTATAAGAAGTCCTTTGAGAAGGTGTCTGGAGAATTACATGTGTAGATACTGACCGATCAGCCCCACATGTTAAGACACATTCGAAGTGGGTGAACTGTTACTAGGAAATAAATGTAGGTGCTAACAAGAAGAGTGATTGACTTGTGCTGGAAAGAACATATTCATAGATTAAAATAATCTAAAATAATCAGTTAGGTATGGGAGGAAAGGAAAAAGTCTCAGGCCACATTTAATTTTTATGTCAATTCTATTTGTGATTCACTAGCAGAGTATTCATCTGAAAATATATAGTGATGCTGCTTACCCTATTAGGGATAGTTCCTCAGGTCCTTTTCTTTGACTAATTTAGAACTTAACATTTTGGGGTTTCTTTGCTTGTTTAAATCTTATCTCTTTACTGTGTCGCAAGCTGGATGTTCCAGAAGCTGTTGTCTATTGTAAACAAATGTCATACAGTTTTACCTATTCAATAACTGTTCTGTGAAAAAAATGCCCAACTTGGTGTTACCTTGAAAGAGGGAAGAAACACACACAAAAACCTGTGTTTCAGGGACTGGACTATGAAGGCGCCAAGCAAAGGATCCTTGTGATTGCAGTCAACAATGAGGCACCGTACATGCTGGCACCACATTCACAACAAGTTGTCCAGAGCACCTGCACTGTTGTAGTGAATGTCTTAGATGTGGATGAGGGGCCAGTGTTTAAACCCTGTTTCTTCCGCATGGACGCTAGCGAATGTGATGAGGTTGGGACAAGTATTGGGAAATACCTAGCAGAAGATCCAGAAACTGGAAATAGTGAAGGCATCTGGTATGAAACAATGTTATCTCTAGTTTATTTGGAGTAAAGCATGGAGGGATACAAGAAGGGGGAATGTTGATGCTGTGTGTGTGAACATAAATACCTGTATCTATGTGTGTATGTGTATATAGGCATAGATATATGCATGTGTACGTATTTGAGATCCTTACTTAACACAAAAAAAAAATACTCTTAACAGCTACAAGATAGCGCCTGGACAGTGTAATTGGATCAACATAGATGAAAAATCAGGTGAAGTCAGAACCATTAAAGCCTTGGACCGAGATCTAGGAGAAATGAAACGCGGTCAATGCAATATCACAGTCCTCGCAATAGACAGAAGTGAGTACTAAATGTTGTCACTGTTAAATGCAGTCTGTAAAAGATGTTTATGTGCAATTTTAACTTAGGGGCAACTATACTGGTTCAGGCCAGAGGTGCATCCAGTGCATTGTCTTGCCTTTGGGATGACTATCAAATGTTTAGGGAATACTATACAGAAAGGCATGCATATAAGAATACAGAACAAATTCTCAATCTTTTCAAAAGTTATCTGCTCCAATTTAAAGCAGGGTTGTAGTAACAGGATTGTATTCCTTTTATTTCCTAACTAAATTTTGTTTTAAGTGATGTCATGTAACAGCCAAGTTGACAACAGTGAAAGTAGAGAGAAATTTTGAAAAAATAAGTTGTCCTTGAAACTCTGACTATTTTCTCATTTTTTTTGGTGTCTTGTTTCTGGAAACCTTCAAGTTAAAAGAACCTGTAAGAATAGCTGTATTCACTGATATGTGTTACTGTGCTCTTATCCTCAGTAGGTCTATGTTCTATAATCCTGTTCACATTATATATTGCTGAGGTGCAGAGCTCTTACAAATTACTCTCATTATAAGGAAGAGTTGCACACTCAGGTTCTTATTCTGAAACAGATTTTGGTGCTGACTTAAAGTGAGTGTTTATTCTTTCTGATCGATTTGGGTATAGGTGCTTATTGTAGGAAAAGACATGTTTTTGTCTCAACATCACGTAGTCAAGATGACTACACTTTTCACATCTAAATGCAAAAAATGTAGCAAATAAATTATCATGCTTTTAATTTTAAAATATGATTAAAAAAATCGATTGCCTTTATAAGTCCAATGGCAGGATTTATTTTTAGCCCTTCTGTGCTAAAGCATTCCTTTTATTTCCTGACTAAATTTTGGGAATAAATTTAGAGCAGTTGGAATGAAGAACAGACATTGAAGTAGCTTTACAGTTGAATAATACAACTCTATCCAAAGCTTGGATATTAAAATTACATGTATATTACAACAAATAAATTGTTTAGAGCATCTCTTCTATCTAAAATAAGTGTGATATATGTGTCTGCAATTAGGCATTTCTGGAGATAGTTTTAAAAAGCTGTTTTGATGTAATTTCACTGTAATGTATATACTAGCATTGACCATTCCTATATTGGAAAAAATCAAATTAGGAGGGAGAGCCCATTTAGTTCTTACATGGAGGCTTTGATATTGTAGTGTGTTTCATGGCTAAATCCAGCTACTGCATGGTGACAGAAGGAAGAGGACAGAAAAAATACACTGTATCCCAAAGTGTTTGCCTTCCCAGGGGAAGGGGAAGTAGGCTGTAGGGAAAGTGTAATGTATTTTCTCCTTCCAGGAGTAAAAGTGCTGGAGTCTTTAGCTTTCTGCTGTTGACTCTCAGTTTGGCTTAGCCTCCTTGACCATGGATTTTTAGGCTCCTTGTCCTCTCACCCTGTTAGACACTATGTGTACCCACATAGATATGTAAGAACAATAAAGTATGTTCTGTCCACATACACAAAACATGGAGCATTGGAACCTTTTTCTTCTGTATAGCTCTTTCTCTTTGTACCAATACACGTTGGTGCATTTAACTATGACCAGATTACACTGCTGAAAGTAGATGATTTTCAAAGCAAGTCGAGTTTCTGTATGGGATCCTGAACTGCATAAAAGCACACACTTGGTGAACCTGTAGCTGCAGACTTTCTTCTACCTTCTTTGTCTTTTCTGTTTCTTTTCCTTCCTTTACTCACTGTTGCAGAGTTTTACTTGAGGACAGCACATAAATAGGAGGAAACAGACTGCAGCAATTTCTTCCCTGTCACCAGGAAAGATGAGTTCCTTTCTAAGCAAATATAAGAACTCTGCAGAAGCAGCCAAAAGAAACCTATGAGAATTTCCTATCTGCTTTTGGCTAAATCAATAGCTTCTTCCACCTTAATTCTCAACCTGGATATTACAGTTGATTATATTTCTTCATGAAACTTGGGACTAGAAATAAAGGAATGAATGAATGAATGACTATATTTACCATTTCATTCTCTTTTATAGATGGCAAAACAGGCACTGGAACTCTGCAAGTTGTCATCCAGCCTTGCAACAGGAATTTCCCACGGATACTTAAAACTGATTATATAATGTGCAGAGACAGAAAACCTATCTGCCTCACTGCAGAGGATGGCGATATTGCTTCTTACAGCATGCCTTTTGTATATCGCGTGACTGACCGTAACTTGGCTTCCTCATGGAAGATAACACGACACAATGGTATGAGACTTCCTCCTCAGTTAGCTGTAGGTTGCCAGAGGCAGCTGTGGGACATCTGCCTTGGGTGGACTGTGAGATCCCTTGATAAATGCACATTGGAAACTGGTCAGTAGAGCTGATGAAGTAAACTTGTTCACCTATAACAGTCCCTCAGTTTCATTTGCTGTACAGGAGATCAAAAGTATAACATGAATAAAGGGAAAACACTAAAGGGGTCTTAGCTGTCCTGGGTTTGCAAAAGTTATCAGGGTGGCACTGTTGGCATCACAGAGGCAAGGTGGCTACTATATTCTGCCTGTTGTAGTATAAACAAGATATTGTCCTCAGCTTACTTGGGTCAGAAATCAGCTGCTGTCTGAAATTGTGATGTAAAAAGATTGTGTGTGAGAAAAAAAAAATATAGTGTGTTCAATAGGATCAAAACCTCTGGAATACAAAGTATACGTTCATAATTTCATAATTTGTACAGAATTTAACAATGAAATAGCCAATACTCCAAATAAAAGTACAACTTTTTTGAGACTGCTGTTATGGTGAAGGACTGAAACTACCTCAAATTGATTAGAGGTTTTTTTTTTTTTTTTTTTTTTTTTTCTCACTACTGCTGACAGCCAGCACATTTTAGGTGAAACAGATGGATGAAAAAAACAAACAAACAAAAAAACAACACAACAAACCCCAAACATTACTCTCTTAATATACTTATGTTAATTTTAAATATTTTCATAGAAATAGATAAAGGAATTGCTAGAAAAGTAGTAACTCTTCGCTAAAATTTGCTGATAGAAAAAGTTAGAGCTGGTGGTGGTTTCCTGGTGGGTGCTAGATGATGTCATCAAGAGTAGCATATATATTTGCTACCATGTTGTCATGTGTAGGTAATTAGTCTGAAAAGGATCTGATTCTGAAGTGTCTAGACAAACAGGCACTAGTGAAAGGCAAAAGACAGCAAAGTCTGAGACTGAAGACATTTGAGAGTTTCAAGGTTTATACTAGGCAAATTAAAATATATATATATATATATATATATAAATAAATATATAAAAGGGACATACAGTTTCATGTACCTCCACATAAAATAACCATTATCTAGAAGATAATAATTGATGTATGTATTTTTACGAATTATATATTTTCCCATTTAACAATGACCAGTGACCAGGTATTTTACTAAGCAGAGCAGCACACTAAATGGATTTCACTTCCCACTGAATATAGATATTCCCATTAGGTATAGCAACAGAGCTAAAGAATGGAAGGGGATATGCATTGCGGTTTGGATTAATTTTTCCAATCAAACTACTGGAAGTGCTTCTAATAAATGTCATTGACAGTCTTTATTAGTAAATGTAAATGGTGTTTCAGGCATTGTAAACAGTATATTTGTTTTTGTCTTTTTTACAGAGAAGTCTGTGTATCTTTCACCAAGGGGTGATATTCCATTTGGAATATATACTATTCCTGTAACTGTGTCTGATAACTCAGGAAAGCAAGGAGTCACCCAAATAACAGTTAACTACTGTAACTGTGTTATTCCAAGTGAATGTGAAAGGATGTCTTTTGCCTCCAGCAGTGTTACTCTTGGTGTATGGGCCATCCTTGCTATGATCTTAGGATCACTACTCTTGCTGTGTAAGTATACTTCTTATTTTAACGTTGAATGCAAAACACTCCATTTTTACAATTACCTGAGAATGCCCAACTCAAACTTGATTCATGTGATCATAGAATGGCTTGGGTTGGAAAGGACCTTAATGATCACCTAGTTCTAACCCTCTGCCATGGGCAGGGATGCCACCCACTGGGTGGCATTGGGTTGTGGGCTGCCCAGGGCCCCATCCAACCTGGCTTTGAACACCTCCAGGGATGGGGCATCCACAGCTTTTCTGGGGAGCCCGTTCAGTGCCTCACCACCCTCTTGAATGAAGTGTTGTGGGTTATCTTTTTTAAAGATACTTCATGCTTAAGCATTTAAAAAAACTAATATAACAAAATTAATTTTCAAACAAAATTAGATACCATTTTGAGGTAAAGTTCAGAGTATCTTCCTCCCTTATTTCCTCTCCAGTAATCCTGATTACAATCTGTGGTTGTTGTGGCTCCGGGGTAATGCGCAGACATGTGACTGACGATTGTGCCAATCACAACTTAATCATTTCAAATACGGAAGCTCCAGGGGAAGAGGTGATGGTAAGTTGTCTGTTTACTTCAATGTAGAAAGATATAATGAAGATTCTTGGTTTGCAAATAAGTGATTTAGTAAAGGAAATATGCCGTGAACACAGGAATCATTGATGTCCTTGGCTATTTTACAAAACTTTGAAAGCTTGTACTTTAGGCAACTGTTTGTACCATATCTATTTAAAGATATCCTGTGGTTTTTGTTCCAGGAGCCTCTTCTCAGCTGTTAATAATTCTTCAAAGCTCTAACTGATTGGTTGGAAGTTTCAGGGGGATATTTTAATTGGTCTTGTAATTTTCAACAATGAGATTAGATGGAAGTTTACTCTTTGGACCATGCTGAATATGTGTTCATAGCAAAACATTGTTGCTGTTCCTTGGAGAAGAAATTTTTAATTTAGCCAATAATTACTTTAGGTATCACAAGTACAATTTCTACTTTTCCTCTAAAAAATGAACCCAAGTATAGTTGATTTTTGAATCAGTGGCAAAAGTATTGAACAGTCCATGTTCACAAAATATGTTCTTGCTTTTGGTGACTAAACTATTTCAAGATTCAGTCTGTCATGAACATAGTCCAGCCCAGGTCTGCATTCATATGCAAGGACTTACCTCTTCATACTCTTTCCCTTCTCTGTCCGTCACTCCTTGACTTTTACATCTTCACAAAAAGGTTACCTTAAAAAAACATTGAGTTTACTTACATTAGAAACCAAGACAAACTATCCTAATTGTGACAAATGTGAAATTTGCTATTGCCTATAAAGCATAAAATGTAGTGCCATTATATATTGATGCATAATCTTTAATTTATATGATCCTGTACTAGTTTTTCCATTTTTCATCTGGTATGCAGATTTAATGTAGAATAAAATAGAATGATATTTATGAATATGACTATATATCTGGTTTAATGGGTCACAGGTTGTTGACTTTGGAAACCAAGCATTATTTTATGTGATATTTTGAGAAACTAATATATTTGGATTATGGTGCATCTTTCGTCAGGATAAAGATTCCGTTGTTGGATCTCGTATCATATCTAATTGCAGATTATTGTTTTCCACTTGTCCTAATGCCCCTCTCCAAAGACCACCCATTGATTTTTATGTATGAAGTGCTAAGGATGGCTTTTAGTTCAAAATGTCACTGTGCAAGACTGAAAACTTGAGTTTTCAGCATTGACAGTTCCGAATTGCTGAATTTTACAAATGCAATAGAAATAAAATAATAATAATAATAATAATAAAAAGGGTTTCTACACTATTACTCTTTTTATTTTATTTTGTTTTTTTTTAGGATCACAATATAATTCCTCTACAAAATACAGGTGATCAAGTAGGATGTGGAATAAAAACAGGAGATCAACAAACATTTGAAATGGTAAAAGGAAGAGGTCATACCCTGGAATCAGTCAGGGGAGGTGGACATCAGACTCTGGGATCAGTCAAAGAAGGAGGAGGAGGACAGCCTGTGATGGACACATGTAGATACTCTTACTCAGAATGGCATAATTTCACACATCCTCGTTTAGGTGAAGTAAGTATTCTGACTCTTAAGTTTTCTGGAGTGTAGGTTATGATCAATGTATGCAGACTTCTCAAGGAAGATGTATTTGGGCTAGAAAGATTTTTTTTTTTTAATTATTATTATTATTTTGCTTTTTATTCTCTGCCTCCCATTTTGGAATATGACTTTCAAAAAGTCATCCTTTAAATATTTTGGGACATAAGCATAAATGACTTTCTCTTGGCTTAAACTATAAGCAGTGTGCTATTTTACATTAGAGCATTTACTTTCATTAATAATATTAACCCTACTCAAGCTCTTGTGAGTTTAGTTTGCTTTTATTCTAACTGCTTGCTCTGTACTAATTTAAGACCTGATATTTATCTTAGCAATGGTGTAGGAATGTATGTACAGTGTTAGAAATGTAGTTACTCCATGCTTTGGAGATGAGAAACTCTGCTTGTCTAACTAGTTACATGTAAGTCAGTCGTTCAATTTTGAGTGGATTTTAGTTGTTTGACAGGTTATTTAAACAGGTTCTTCCTCTATTGTTGTTACATATGTGATTAGTAGAAATTATTTCTTTATTAAATATTTATATTTTATAGTCTTAATGATATAGACCAATCATGTGCATTTTTTGTATATAGGAATCCATTAGAGGACACACTCTGATTAAAAATTAATCAATGAAAGGTAAATCAAAAGAAATTATTTTTATGCAATATGTTTAGGATAACAATTTAAGAAAATAATAAGGTGCATTCTCTTCCTATGCAGAAGGTGCACCTATGCAGACAGGATGAAGAACAGAAGCATTCTGAAGATTATCTCCTTACATATAACTATGAAGGAAAAGGATCCTTGGCTGGTTCTGTAGGCTGCTGCAGTGATCAGCATGAAGAAGAGGCACTTGACTTCTTAGATCAGCTGGAACCTAAGTTTAGGACATTAGCAGAAACATGTGTTAAAAGATAAATGTGCCTTTCACAGTGCTGAAAAAAAAAAACACTGTAAATAAGTGGCTGTCCTACTTTTGTGATACTGGGTATTTTGGAATTGAATGCAACAGATTCTTCCACTGCTTGTTTTCTAGGGGAGAGGTTTATCAAAACTAATGTAGAGTGGTGAGAGTGTAACTCTTACATTAAATGTATAGCATATTTTTTTAGTCTCTACTAGACACATTCCATCAAAAGTAAGGGATTCAAACCATTTTTTCTTTAGACTACGTTCATATAGTAATGCTAGTTTCTTTTTAGATTACATTTTCTATTCTTTGTGATTGCTTAAAATGCAAAACTTAGTGCTGTTAATGATTGATTCAGCCTCAAAATTTTATTATATTTGGCTTTGGAGAAGGAAAGCTTTTTTCACTCACTGTTCCTTTGTTTTCTTTTAATTCTGTAGAAATAAATCCAAAAATATTACTGGTGGATATCAAATACCTTGTTAATTTTCAACACATATGAATTAAATGTATATGAGATACTTCTCATTTTTCACATTAAAAATACCAATGACTACATTAGAAAATTTTATATTTTGATTGAAAATTAAATATATATATATTGTATATATGTAAAATAATATTCAAAAATATATTTTTCTCCTAATGGGTTGCTACCCATCAAACTTGCTATCCTAAGGGATTTATGGCATCAACACATAGGATATCAGCATTGTATGCGAGTATATATTTTTCTTATAAGGAAATGAGAGATGAAAAAAATCAGGAAACAGGGGTAACTATCTTACTTTAAATGAATACAAGACAAATATCATGTTTACTTGACATAACTTTGTACCTCAGTTTCTTGTGAGTTTTAACATGGTATCATTACAGAAATGATCATTGCCAAGAGTTTTGTCCAGCATAGCTACCACTACCTTTTTTTACTTCTCTAGCTGTGGATGTCATGAGACTTTCTTTCCGTAAATAGACCTGACAGAAGATGCAGCCCAAATGGATTGAGCATGTACTGCATAATAGCATGTTTCAAAGATAGCTCTATTTGAGACACAAAAATAACACCAGGATAAAACGTCTGTTTAAAGCATATTATGTAGTGGTTGTAGAGGTATGCATTTTCACAGATCTCTGGCAGAAATCAGCTGAATCCCATTTGTTGTTTTACTAGATCAAGCATACATATACATTATATATATATATATATATATATATATATATATATATATATATATATATATATATATACAAAACTCTGTAATATATATTGCAAATGACAATAGTGTGACCTGACCTGAATATTGTCATAAGCTATTTCTGGAATTCAGCCTCTGCTTCCCAGGTTTTGTATGTTTTTAATATTTGCACTCCTGGTTAAGAACTCTATCCTCTGTAATCTGGGAATTTTCTTGTGCCTTAAAAGAATGTCTTCCTGCCTATAAGAAAGACAAACTTGTGCAATCACTTATTCTGTATCTGTATTTCTGCTTTTAGGATTTGCTTTGTAAACGTAAGCCTTTGGGAGATACTCTTAAAAAAAAATACTGTAGCTTATTCTATGTAAAGGGAATTATTTTGTAACAACAAAGAGTCACACTACCCTCAAGTTCAGTGCACAGCTGTTGCTGACTTCCAGTGACTGAAATTCATTCCACATTATGGTCAATGAAAACCCATAACAGTATAAAAAGTTAAAGTTATAAGATATAAAAACCTTCTTCCTTACACTGTAAATGGGCTTCAGAGTATTTACAGTAAGAACTAGCTATGGTTGTTAACGTTAAATGTATTTTAGTCCATTATTTGAAACTGGAAAGGAACTACATTCACTGCCAGCTAGTGGTAAGAGTGATGGTCACCAAGAACAAAATTTTAGACGAGAATCAAGGTGTTATGAACTTACTTTATGAAAAAAAAACATGTTAACACTATTTTCATGGACACTATTCTTCTTTATCACTAACATAAATGAGTTTTGCTGTACGTTTAGGCAGACCTGTGGCTGGTGCAAGTCAGGACGGCCTTGCTGATGTCAGTGGAGCTGTGCTGATTCATTCCAGGTGAAGATCTGTCCCCTACTGATTTCCTTAATTCTTTCTTGTCTTGTATCTTCAATTATTGGCTATACACTTTTTAAGGTAATGTTAATATCCTTTTCCCCCCCTTTGTATTGTTATTAATTTTTTAGTTATAAACATCCTGTAATTCATAAGGACCTTAGATAAATAACAGAAATGCACTCCTTTTGAAAATTACTTGGGGGGTGGTATGGAGAAACATCTAGAAATATGGTTTCTTTCCTTATAAAATAGGAAAGTAGTGCTATTTGAAAGGATTAGACTACATTTATTTGAGCTTTAATGGGCTATTTTAAGTAGATGGTTGCCAGCTTTCCAGCTTTGGAGTTGCAGTAATTTATTGAAAGCAAAATAATGTTTTCGACTCGAATTTGCATTAGATATATTTTCTTTCCTTTTTTTTTTTTTTTTTACATTTCAACAAGCATAATTAGTTATATTCATTTTTGTCCATTTTTTAAACAAAGCACAAAGTTGGAATAACCCACTTTTTTGTCTGTCTTAAAAATTAACTATTTTTGTAAAACTAAGAATAGAAAGGTAATTGAAATGCTTTAAAAAGTGAACTGTAAAAATACTATTTTCCGTATTATCTTCCAATCATGTGAATGGAAAATTGGCATAAATCATTACAGTTTATAAATACTAAGTACCGAATAACATTTGTATAAAACTTACATTTTGAAATATTTCATTTGTATAATTCACTGTTTGTTGTCTTGAATCACCTTAAATATTGTGAAAATTTGTTCTCTTCAGCTAGATCCCATCCAAACCATCTAGTTGTGTAAACAATCTCTTAACATCATGTTCTAGGAATATTTTGTACAACAGTGATTAATAACTTTTTTTGCAAAATAAAATGAACTTCTACAAAAACTGTTCATTTCTTGTACATGAACTAGTTTATGAAGATAAGCATGCACATTTCTGCAGAAGATTAGATTTTAAAAATTTCACGTGTTTTTATGATGTTATACTACTGTAACACTAGGATTATTTGCCCTTGCAGCATGACTAGTAGTGAATTTCAACTGTCTAGTTGTTTTGTGGTGTTTTCTTAATGCTTATAAAATCACAGAACACAGGGTGAATTCAAGATCTGAAAACCATGAAGTGTTAGTCTTGCCATCTCACTGATGAATTGCAAAAATACACAGTGCCTGTTTTCAAAACCTCTTCAGGAAATCTAATGGCAGCAGATAACCCATACTTTAGTGTTCAGCCATTGTAAAGGTATAGCGTATTAATATTGTAGGTCTTGTAAGACCAGTGGACTATCAGCTTTTGTTACCTGGATTCAAGGAAAGGGATCTATTCACAGAATGGTATAGGTTGGAAGGGGCCTCTGAAGGTTACCTGGTCCAATTCTTCCTGCTCAAACAGGACCACTTAAAGCTGCTTGCCCAGGACCATGCCCAGGTGGCTTTTGAGTATCTGCGGTGATGGAGACTTCATAAAATCCCTGAGTAACCTGTGCTAGTGCTCGATCACTATTGCCACAAAAGAGTGTCTCCTGATGTTCAGAGGGAGCCTCTGGTATTTCAATTTGGGCCATTGCCTCCTATCTTTGTTACTGAACACCACTG
Source organism: Oxyura jamaicensis (assembly GCF_011077185.1). Taxonomy (NCBI): domain Eukaryota; kingdom Metazoa; phylum Chordata; class Aves; order Anseriformes; family Anatidae; genus Oxyura; species Oxyura jamaicensis. The sequence continues at coordinate 113,165,169 of NC_048894.1, read as the reverse complement.
AAAAGAGCTTGACTTGTTTGCATACTCCCTTCAGGTATTTGTATCTATTAGTAAGATACCCCAAAGACTTTTCTTTTTAGGCTAAACAGTCCCAGCTCTCTCAGCCTTTCCTCAGAGGAAAGGTGCTCCAGTCCCTTCATCATCTCCGTTGGACTCTCCAAGATGTCCATGTATCTGCTGTAATGGGGAGCCTGGAACTGGACCTGGCACCACAGGTGGGGCCTTACCAGTGCTGAGTAGAAGGGAATGATCACCTCCCTCGACCTGTTAGCAATACTCTTCTAATGCTGCCCAGTGTACTATGAACTTTCTTTGTGGAAAGGGCACATTGCTGTCTCATGTTCAAACTGGTGTCCACCAGAACACCCAGCTATTTTTCTGCAAAGTTGATTTCTAGCTGGTTGAACCCCAGTGTGTGGTGGTGCCTGGCACTGTTTCTCCCCTGTTGCAGGATTCTGCACTTCTCCTTAATAAACTGTATGAGGTTCCTCTCAACCCATTTCTCTAGTCTCCCCAGGCCCCTCTCAATGGCAACATAACTTCCTCATGCACCACTCACTCCTTCCAGTTTTGTGTCATCAGCAAACTTGCTAATGCTCTGTCCCATCGTGTAGATCTTTAATGAAGATGCTGAACAGGACTGGACCCAGAAGTGATCCCTGGGGTACACTGCTAGTTACTGGCCTTCAACTAGACTTTGAACCACTGATCATTGCCCTCTGGACCCAGTAGTCCAGCCAGTTTTCAATCCACCTCAAAATCTGCTCATCTAGTTCATACTTCAACAGCATCAGCAGCTTCTCCTTGAGGGTTTTAAGGGAGACAGTATCAAAAGTCTTACCAAAGACGATACAGAAAATATCCACCGCTGTCCCCTCCTCTATCAAGCCAATCATTTAATAGTAGAAGTTCATCAAGTTGGTCAAGGAAGAATTCCCCTCGGTGAATCTATACTGGCCACTTCTGGTAATTTGTTCTTTGTGTGTCTGGAGATGGTTTCCAGGATTAGGGGCTCCATCACCTTCACAGGGTTCAAGGTGAGGCTGATCGACTGGTAGTTCCCTGGGTTGTCCTTGCTCTTTTTTTTTTTTTTTTTTTTTTTTTTTTTTTTTTTTTTAAGATAGGAGTTACATTTGCTTTCTTCCAGTGCTCAGGCACTTCTTCCAGTCATCATGATCAGTCAAAGGATACTGAGAATAGCCTTTCAATGACATGTCAGCTCCCTCAGCACTCATGAACACATCTTGTCAGGGTCCCAGGACTTGTGTGTGTCCTGCTCACTAAAGTATTCCCTGATGTCATCCTCTGTCATAAAGGGTACATCTTTCTCATCCAGATTTCCCTCTGGGACCTGGGATTCCTGAAGGCCAGTCTTGCTAGTAAAAACTGAGGCAAAGGAGGGATACTGTACCTCAGCCTTTTACATGTCTTGTGTCACCAGGGCCCCTGACTCATTCAGCAAATGGCCCACATTTTCCCTATTTTTCCTTTTGTCATCTATGGACTGAAAGAAGACCTTTTTTTGTTGTCTTTGACATCCCCTGCCAGATTCAATTCTATTAGGACTTTGGTTTTCTTAACTACATGCCTGCATGCTCAGTCAGTGTCTTTGTATTCATCCCAGGTTACCTGTCCTTGCTTCCACTCTCGGTATGCTTCCTTTTTGTATTTGATTTTTTTTTTTTTTTCTTTTTTTCTAGGAGCTCCTTGTTTATCCTGGCAGGCCTCCACTTGTTTTTGCCTGACTTTCTACTCACTGGAATGGACTTGGATGGATAATCCTTGAATATGAATCCAGCTTTCCTGAATCCCTCTTCCTTCCAGGGCCTTATCCCATGCATGGGACTCTACCAAGTAGATTATTGAAGAAGCCAAAGTCTACTCTCCTGAAGTGCAGGGTTATGTTCTTTCTTCTACCTTCCTGTTGATGCTGAAGTCCACCATCTCATAGTCACTGCAGCCAACGCCTGTAAAGGGAGGGGGAGTGTGGGTACACAGGCAGTCTGCAGTGGGTCTTTGCGTGCTGGCACTCCATGATACGTCACTGAGCAGCAGTGATCAGAGCACTGAACTCAGCATTTGTATGCTGGCCACACCTGTGGGATGGACAGTTGGTACATCCACAGTGCTGACTGCCAGTACAATTAAGCTGGGGAAAAACTGGGGGAAGATGAGAGAAGAAAGGCCTGAAACTGAGTTGAGTCATTTAAATTGATGCTATATGTAAGCACCACAATGTAAATGGGATTTAGTGTATTCTACAGATAGCTTTATCGTTTTTTTTTTTTTTTTTTTTTTTTTTTTTTTTTTTTCCTTTATTTAATGATTTTCCTTGGAGGAGAAGGGGGCAAATATTTCTTTTATCTATTAAAGAAGCTGTTGTTCTTGCTCTTTTAATCCTATTCAGTGTCCCTTGAATGCACACAAGGCAAGGGTTGGGTCTTTGTTTTTATTTTTATTCAAAACATTGTGTTACTAGAACAGTAAGGAACCTGACATGAGAAGGGGACCAACCTGTCTAATGCAGTTAGACTTACACTAAAAAAAGGCTACCATGAAATCTATCTTGTGTCACAGTTTTTGCTTTGACCTTACAATATTAATAGATATATCTTTCTTAGAAGAGTGTTTGTGATTTTCCATGAAGTACTGTTGATTTCCACCCAAATATTCATTGACTATTATCCTTCAGTATATCTATTGGACTATAAATCATGTGGCTCTTCAAGTGGAACAACATGAATATTCATTTAAACCTCTGAAATCTGTAATGTCTTCAGACAAATTTGTGGCATTAAATCCCAAACACAGACACACAAACACACAGAGAATGTTTATATGTAGAAGTCAGATTTGCCAGATTAAAACCGCCCATGTAATACTGATGGTGAACAAAACTAAGCAAGGATATCTACAGAAGCAATATATTGTTTTGTACAGTTTTCAAACATCTGCTGGGCTTGTGTCAGCTGGAATACACTGAAAACTGTACAGAATAGCTTTCCATCAGCAAGTGCCTTAAAGAAATCTGCAAGTCCAAAGTACTAGCTTCAAACAACTCTGAGAATAATCTGTTCTCTGAGCACAGACTCCTCATGCTAATTTTGTCCTCTTTAGCTTTAGCCTCTAGATTCCCCTCTTACCCTAGTTCTCCCTTCCCCCTTGCTTTCTTTGTTCTCAGCTCTTGCCCTGGGATATGCCTCTGTGTAAATATTAGTATAATCTCTTATCTCCCAAAAGGCTTGTTCTTTTCATATGTCAAACATTTCTGTTGCAGTTTACCCTCTCTTCTTCTACTTGTATTCCAGTTCAGCTCCTGTGCTATCTGCATCTGTGTGGGCTACCTGCACACCAGGAAAGGCAGTGCAGGGACTTTAAGCAAAAAACAAGTAACTTAGCATAAGCAAATGAAGTAATTATCCTGCAGTGAATGTATAGTCAGTAGAGATTTAGACTACTAAGAGAGTTTTGGCCTTGATTCATTTAAACTAGAGACAAAGGCTTCTCATTGGTTGGATGAATCACACCCATGTATCTAACTTCAGTTATGAGGCCCATGGTTAGAGTGACAAATGAAAGGAAAAAGCCCTGGTCAACCTCAAAGACTATTACATGAAATATGCTTCACAAATCATCCTTTACATATTATCCATCAGAAATGAACAAGTTATTTGCAGAGTGGAAATCAGAGTGGAAATCAAATATGACAAGCATGACCATGTTTTATATAATATCCAAACACACAACTGTCAGCAGACTAATCCCTAGTAGATAGACAATATTTTATTAAAAAAACTAATTTCAAGATATCTGTTCAAGATATCTTTTGAACAGGTTGATTGCATGTGTGTGAGGGGACAGTTTTTATTTATTTTTACTTATCACTTTCTAAGAAAGCATTATATTTTTGAACTAAAAGTAATTAGGCTCTTAGGGAAAAACAACATCAACCAAAAAATAAACAAACAAAAAAACAGCCTCCACCTGATCCCAAGAATTTACATTTTCAATGCACACGATCTTCATCTGTTAAAATTCTCCTGAGTGGCTGGAAGCATTCTTGGGCAAACAAGGAAGCATTGTGCAACTCTTTAAGTACAGGTAGCTTTGCCGGATAAACCTGTAATTAAGCCATTTCAAATAACTACAACCAAGCCACTACAAACTTATCACATAAATGTTTTAACAGATCAAATAGATCCATAAAGACCAAAGTCTTTCTTCCCACTTTAAGGAGGCTATAATTTGACCAGATCAAGGAGTATGTGATGAAGTTTTATGATCCACCTCTGCTCTGGAACACAAAAGCAGCTGACAATTTTCCTTGCTATCCTAACACAGGGGTTTTAGATCACCTCATAACTTGGGTATTGTTTTGTACACAGCTCAAGCTGTCACTACATCAGCAACAAAAAGGGGGGGGGGGGGAAAGCATACAACACTAACATGCAGCAAACACAGAAAGACTTTAGATATAATCAAAGGATACACAATGTTCCCACGCCACTATTAAATTCTCTAGTAACACAAAAGGGCCTTTGCTGATGATCAGTGGCTGTATGTGTCACTGAAAGTAAATTTTTAGTTGTTTCTTCAGAATTTGAAATAACCTGATGACAGATATAAATACAGAGCCACAGTGCTTTAAAAAGCCAGAAAGCATTTATAAAACCTTTAATCTTTTACACTTTAAAAATGATGAAGGAAATAAAAATATCAAAATGAAAATTTGAAGATCACAGCGTTATGTGAGGTAGCATAATGAGACAGATACAAACTCTGCAGTGTTAGCATTATTTGTTTTTATCTATCCTACAGAAATTGTATGGGAGAAAAAAAAAATATTGATAAAGATGAAGCTTTGTGTGCAGTATAGATTCAATACAAAAAAGACAACTATTTCTCCAACTAATGATGCTCTTCTACCTAATGATATTGTTTCCTAAAACAGCTATATTCAATCTTAGTTATTTGTGTACTGATGATTGTATAGCATGGATCAGACCAGTCTGTAACATGATTATCAGGAAAAAAAGAAAGCCCGGTTCTCTTACCAGAAAAAAATGGTGACCAGATGATGCTACAAATAGATGTGTCTTCTTTGTTCATTTATAAGTCTTGCTCGTTATTGAATGCTCAGGTGTAAATACTGAGTGATGCCTAACCATTCTCCTTGAAATTATTTCATTTTGCCAAAGTTTATTTTGATTTCTGTTTGGATTGATGCCCTTTTATTATTATTATTATTATTATTATTATTATTATTATTATTTATTTTCCTGCATCAGAATAACATATAAACACAACATGAAAGATCTCTGAGCCATCACTTTTGGAGAAACATTTATTTCTAAGTATCCCATCAAGTGCTTACAAAAGTGCTCCTAACTACTCCTCTGATAGTACTCATCCATTCAAATAGAAAGTGTGTGAGAGAACAGGCCAATTGAAACTCTCATTCAAGTATGACCTGTTGGCAGGAATGAGAGTTTCTGGCAGCAATATCTGGCTCATTTCTTGCACTCTTCCCTGCAGCAAGGGTGTGCATCTCCACACCACTCTCAGCTCTGTGTCCTGGCAAGCTATCCCTGACTGCTGAGCCACAGTAGGAGGTGCAAAGTCCAGGAGAACATGCCAGGTCTGCATTGTGTTTCTGGAAATGGGTTTTCAGAGAAGAGTAATGCTGCCCAGCGAAGAGCAGGGCCAGACATCAATGCACTGCATGCCTGCCAGAAATGCAGCATTACATTTTCTGAAATTCGGTAAGTTACAGTAAGGCTGGAACTCATTTCTGAATGTCATTTCACACTAAAGTCTCCTTTGACAGTTTGCTGGAGTAAACCACAATTCCACACTTCTGACAAACACCTTTTCTACACCTTCCTATTATTTTTGGGGGGGAGGGAGATATACACACACACATCTTAATAGCTATGCAAAAGAGGAAGAAAATAGGTAGACAGGATGAAACTTGCTTGATGTGAGTTTAGCAGGGTGGATGAACCTCCCTTCAAGCTTTTGGCCAGCTGAGTAGTTCCAAGGCATTTGCTTATGTTAGAAAGAAAGCAGAGTAGGCATTGTAACAAAATAAACTACAATTTGAGTTGAGTAGAGTTATTGCAGTGGAAAAGCACAATTTGATTTAAAGAAATAATCTGTCTAAACAGCCGATCCTGGAAGCAGTGGTTATGTTTCCCACTGCAGACTTGTAACAAGGTGTCAGGCAGTGACTATCAGTTCCACACACATTTATGTACATAAAGATCTGTGAGTACAGAGACTTGACTGACCGAAAACTCTCCACCCTGTGGTTTGTGCTTGAAACCATTAGTGGAGCACTGCTATTGTTTACAAGGACCACAGCTACAACTGCCAGCTTGTTTCATTAATGGTAGAAACATGATTAGAATACAAACACTGTAAAAGCCAGTCTACAAAAAAAGAAACATAACATTACTTAGACATTGATCAAATCACAGTGTATCATTGCGTTATGATGCTCTGAAATTTAGATAAAAGTTAAACATATTGACTCTTTTCAGCATTGGAATAAAAACTGATTGTCAACACATCCATCTTGGAAAATGTCGAATATTTATTTTCTGTCTGTGCCCTGTACTGTGATGGACATTGCAACATAAATAGGCAAATCAGTCTACATTTATGCATTAAAAAGCATTTCCACACAATTTGGTTTAGAAAGAATGAGTCAGAGAGAACGTTGATAAATAAGCATCATAATGAGAAAAAAAAAAAAAAAAAAAAAAGAGAAAAAAAACTTTTTGCACAAGTAAAATGTGGAACAGGTTAATTACTGCTGGACAAAGCTGAAGTGAAGTAAAATGCAGTATAGAAGTATAGAAATTATTTGTCTTCTGCATAAATCTGTTTGGTTACAAACAATCTTTCCCTTTTTTAATCTCATTTAAAATCCAGCAGCTAGGCCACTGCAAGACAGCACTGAAAATTGCTAGCATAAGGTGCATTTTCCAGAATCTCCTTGCACACTCCATAACAGGGAGACCAGAGCCCAGAAGACTAATCCAGAAGGGTCTGTAGGAATCTCAGGCTACATCTATGTTACCAAATAACATGGCACACTAATACTGAATCAGCAGGTTAAAGTACTTGGTACGGAGGCTTCTGCTTGTAAATTGAAGATGGTTAGGGTGGTTTCAGGTGACCTCAGTAAAGATTCAGCCTGACTGCTTGACCTGAATGTACCCTTTCCTATGATTAGTTGCTATTCAAAGGGCTGCTCGCTGGTTGAAGCTTCCTATCTCCATTAGGGGTGATGAGCATGTTTGATGAACACAGAGAGCAGAGATTTGGATTGAGTTTCCTCCTAAACAAATCCAGTTTGTTGGTACCAAAACTGGTCTGAGAACTACATCAGTATGCAGTAAGTGAGGATGACTGGGACATTCACTTCAAAATGCTCCGGAGCAAAATGTTGACATAGACACTGCTCCTATGACTGTGCCACTGTTGCCCAATGTAGGAACTCTATGACCCAGCAACTTGTCTAAGGAAAGAAAGAACTGGGATCTGCTATAAACCATTTTCTTCTGCCTGACACAGCAAGAAGTTATCTCTAAATTAATATTGCAGAGAATCATAGAATCATAGAATGCTTTGGGTTGGAAGGGACCTAAGAGATCATCTAGTTCCAACACCCCTGCCATGGGCAGGGTCTCCTACCACTAGACCAAGTTGCTCAGGGCCCCATCCAACGTGGCCTGGAACACTTCCAGGAATGGCGCATCCACAACTTTTCTGAGCAACTGGTTCCAGTGCTTCACCACCCTCATAGAAAGGAATTTCTTCCTTATATCTAATTTAAATCTAACCTCTTCTAGTTTTAAACCCTTCCCCCTTGTCCTACCATACACTCCCTGACAAAGAGTCCCTCCTCAGCCTTTCCTATAAGCCCCCTTTGGGTACTGGAAGGCTGCTATAAGGTCTCCTCAGGGCCTTCTCTTCACCAGGCTGAACAACCCCAACTTCTTCAGGCTGTCTTCATAGGAGAGGTGCTCCAGCCCTCTGATCATCCCTGTGACCCTCCTCTGGACACATGAAAAAATCTATGTCCTTCTTGTGGTGGGGGTCCCAGAGCTGAATGCAGTACTCTATATGGGGCCTCACAAGAGCGGAGTATGGGGAGAGAATCACCTCACTTGACCTGTTGGTCACACTTCTGATGCTGACTAGGACACAATTGGCTTCCTAGGCTGCAAATGCACATTGCCAGTTAATGTCCAATTTTTCAACCACCATACCCACTTCTCCTCAGAGCTGCCCTCAGTCCATTCTCATCCCATTTCTGTTTGGGATTGCTCTTACTGAGGTGCAGAACCTTGCACTTGGCCTTGTTGAACTTCATGATGTTCACAGTGCCCCAAGCCTGTCCAGGTCCCTCTGGGTGGCATCCCTTCCTTGCAGAGTCGACCACACCACCCACCTTGTTGTTGTCAGCAAACTTGCTGAGAGTGCACACAGTCTCACTGTCCATGTCCATGTTGCTGACAAAGATGAGGGATGCCACTCATCACTGGTCTCCACCTGGAGACTGGTTCTTCAAGGGATTCTTACCACATTTCAAAAAATTTAGAGTGGCTACATGGTGATTTAGTATTTTTCTAGTTGCCTTCAGCAACAGCTACCATATTTATCTGTGGCTTCCACATAGAAAGACAGGTTCATTGCAGTAAAGCAGAATGGAGACAGGTTTAATACTGTAAAATGAACAAGTGACAAATTGTCGATATCATTTTTAAGTCAAGGGCATATCCACCCTAGGCTGTGAAACTCAAATGCACATGGAAAACAGGATTTGTTTGTCTGGATCAACTTGTAAGTCTATAGCTGTGTAGGAACTGGTAAACATCTTACTAGGGAAGCGCAAAAAACTTTTGATGACATTGTAGGTTCAGAATCTGGGGCAACTGATAGCATCATATGAAGAATGAAGAGAATATTAAAAGTAGTTAAGATCAAGGCAGAAGGCACATATCAAAAGTGGTTAGTTTAAATGTAGATAATGGTCATGTGAATATGAGTTGTTCTAAATGATTTTCAAGCCAAATTAAAAACAAACAAACAAAAAAGCAATATTACACTGACCACATCTTTGAGTTTATATATAAAAATCCTTACAATTAAAATGCATCTAGAAAGAAATTCTTCACATTTACAGAAGGAATTTAATCTTATTTGTGTTCTGAAATAAATACTTCCCATTTCTCAAAGCAGTATTTCCAATTTTGTTGTTGTTGTTGTTGTTTTCTTTTTTTTTTGTTTGTTTGTTTGTTTAGATTTTAATAAGACTCCCATTTTCCTTCCAGGCAAACACAGGAAAGAGAAAGACTATGAGAGCGAATGAACAGAGACAACACATATTTCAACAACTTCAAAATGTTAAAATTCCTAGCTGAAGAAAATTTCTCAAAAAGGGAAGAGAAGAGAAATACATTTAAAAGTATTGCTTCCACCTACATACCCATCAGAAGATGTACAAATATCTGATTTACATTGACTTGATTTTCAGTCTCTATTTTGGTAATGCAACCTGTTTTGAAAAGGAAGCTGAGCTTCATAAAGCTGTTCATGAGGTTTCCTACTTCATTAGAATTACTATCATCACTATTACTGAATATTGTTCTGCTGCTACAAGGCAGTCTCCTCTTACTGTCCAAACATGTTTTACCATCATGATTTAATTGGTTCTCATCAAAATTGCTATGACAATAAGAATTCTCAAAGAACAACGATTGCAAAATTTCTCTCTACAATGACTCAGGCATGGACAAGCTTGAACATAACTACAATAGAAGAAGAGAGATGTTGAGCAATTAAATCTGACTCCCGCCACGTGAGACACTCCGTAAAGCTATTTTGCCAAAATAGGAAAGACTATTTAGTTTACTCTCCTGGAAATTAACACTAAAATGCCCTGTGAGGCAACTGGACCAGCATAGTAGTCAGAAAACAATATTTGAAATGAAGATTATACTATAAGGAAAAAATAAACTCTTTGAAGTGAATAATCTATTACCGGACACACAATTATAAATGTGATCCGTGAATGCCTGGAAGCAGGAGTTCAGAAGCTGAGGTGTGGATCTTTAGCATGCTTAGCTACACGTCATCAACATAATCTGTTTCTTGTGAAAGCTCTTTGTTCTTCCATTGAATCTTCTTTTTCATCATCCTATTTTTGCTACCCACCTTGACGAGTGAGACATACGAACTTACAGTCCATGGGATCAGAGTAGACATAGTTCAGTATAAATTTCCCTGAGACACACAAAGTATGGACACTGGTTCCTCAGCATCAATGGGCTTGTGCTACACATCTGTTCCTATTCTTCTTCACTGTGCTATGCAGATGGAGCTGCTGTATCACATTTTTTTCATTGTACTTTTTACCATCTGCCGACCCAAATGCTTTATGATGTTCATGGAAAATAATAAGATTGTACTATAGTAGTTATCAGAGGAGAAGCAAAGATTAAAAACAAAAGAAATATTAGGAAAAACACCCTTTGGGGCTAAGTAATAATCCTTGAGATTCCACAGAAAAGTGAACCAAGATGGACTGCACAGACTTTGCTGCCATCTAAGATACAAATGCGGGCAGGAGCAAGTTGGCAGTACTTCTCTTAAGTTTTGTGCCCTTTCAGGCTTGCAGCATTCATCTCTTGGGCTGACTGCCAAAGAATCTGCATCAGTAAGAACAGGAGGGTGAAATACCTGGAGCAACTTCACCCGGTGTAGACCACAGATCCCATGACTGATCTGACAGGTGTCAGTTCTGCTGTCAGCAGTGGACAAAGGCCTTTTTGCTGGGACAAAACAATGTGGGTTGGTTTTGCTCTAAGATTACTGGAACCTCACCAGCTTCATGGATTTAGTGGAAAAAAAATGTTCAGTATTATAGCTGCCAGTCACCTTTTCACAGGCACACGCCCATTTTAAACAGCAAAACCACAAGCTGTTCTGTGGTATGAACATATAATTTATAGATCATCTGTACTTAGGGTAATTATGCATTCACAACAAGCTATGGTCTTAGGCATCTCACATTATTCTCATATATTAAATAAAGTAATTTTTCTTTCTTTTTTTCTTTATTTATTTTTTTAAATGCAGAAATGGCAGGGAGTGGGAAGAGAGCTTGGATATAGAAATTTTATTGTAACATTCCATTTTAAATTTCCTGTTTCAATTCCTCTATGAAGAGAAAGAAATAGAGATTTACTAAATGCAAGGAAATATTTTAGCTCTTCTTTACAAGGAAAGTTAACTGTCTTTCCAAAGATTTCTGGTATGTATGCAAGGTTTTCACTAACTGAAAAACTGACCAAAATCAGTATTGCTAGATATTCTCACGTAATACTTTTTAAAAGATCAAGAACTGAAAGCTTATTTATTTTCATTTGTCCTCTGTATAATCTAGATAAAGGAACATCTAGATAAAGGAACATCAATGCACTTTTTATCTTTTACCACATTTAGCTTCGGGCTTCTCTGTATTAAGCTATGACTCCTTCCCATACCAATTCATCAAACTTTGCTCTTTGACTTCAACAACAAAATTTTGCATCCTTTGTTATTTGAAAAAAGCTAGAGCATTGCTCGTAAATCTAGGTTGTGTAACATACCTATTCTGCAATATTTTCTCTAGGTTGCCAGTAGTAGAACAAAATAATTCTGTTTCCCTATGAATTATATACCTATTACAAGGAAACACAACCTCCTGTTCTTCCTTTCCTTCTTTATGTTTGACGACAAAAGCTTGTCATCTGCAGTAAATCTTTTGTTTTGAATAAGTTAAAGTGTTTTTTTTTATTTTATTTTTTTATTTTTAATCAGAAAAACAGGTCCTGTTAAGGCAGAGCTCAGCTAAATAGATGAGATAAATTAACACAGTGAAAGCTTCATCTGTTTTAAGAGAGTTTGTTTGTTTGTTTGTTTGCCTTTTTTTTTTTTTTTTTTTTCCCATGAAGACAAATATGTGTATACATCTGTGAACTACCAACACCATTCACATTGCAGGCTATATCTTTTGATTCCTTATGATTAGGCACAAATGTGTTAGGACAAATCTGACTATGCAGTTAACTGAGATCCCTCCAGAATAGTTTCCAAATCAAAACTAAAGACCTTCCACCATATTTCTCCATCAAATGACATGATTAGAACAAAGGAAAGCCAAACCTCTAAAGAAATCCTCTTTCCTCCTTCTTACCCCCCAAAAGATTAGGAAACTAAATGGCCTCTCTCCTAAATCACTATCCTTTTTCCAGCTCTCAGCCCCCTTGGTCAGCTCATCAAGGCTCATATGGGGCTCATTTTGGATACATTTCAAAAGAGATGTGTGGGGTCTCTCTGTGCTGAGTGCAATGGACAATCATCTTAAATAATTTTAACTCCCTAAGCATAAATCTTGTAATACATGGAATTTCCTATTTAGACAGTTCTCAAAAACATAGATTTTGAAATCCATCATCAAAAGATAGCTCAAGACAGCTGAGTCGGGTTGCAAATTTGTAATGCTGATATCGTGATATGGTTAGAGATGAGGGAAGATGAGGGAAGGGAAGGAGTGCATGGTGCACTATGGGATACTGTGAAGGTAAGCTCCACCACATTGCTTTCTGGGCTTTGTCTTGGGCATACCAGGATATGAAGCACACAGGTGTACAATCAGAATATTGATGAAGGCAGCAAACTCTGAAGAACAACAAAGACACAAGAATCAAGCTCACAACCCATACCAAGGCCATACTCATCAGGCTATTTCAATAAGAGTCACAAGTCGGCTTAGCACAACCCCTAGACAGTATAGACAGCCAGCAAATTGGGCATTGCTTGAGGCCATTTCATAACAGAGTAAAAGTGCTTTTCTAATCTAGTATCAATGTGCCCCTGAACTGCATTAAATATTCTTGTCTTCACTTACCCTCTTCATAGCCACTAACCTGCCTTATGTCTTCAGTGCTTTTAAATGTCAGCTTTCTCCTCATTTATATCTTTCTAGAGATGCAAAGCTCAAGGGTCTGTATCAAAAATCTCACCATATTTTTTTTTTATTTTTTATTTTTTTTATTTTTTCTAAAAACCCTACAAATTGAATGCAACATCCCTCACTGGAGCAGCTCCATATTGACTTGCATATATTAAATGAATTAACAAATCTTCCTTTGCCCAAAGTAGCAAAGACTAATGCTATAGCTACTTACATTTTGTTTGGTAGTAAAGCAGGTGTTGAATGTCTTTAATTCTATTCCATCCAATCTTTACTCTTTGTCTAATGAAAGATCATTTTACCTGTGAGCAACAGTTTAATGAGTTTCTATATATAAATAAATAGTGCTTCCAAAAACAAATAGTCGAATGATATTATTTGACATTAAACTCATATCCTCTTTCCTGGCCATTACCACTGTTTTTCAGCATTCCATTACAGTGACTAGTCTTCAGGAAATTAAATTCTACCTGGACCAGCTCCATCATGGCTAATCAGAACTTTCGCCCAGTCTTCCAGCCCTGAGACTGCCCTTATGTATGAAATACCCATCTGTGTAACCATAGAAGGAAATGATAAGGTCTTGAAGGTAGCTTTAACTACATCACTTTAACAGTATAGAACAGAATAGTTACTTTTTTTTTTTTTTTTTTTTTTTTCCTCTATTTCTTCATAAATAAATAAATAAGTAATAAATAAGTAATAAATAAATAAGACTATAGGTATCTTATATTGGTCCTGGCCACACAGTGAAAATCTCTTAAAGTTTTCTAAGGTAAAGAACTCCTTAAAATTATTCCACAGTAACAATACTCCTTTGGTACAACACAATGATCAGTTGCAAGGAATTATTTGGTCATGTCTATATTACTTCTAGCCCTATCTGCCTCATCCAGACTGGAAAACATACTGAAGAATAAGTATTTAAAACTTGATTCTAAAATTCACAGTGATTTATTCAGGAGAATAAAAATACTATTAGTATCTACAAATTCTGCTTTCTAATGGTTTCAGTAAATGATTAATCCAAAATAAGCAGATAAAAACTATTCACATGAAGTAATACTATAAGGAATTTTAAATAAAGAAAATACATGATAGAACAGCAAAAGGGTTGAATAACAACTGTTAATATATTTACACTTGTTGAAATAGCATTGCTTTTACTTTGCCTTTTCGTGTTGAAACTTTACTTTGTTCTTAGATCTATTAAGTTTCCTTTTACAAGCATCCCCTCTCATCCCAATATAATCAATATAAACATTAGAATCTGTTCCAGTAGGCACTGAAATTGCTTTTGAAGGTTTCAATATTTATCATAGTAGATGCTACCACTTTTAAAAACATCCCTCAATTAAAACATACTTACAACTTTGTAATGCCTCTCTCTCTAGACAAAAGTCTTACAGACACACAAAAAAATACATTTATCTTCAAAGAATTCTGGAACATAATTCAGAATTAGTATATTAACATTTTTATCACAGTAAGATAATTATCCAGGTATACAAACTTTTTGTACTAAAATAGTTTGTAGTAATTACATATTATTATATTCCATTAGTTTTTTTTATTATGACTTTTTTTTTTTTTTAATGTCGCATTGCATTTAATGTCAATTTTTCCATCTAATGTTCCTACTATAATCACAGCCAGCCCTTTCTTCTGATACAGAGTAGATCACAGAGGATATTACTGTTTCACTAATGGATAATTTTAATAGTTCTTTGGGGTGAAGAAAGGTAGCAGAAGCCCTATAAATAAATAAATAAATAAAATAATAATAATAAAAAAGCTAATTTGAAGAAGAAACAAAGATTTTTTTTTTTTAAAAAAAAAAACAAACTGAAAAATATTCTACAAATATTAATAAAGTCCTGTTACTCTTAAATACCCAAATAGTTAGTAGAATTTTACAATTTTGACATTTTATAAAGTTTTCATTCACAGGACCCCAAGACAGCTTATAAAAATCAAATATCATTATCATCTACCATCGTTGAAGCATAGCTATTTCTGATTTCCAGTGGAGAAGCTAAAAAAGTATTAATGTAATACTGCAAATTCTTATTAGCAGAAAATACCTCCACGTGTATTTGAAGAAAGGAAGGAAATGTTTTTGACTAAATTTTAACCCTCCCACTAAAGTACTTCTTTTAATTTGTATAAAATTATCCTAAACTGCCAAGAACAGTGTCTCAAACTATCCAACTACTACATCTTTGACTCAAAATAGTATGGTGTGGTGTGGTGTGTCCTGATAAATTATTTATTTTCTATAACTCAAAGTATTCCTTGCAGCTCTCACGTCTGTGCATAAGTACACCACCACTTAACTTGTGACATATGACCGATAACACGAGCATGTCTTCAAAAATCTGGGAGAGCCTTATGAAAACTGGATAAAATAAACACCATATCATGTTAGAATGAACAGTGGATAAGGATTACTATTAACAAACAGAAATTGATTGGATCATTAGCACAATTAAGCTATATATCCAAACAACATTTAATATCATAACTCTTAGTATACTCATAATGTGTATAGATTAGCAACAGGAGAATGCAAGACAGACAGGAAACTGTTCAAAGGACAGAGGGTCAAACTATGAAAGGAAACGCAACAAAGCAAAGAGCCACACTGATCATGAAAGGCACAAAAGCAACAGCTCCTGTGGTGGGGAGCAGTGCCCCCATGCTGTGGGCAGTGCTGCTGACACGGCTTGGTTGCACTGCTCCCAGTGAACACTTGGCCAGTCTAGCTCTCACCATGGGCTCATTTTTCTGGGGAGTGGGAAGGGAAAGCCTCCTTTTCCCCTCTTCCTGTCAGGGAGAGGTGCAGGGAAGCAGCCTGAGCACATTTCAGGCAGGAGCTCTTCAGGGAGTTCTGCTCTCTGCTTGGTGGCTGGGCAGTAGCCACAGGTTTGGGGACCACTTTTAAGTGTCCCCTAGCTGACAGGAGATAAAAAGGTGGCTTGAGTCTTACAGAGCTCTGTCTGTCCATCACATGCACAGGTTAACAGGAATACCTGTTGGTATTCCTGTAGGGCCAGAGTGACCCTACTTCCCCTCCATTAAACCCCAGGAGAAGGAGTTAAGGCACCACCTTTCTGTGAGCACGTAGTGGGTTTACATGGCAAAGTTTTGATAGCAGGGGGGATGCGGGGGTGGCTTCTGTGAGAACTCATAAGCTGGCCCCTGTTAGATAAGGGCCAGTTTTAGCCAGCTCCAAAGAGACCTGCTGCTGCCAGCAGGTGAGCCGAGCCGAGCCAGCAAGTGATGTTGTTTGTACCTCTAAGAGCATATTTAAGAAAGGGGAAAAAAAAAAAGAAAAAAAAAAAAAAGCAGCAGCTGGGAGAGAGAGGAGTGAGAAATAGCCCTGCAGACACCAAGGTCAGCAAAGGAAGGGAAGGGGAGGAGGTGCTCCAGGCAGGCAGCAGCAGTTCCCCTGCGGCCTGTGGAGAGGCCCCTGGAGGAGCAGGCTGTCCCCCTGCAGCCCATGGGTCCCACATGGAGCAGATCTCCACGCTGGAGCCCGTGGAGGAGCCCCCGGTGGAGCAGGTGGATGTGGCCTGGAGGAGGCTGCGTCCCACGGAGAGCCCCTGCAGGAGCAGGCCCAGGGCCGGAGCTGCAGCCCGTGGAGAGGAGCCCATGCAGGAGCAGGGGTCTGGGGGGAGCTGCCGCACATGGGGGACCCGTGCTGGAGCAGCTTGCTCCTGGGGGATGGGCCCCGTGGTTCAGGCTGGCTATCAGGAAAAGATTCTTCACCCTGAGCATGGTCAGGCCTGGAACAGGCTCTCCTGGGCAGTGGTCACAGTCCTGAACCTGGTAGAGTTCATTAAGCATTTGGACAATGCTCTCAGACACATTATTTTATTATTTGTGTCTTCCTTCAGGGACTCAGGAATTAGACTCAATGATCCTTGTGGGTCCCTTCCAACTTGGTTATTCTGTGATTCATAGCATGCAACACACAGTATAAGTTGACAAGTTAGAAAAAACCATCAGAAGTAGCTAGAGAGATAGTTTCACAAGTCAGCTGTGTATGAATAGCTGTACTTCATTCAAGTCAGAGGTGTGTTTGCTTTGCAGAAGATCGCCAAGCACCTGATTCTGCACAGAATTAAAAGGTCTTCTTTTGGATTCCAACAGTCTGCTTATTGGCTAGGCACACCAGGCATGAAGGCATGAACCTAAGGCTAACGTGGGTGCTTCTCATGTTTGTCTTTCATTTTTCAGTTACTGCAAGATCACTGGAGTAGCAGCGTAGTGCGTCAGAAGGGAGAAAGCTTCAGTATTCATCTCATTGACCTTCAGTGCAGTTGTTTTATCCTGTTCTTGCTATGCGCACCATTCTCCCTCTAAAGTTACAATGATTTATGTAAGCAATTTCTTATTTGAAGAGAAGCATTAAAAAACATATTAGGATGTCAATAAAAACACAGCTGTATGATAAAACATGAATGATCAGGCTCCTCTCTCCCCTAAGAAAAAAAAAAAAGAAAAAAAGAAAAAAAGAAAAGAAATAACAACTTCAGAACATGTAATGTTCTTAACCAGAGTCAGTGCTGACTCATATGGGCCTGGTATAAAATGCTAGACAGCCTCATGAAAGAAGATAGAATAAACTTAGTGTGATCAGACTACACTTATAAGAGCCTTTTTTTTTCTTTTTCTTTTTCTTTTTTTTTCTTTCTTTTTTTCTTTTTTTTTTTTTTTTTTTTTTTTCCCTCCAGGAAAGTAATAAAGACTATTTCTGTACTGGATCATTTTCAAGCTGGGTAGGCCCTTATTTTTTTTTCAAAAAATTAAGATATATTGAGGAAGAGATCCATTAGAAAATGTAGCCTATTTTAGTTGGTTGAGAGGGTATGACACACATTATGTGTGTCAGCATCTGAGCCAGTGTCTTCAGCAAGATGCCATTCTTCAACATCTTTCATCTCATTAAGCCTACGCACTTAATGCCATGGTCCAGGACAGCGTCCAAGATGGTGTTTTGTGCTCCAATATCTGTCTTTCTAAGGGAGAAGGTATCCACAATGAACATGTTTTTTGAACCAGGGAAGCACAGAAGTGTGATGCTGGATAGGCTCTCCCTTTCATGGGGCACTGATTTCAGGTAGGACAAATAGAACTTTAACACTTTTACTGCATTCTAGAAAAAGCTTTGCCTAATTCTATGGTATGCTTTGCATCACCCTAACACCCAGGGTCATTGACTAAAGAATCAAGTTCTTGATTAGATGTTTTTTTAATTACAATTTTCAGTATTTCCCAGAACTAAATACTATTAGCTGAGGGTATAGCTTGTGATACCAGTCATTCTTCCTAACAATGTTATTTACTTGAAGACGTGTATGTCTTTAAAAGATTTTTGAGCACATAGATGATAGTCTCTCAATCCATAAGTGATAGTCTTTCAACTCAGAGAACATTGTACAATATTAGTAATTGTCAGTCTAATCTTCTCTGACCAGATTCTTTTAGATATGTCATTCATAGAGGATGTAATCAGTGATACCAAATATACCCTTTAGAAGGTTCTTTTTTGTTTTTCTATTTAGGGGAGTGGCAAAGTAATATACTGAAATAACTATACAAAGACAATACAGCAATCAAAATACATAGTTATATCCCAGCACAAGTATGGTCTCTATATACTCATTATCATGATGATGCCAGGCATTCCAGTCATCAGCAGTACATCCCTGGACTGAAGCCTGCTGATGCACTCCCCCACTTAGAATACTTTTTGGTAGTTTAGTTTTATACTCTTGGGCTGAGCCACATAGTCACCACCCCCTATGCTCAGGGAGATATTCATATTCTTCTAATGATCTCAAGGAGAAACAGTTACACCTGTAGCTGATCCATTCAATTGTTCATAGCTGTTCACCTGAAATTAAGGTTCCCCTCTGCTCCCCTTTGTATTGACAAAGTCAGCTTCATTGCAAAAGCTGTGGTCAGTTACACCCTGAATTATTGTGATGTGATTATTCATGTTCATATCCCCACTGAGCCTTCCTCTACTGTAGGTCTTTATTTGGTGAGTCACATCACAGCTGTGGAGGTTTAATCAATCAAAGTTATACATAGCTGATGATGCATTTTCAGGTGATGGGCAGATATAAATTATCCTCCATTTGCTAATTTCTATTTATTAACTTTCCACATTCATTTCTTTTTATTAATTTCCACATCATATCTTTCAGAAAAATCATACAAATGCCACATTTCACTATTTATATACTTACGCATTTTCAGTTAAAGAGTGTAAGGGTATTCAGTGAATGTACCTATGGTAATAGAGCTCAACTGTGGGTTCTTCTGGTACAACAGATTGCTCAGTCAACTATTTTACTTTCTCTATTTTCTGCCTTGTAGTTCCTTTGTTCTAAAGAGCAAGAGCACAGAAGAAAATCCTACTACCTATAGCCATGTCAGCCATTCTGCTTCTGGCAGTGGAGAACACAGTAGTGAGAGGAGGTAAAAAGTGTAGAAGGAGTGTATGTTTAATAAAAAACATGGATTTTCCTCCTGTATTTTCTGTTACACTTCTGTGACAAGCAATTTCATATAAAAGTTCTGGCCTTTACCTCCAAATATTGTCTATGTAAAAATTCAACTACATCTGCTAATGTATTGAAACCAACAGAAAACTATATTACAACTCATCTCATTGGTAGTTTACTTTACAATAGTTTTCTTTGATTTGCGTGACTTACAATTTGTGAAATGCTGTTATATGCAAGTCTTAAGTAAGGGTTAACTATGCATTGTGAGGGATATTTTTGCTTACCATTTCTTTTTTATATGAAGGTTAATTGTTCATGATTTGAAACACGTCTTAAAAAAAAAAAAAAAAAAAAAAAATCTTCTTTCCCCTTGAATGTATGGCTATACTTGTTGACTGAATTTTCATTTTGACTTATTTAAAAATTCTTAGGGAACTTCTATTTAAATCTAGTTTGATGATTTTTGATTACATATCATATGTGAAATCAATTTTTACTTGCTCTGTTTCTGTGTGTTAATGATGGATGCATCCAATGACAATGGAGAAATCCATCAAAACGCAACAGCCAAGAAGAATGGTGTAACACAATTATACAACCCATGTAGATTACCATGAAATATAGAATTAATAACCATAGAATATTCATGAATACAATGTATAAATGTAACAAAGAAGCCGGCATTGGGTGTGCTTAATTTGAGGAGAATCCACCAAGCACCCAGGCTTCAATAAAAGCAATATCTCTCCTGTATGAATTGGATTATTGCACATTAGGTAAAAGGATCCACTTTTTCATGTAACAGTTTTTGGTGACCCAGATGGGACAGCTGTAAGGCCTTACCAGGATCAACTTACCAGCTGCTGGCAGGGAGAGACTGCTCTCCCGACTTCAGTGTGCGCTGACCTTTTGATCAGGGACTCTGAATATTCTCCCTGAGCCACAGTGGGTAAGTGACACAATGGTGCAATGCTTGTGGCAGATATTGCTTGGTTAATTGGTAATCATATGTGCTGGACCGTGATGACTGGAGTATGTGGTACCTGTATATATGTATGCACAGGTAAATTTTGGGAATAGGTATTGTGATGATATGAAATTTGGTTGAAAATATTCTTTTTGAATAAAGATATGGGCATCCAAGGATCTATAATATCCCCTCGCTCCCCTTTGGGTTGTGTTTGAAAACATTGGAATGAGTTTTGAGGGCATCCCCTGACAAAAATAAAAATGATTGAATATCGTAATCATTGGTGGCTGATGTACAAACTGGACAAAGAAGAAAAGTGGCCTGAAAACAGGACTTTGATCTATTTTCAGCTGATGTTGTTTTGCCAAAGGTTAGATAAATGCAATGAGAGGTACCTTATGTGGATGTATTCTTTACTTTGAGGAATGATCATGAGACTCAAAAGATGGTGATGGATGATATAAAGAAGCCTTCACAGTGTTGTTCCATATGTGGCATAGGAAAAAGATGTGTAAAGCTACAGGATGAAGAGGAGGATGTTTGGATGCTGGTGGCTCCTGATGGAGAAAGTGTTTTGAGTGGTTTAGACGAGGGTAATGCAACCTTTAGCCTAGTGTCAGGAAGGACTCGAACACAACAGCATCCTGTAATCTCAGCCTCTTTTCGTCTGGCAGTAGGGCCAGGTGGATCACTAGTATATGTAAAATACCATTTACAACATCAGACCTCATGAACTGGAGGGAATCTGCAGGGTCCTGTTGGGATAATCCTGATAAAATGTATCTATCCTTTAGGATGATTACTGAAAACCATAACCCAGATTGGCAGAATATTCAAGTATTGTTGAATAATTTATTGAATCCAGAAGAAAAGAGAATGGTTAAAGAAAAAGCAAGGGGAGAGAATAAGAAGCAGAATGCTAGAGATGGTCCCAGGCAATTTATGCCAACACAGGAACCCAGCTGGAACCCAAATACGAATGAAGGGAGATTAATGGTTAAGCAATATCAGCAGCTAATCTTGCATGTAATTAAGTATGGAATATCTCGACCAAAGAACCGTGACAAGTTATACCAAGTGGTGCAAGGTAAAATTGAGGATCCATCTGTTTTCTGTGAAAGATTGTGTGAGGTGACTCGAAAATGGACAGATCTGAACCCTAAGGATGAGGCTAATAGCATGACCTCTATCACCTTATTTGTGGGGTAATCAGCTCCTGATATTAGAAGAAAGTTCCAGAAGGTAGATGGGATGTCAGGAATTACCATATCTCAATTGACTGAGATTGCATATAAAGTATACAACTACAGGGAGGAGATTATAAAGAAAGAGAATGAACAGGAGAAACTGAGACCAAGGGAACAAAATGCAGCAATATTGGCAGCCTCTTGTGTAAGGGCTGCCATTTAGGGATCAAGGCTTCAGGGAGATGCCAGAACAAGGAAGAGGTTGAGGAATACAAAGAAGATCAGATGTTAGGATCTCCCTGACAAAAAATCAGCACACCTATTGTAAGTAGAAGGGACACTGGAAAAATGAATATCCAAAAAGACAGTCTAATTAGGTTCCAACTATAACATTGATACCTGGAGAAATAATTGCAATTGTAAAAGGGGTCTCAGACTGATAGGGACCCAGTTAGACAGTGACCTCAGGCACTGGGCTGGGTCCCAGCAAATGGACAGGAGTAGTTTGGGGCTGGAAGAGGCAGCCATGCTCATGTTCCTCATTAGCTCCCTTCAAGGATTTCAACAACGTAAGTCAAAATTTTTCACACAAAATTCAGAATACTGAAATTAACATAAACACATATTTTATAGAAAAAGAAATACATGTAAATGTCCCTTGTTTTGGCAGTCCCCTTGGAAAATTAGTTTGAAGAAAACCTTTATGTTATCATATTATTGTGTTTTGCAAAGAAGTACTGTGATGGATCATAAGAGACAGGTCAGCCAAAAAGCTTGAGTCCTAGATGAGTCAAAAACACTGGATCATGAATTTTCTCAAAGCATGGTGACTGTGCATCTGAAATATTCTGCCTGCAACTCTGAATTATTTTATGATGAAAAGATTTTTATATTTGTCTGAAAACCTAAATATATTTCATAGGTTTGCTTTAGTAAAGCAAAAAAAACATTTTTCTGGGAAAACAGATCACCTCTGTTAACATTTCTAAGTAGTTTGTCTACTGTATAACCTTTAATGATCTTCTAAAAACTTCTGAAGCTTTATTTTGACTCCATGTTCATATATATATATCCTTACCATCTTTTAGTGAGATATTTCAGAGATTTTCTTTATTTTGCATGAAGAAGCATTTCATTTTGTTCTGATTTTGTTCACACTAAATTTGACTTGATTCCATTCCTTACTCAAATGAAATAGAGAACAGCCTTTCATAGTTTTTTTCTCTCAAAATAAGCACCTTAATTTTTCTCTTTTACAGGACAAAGAGTCTGCTTATTCAGTCTTTCTTTGTGTGAAAACTACAATAGAGCTTTGATCACCTTCATTCTCTTCATTATATTTTTTCAAGTTTTATTATATATACCTATATATGTAGAGATATATTTTTTAATGACGAGTCCAGAATTACATACTGTTCAAGATTTGCACAGTAATACATTTATACAATGGCATAATACATTTTTTTTGTACTCTATTCTTTTCTAAATTTCATAGTCAGAGGTTTTGTTGGTTTTGGTTGTTAATTTTGTTTTGTTGTCTGTTCTTTTTCTTCTTCTGCAAAGTATTGAGGTAATACTTTGTAAATCCCCAAATCTCACATTCAAGCTCATACCCCACTGCTTTATAGGTGAAGGTAGGATTACTTCACCCTATGCATTTTAAATTCATATCAAGTATATGAATACATGTATTGAATATATAAACAGATATATAAATACATTTCTTTTGTGGGATTTTCCCATTGTTATTGGATACATCACTAATATGCAGGAGCAAAGCAAATTTAGCTGATTTCATATACGACATGTAATTACACATCACCAATATAGCGTATGTAAACATAGCTAGTCTTTTTTTTTTTTTTTTTTTTTTTTTTTTTTTTTTGTGGCTACCAATGAAACTTCATTCCCTTAGAAAATGCACCAGAAATCCTTAGAATCTTCAACCTGATTTAAGCTTTGTTTTTAATTTTAAGCAACTTAATTTTAAACAACATAATTTTTTGTTAAGCAACATGCTTATTTTTAAGCAACATAATTTTAAGCAACTTAAAGTAATTTAATTGGCACTTGAAAAATTAAAACCTAAACTATTGAAGATACAACATCAGCTCAGTAAGACTGCAGATCTGTGGTATATATAGTTAGGATTCTATGATTTAATTAAACACTCAATACAATGGATAATATTTATATAACGTACTTCAAATTCACAAAATCTTAAATAGTAGTTCTTTTGAGTTGGTATGTCTATTTGTATTTAAAAACTATTACATGAAATGTTATAAAAGACAACAACAACAAAGCAAACATTTGTTAAAGTATTCACATTAAGAACAATAAAGGAAAACCATCAAATATCACAGGATGTTTGATCACTTACAAAGAAAAACAAGACCAAAAAAAAAAAAAGATAAAAAGGCTTCTTTTTAATATATGGATAGAATTATGAGAAACAATGCTAGAACTCACCATGCACAAAGAGAAGGAAGGAATGATGCATCTGAATTATATCACTGAGAAGCAGCATGATAAATTTTTTTTTGTCCCTGTTTCTTGAGAAAAGTTTTACAGAGTAATAAATCTCATCTATCTGGGATAGCATTTGAACCAGAGAATCAGTAACCCTGTAGGCTCAAATTACCAACAAGATGACCTCAAATGTGGTGCATTTTACAGTACAGAAGTGACACTTCCATCTAATAAGACATGTATTGAGAAATTCTCAAAATCAAAACTTTATCCTTTGCAACCTTAATGAATGTTTTCTTTTTTTTTCTTTTTTTTTCTCTTTTTTTTTCTTTTTCTTTTTTTTTTTTTTCTCATTTTTTCTTTCTTTTTTCTTTCTTTTCTCTTTCTTTTTTTTTTTTCTTTTTCTTTTTTTCTTTTTCTTTTTTTCTGAGCTGTAGGCCAAAGTCAAATTGAATTTTCAGACAAAACATTTCTAGTGAGTCAGTATCTAAGGAACAATCATGCTCCCAAGGCAACAGAACACAATAGAGGTAGTTGGCCTTCAGAAACAGGTGTCCCAATAATTCTACTTCAGTAATTCAAGGAAGAAAACAATTAGACATTTCAGGCCTGACATGAGTGCACTCATGTCACAGATTTCCACCTGAAGTGAAGAAATCCCAACCATCTTGAAGAATGCTTCTCTGAGTAACAGAATTTGGGATGAATGGCTCAATGGTGATTCTAGCTCCATTCATTGTTTCCGTATTTATAAAGTCCATTATCTGTTTGAGGGAAAATGCCATTCCTCCCTTTTCCCTTTCTACACACTTCTCAGACTCTGTTTCCCAGTTTTTATTCAAGAAGCTGTAAGAAGCCAGCTCCTCAGCAGAGGTATTTATCTGCACTATAATCTGCAAAGAAGGCATATTTTGATAAGCTCCAAAGACATATTTGCAGATGCCATACCAGTAACTTTGTGAGCTTATCAGCCCTGAAAACCTTTATCATCAACATAAAAAAGTAAAGTTACAGAGTAGAGATTAAGGAAGCAAGTTAAATAACTGTTTATTTGTCTATAAAATTGGAAAACCTGGAGGTGTTAGGATGTGCTAGAAGAATGTTCTGTATAATCTCTTAGAGAAAAACTATATAAAACAAACACAAAACAATCTTCTGCTTACTTCAAAACACATTACTGAAATTCAGCCTCTAACTTGACAATTATTGTAATAGATGCCCCCACTGCATCCCTTAAAAAAATAAAAAATAATTTAAAAAATCCACATGGGATTAAGTATGTTCAGAAGCTTGATTCATATTTAAAAATAAGGTTCAGGCTGCCATGGACCCACTTCAGTATTCCATACCTATGATGATAGCAACTTAAAAAAAACAACAAAACAAAACAAAACAAAAAAAAAACTTGAAAGAGTCAGATTGTCAGAAAAAAAAAAGGTAGTTTCAGAGGCTAAACATTACGTTATTGTGTTTGCAGTTACAGCTGAAATAAGACATTATTGCATTTGGAAATTCAGCAACTCAAAATTTTTCAGAAGTTTATTGATTTATCAGTGAAAAAAAAAAAAAAAAAAAAAAGCTATTAGGAACATACCTATAGTTATGCAACAGCTCCAAAGGATTTTGTTATCACATGGTCAGAGAGAAACTGTCACAGACTTTCAATTTAAAATTTAAAATCACATAAATGTATACACTATTATATGTTTATTTTCATATCTTATACTACTTTCAGTAGCCAACTTAACTGTACAGTCTTTGCTCAAACTTAATTCCTCTGGAAAGCAATGTCTATAAAGATTAATTTGCATTTCAAAGCAGACATGGAAAAATGTTAAACCTTCCTTCTGGTACTTTTTTCAACAAATATTAAAGAATATAGCTGCTTTTTTCATGCCTTTTCAACGTTGCTCAGTAAAAGCAAGCCATTATAGACTGTCATAGATAGTGACTTTAAAAGTGATCTACAGAGGCAGGCATAAAAATGCGGTTAGGATAAGAGAGTTGAACACATTCAAATTAAGACTGATGGCAGAGAAGGACCTGGGAGTATTGGTTGATAGTTGGCTGAATATGAGCCAGCAGCGTGCTCAGGTGGCCAAGAAGGCTAACAGCATCCTGGCTTGCATAAGAAACAGTGTGACCAGCAGGGCTAGGGAAGTGATTGTCCCCCTGTACTTGGCTCTGATGAGGCTTGAGTACTGTGTTCAGTTTTGGGCCCTTTGCTACAAGAAGGACATGGAGGTGCTTGAGCGAGTCCAGAGAAGGGCAACAAAACTGGTGAAGGGTCTGGAGAACAAGTTTCATGAGGAGCGGCTGAGGGAGCTGGGATTGTTCAACCTGGAAAGGAGGAGGCTCAGGGGCAACCTTATTGCACTCTACAGGTACCTTAAAGGAGGCTGTAGCGAGGTGGGGGTTGGTCTATTCTCCCACATGCCTGGTAACAGGATGAGGGGGAATGGGTTAAAGTTGCATCAGGGGAGGTTTAGGGTGGATTTTAGGAAGAACTTCTTTACTGAAAGGGTTGTTAGACACTGGAACAGGCTGCCCAGGGAAGTGGTTGAGTCACCATCCCTGGATATCTTTAAAAGACGTTTAAATGTAGAGCTTAATGATATGGTTTAGTGGAGGACTTGATAGTGTTAGGTCAGAGGTTGGACTAGATGACCTTGGAGGTCTCTTCCAACCTAGATGATTCTGTGATTCTGTGATTCTGTATAATGTGCTATGTATATAACTTATATATGTGTTATACTATATGATTATATAGTATAACAGTATACTATATAGTTATATAGTAGAACTATATACAATGCAATCATATAATTCAGAAGGGTTAATTGAAATTAGGAGAGATGAAGAAGTACAGGAGCACCTACTGAAAGCCATGAATAGTCGTAACTTTTATGGCCAATCGATGACAAGTAAGAACTAACCTTTCCGTAGTACTGTTCCTCATGTAGCCACTTGGTGGTCTATAACACAGTTCTCGCTGACTTCCATTGTAACTATTGCTGCTTATCACCCCTGTCAAATAAGCATCAGGGTTTCGAATGGATTTCTGTAACATGCAGAATAAATGGTTAATTACCATTGTTCATTTTATTACACTATAGAAAAGGAGGACATGTGGAGTGAGGAGGTAACTTATGTAAAAATACTTCCTCTGAATAATGATTAAAAATTGTCTGACAAGATAATCAACTCACATTCTTCTATATCCCACTCCAAATTTTTGAGGAGAAATTATCAGTAGCAGATGAGGCCAGTATTGAACAGTATCAAACTGAAAAAGAAACAAGAGCCACAAGCAAGTCAAAGTTGTACTTTTCTGTTCTGTTGTTGTTTAGTTTGTTTGTTTGTTTTAAACTAGAGATTTTTAGGAGAGAGGAATTCAGTCTATAGCAGGAAGCTAAGAAACAATCTTCTAAGATCTATTATTATACAGAACATTATATCTTGGGATTTTATTTTTGCCTACTATATTGGGAAATTATATTCCTTTTGATATAATAATTTATTGTGAGTTGTATGAAAAAAAAAAAAAAAAGAAAACTAAGGTACTCCACATTTTTTGAACAATGGTATTTTAGAGAAGTTTGTTGCCTTTGGGAATGCTTTCGAAAGTTTGTGTCAGAAAATTCTAATATTCAATAATATCAGGAGAGTTTACACAACTTTTGAGGCAGGAACCAATCTGAGCTATTGCTCAGAGCTACATTATGAAATCAAGAAACTACATTTCACGGAGCCATTGTAATAAAATGCTTCTTATATATCATCTTTTTTGAAGTTATTGTACAGAAGGTTCTTCCCTTAAGGGAAAATCTCTTAA
The DNA here is from genome assembly GCF_011077185.1 of Oxyura jamaicensis. Taxonomy (NCBI): domain Eukaryota; kingdom Metazoa; phylum Chordata; class Aves; order Anseriformes; family Anatidae; genus Oxyura; species Oxyura jamaicensis. Next base: position 113,137,154 of record NC_048894.1, on the reverse strand, counting down.
TTTCTTTTTGAATTACCTAACTATAAAAGCAAAAATTTCCCTTTAGGTGGAGTGATTTCTATATTTTTTATCTATGTATTTCACCTATTTCTACCTGATGATTTTTCAGTTTTATATAGAAAATGGCTATTGTCTTGTGAACTGAAGCTTGGTTAAACAGATGCAAACAAGCCATTGACTGTTACTTGGCCTCAGAGCATATGAACCTCATGACTGACCACATGATGGGAAAATAAAATGAAAACAAGTCACAGTTTACAGAAGAAAAGTAATTCAGGAGTTTCAAGCTAAATATTGCATTTAAAAAATTCAGTGAGTGTTTACTCCCATACAATATGCCTTATGAAGTAGCAAACAGAAATTATGACAACCATGTCAAAGTAAGGGCAGCAAATTTGCCTGAAACAAACTTTGTGTATTCCCAGCAAAGGAAACTCATGAAGAGAAAATTGATTTAGTTCTACAAGAGGATCTGCTGTATTTTAGAAGACTATCACATGGATGAACTTTTGCACAGACTTGAACTTAGTGGTTGGACCACTTCAGAGACAAACACAGTCTGGACATCTAATGTCAGGTGGATATCAAAGAGGATATGAGACAATCCTTTTTCCATTTGTTATAGGCTAACCTCGTTTATATTCTAAGGTTGATTTTCTTCACTGCTTCAATCTCTCTATAATTACTTTAAAATCTATGCCTCTATGATAAATGTTAAGTGTTAGCTCAGTCAAATCAAATTTATCCTTATTCTTTACTGGTTTCTGTCTGGTGTTTGTAGCCCCAGGCCTGCCTCAGTCTTAAATATATCCCCACGGGAAATCTGTTCACATATTGAAAGGGTGGGGGTGGGGGGGAGAAATGTCAATCAGGTTTTAGTGGCAGACCTTAGCTTTGAAGACATTTTTCTGAATCTAAAAATAATTACAAATAGGACCGTCTACAAATTGCTTATTGATTTCCGCAATTCTTACATGTGATTTTTGAGCCAGTTTGAGTGGATGAACTTATTTCTAAGACATTTGAACTCAATGTTCAATCCACAAGACATAACAAGTAACTCTTATTCTTGCCTCTCATATTAAAGCTATTTTGTGTTTGTCTGGCTGGAAACACCCTTACCAAAATATTTTTATTTTATTTTTTTTTTACCAATATTTTATCAACAGAATCCAAGTAAAATTTATCATTTTTAGATTAGCTGGATCCATTTCAAACTAGTTATTCACCTGTGTGAAGCTAAAGCAAATGTTCTGACTTCTTTCTGTAATGTCTTACTGTAACCAGCATATCATTCAAGAGTAATTATGTCATGTTGCGGTCACAGAGAAAGAAGAATAGATGATCTGCAGTCATCGTTTTGGGAGTTATGGGGGATCACCTGATTGGAAAGTTCAGAGAAGAAAAGGTTTATTTTATGTTGAGTTAAAGCAGGGTGCAGATCTGGGCAGGGAGGAGGATGGGCAAGGAAGTTATATCCCAAAGACTGTTGAGATAACAGCAAACTGCTGAACAATTTGGAGAGCTTTATTAGTTACAGTCCATGTTAGCAAAGTGTTAGAGAGGTATTTTCACTCATAGCTCTAATCTAGGTTAGATTCCTAATACATCACCCCCATATTCTGTTCATCCCACTGACCATTTAGTCCAATTTTATTCCAATATCAGATAGAGAAAAGATTGCACACTACAACAGAGATACCATATAAATTGAATGGTTTTAAGGTGAATTAGTATTCCTTTAATATTTGTGTCTAGAACACTGAAAAGTAAAGAAAATGTTTAAACCTGTTGCAGATTTGTTCACCTCAGCCTCCTACAGTAATAAATTCCAGAGAGAGGAATTTCTTTTAAGAGAGGAAAATTTATTAGACTTCTTATGTCAATTGTGTCCCTTTACATCTGTGTTATTGCTTTCTGAAAGCAAATAAAGTTATTTGGTTAGAGCTATAATGTTTAAATTGACTCATTGCTATTAGTCCATTCCTACCATCACCAGGATGCTTTGAATAAGGATGTTAGATGAAAAGCTGGAGGAAAAAACAAAACAAAACAAACAAACAACAGGAGAGACCTGTGGTTCTGAACATTTGTAACAGATTTATTTAAATAATTTGGAGAGATATTACAGGAGAAGGCACTGGTGTGAGAAACCGGGATCTTCTGAAAGGAATGGCTTTTATGTTGACATAGTCTCACTGATCCCAGCTGGGAGGGTTGGGGAAATACAGAAGTCTGAAAAGAAAATACTTTCAGAAAAAGTCAAGAAGAAGGTTAAGTAATGTATATAGTGATTATGAGTGCTAGCATCAAGAAATCACCTTAGTTCTGTACACTAGTAGTAGGAGAAATAGCTCTGCTTTTATGGTAATTATGCATAGCAAAGGAATGCTGGAAGGTAGTAAATAGCTTATTTGTCTGAGATCTACTCAAAACAAGATTATAGCTTTTGTTTAGTTTCTGCAGCAAATAATCCTATCCTAAGAGAAAGAATTGGCCCTTCATATATAAGGTAATGTGTGGCTGAAGGCAGAAGAATGCATGACTGTTTAATTATGTCCTAAGTAATATAGAAAGAAAAATGTTTAGCAAGGGAACCAGAGCAGGCTAACACTGCAGATATTCCTGGAATTTCTAAACTATGTCCACAATCTGTGATGTAGTTGAGTGTATTTCAATTTTATCCAGTGTTTACTGTTTTGTAATTTTGTAATCACTGCATCTTCTTATTTTTCTCTGTGATAAAGATATCACTAATCTCTTACAAACAGCTGAATTAAAAACCTTAATAGCAGCTGCTAGGAACAATAAGACTAGAAGGCTAATACATATATATACTTGATATATATATATTTTTTAAGGATTCCTTTAAACTTTTGTTGCATCTTTAGCTGTAATTCAAAGCTATCATCAGGGCCATGGCTCCTTCAACTGATTTACTGACCTTATAACCAAGAATGTTTACATTACACCTATAAAGGAGTTTTTCATATTTTTAACAGTGTTTAAAACTAAGATGTCATCTTTCTACCTCCCTTGGACAAATCAATCTTGAGACAATATCATCTGGAAAATTGTAGGTTCATTAAAACAGGGAAAATTCATCCCTGTGTGTGTGTGTGTGTGTGAGAGAGAGAGAGAGAGAGAGAGATTTCTTAACTCTTGTTTGATTTGCTTCTTTAAACTTGTTATTATGACTAAAACTACAATGTCCATCAATTATATTTCAAATGTCCATCAATTATGTTTCAGTGTGGTTCTTGATATCTTTCTGTCCATAAGCCCATAAGTAACACTTGAAAAATATTTTGCAATATTGCCACAAAATGGCAAGCTGAATTCAACTTTTTGATCCAGTTTTCTAATCACTTAAGCCATTTTCCACATACAGAATTTTAATCTGTATTTCTGGATACCATTACGTATTTACTGAAGTTAGTGAACACTTTGATCAGAAAGTTCGCTCTGTGAGCATATAAAGATGCCTCACAAGAAGTGATGGCTTTTATTCCATTTAAATTGCTTAAAGCAGTAATCTTTTATAGCCAGAGCCAAGACAATGCGTTGTTAGAGTGGGGCTATATCACTGAGAGAAACCGATGTCCCGGCATACTAATACAGTACAATTTTCTTAATTAAAATAATAAAAAATGCTGAATAGTTATTTTACTCAAGTAGATATTTCCAGCAATAAAGCTGTTCAGAAAAAAATGCAAAACCTCACAACTAAGAATATGGGTCACTTTCAAATAAGATTTGTCATTCAAAGAACTATTCAAAAATTATTCAGCAAAACTGATTCATACATACCTGAGCTAAGCAACAGGCTTCTCCCAGTGATTCAGTTATATTTTTGTCATATATATCCTTTTCCTAAAATATATAAGGACTAAATACATTTGAAGCCCTTGAAACAGTTTGATGAAATTGGCTGCTAAAAGTAAAGTACAGGAAAAACATACAAAAATGGAATCTGTATTCTTACAGCTGAAGTCTGGGTGCTTCCATGGAAGAGAGATTTGCAGTTTTTTTTCCAGTAAAGAAGCAGCAGATTTGAGAACAGAAAGAGTTATTGGACATCCTGAATATTTATAGTCAACATCACATAGATGAAGTGATTTTTCTTAATTAAATTTTGAAGAACTGAAAATTCCTGCTTTGGGTATAGGAACAACCTGTGATTACCCCGTGTGTTTCAGCAACCTTTTCTTTCTTTTCTTCCTCAATCACATATTCTTTCTCTAAATGGTGTCAGCAAAGTAGTTAAGTAAGATTAGCTATATTACAGGTTACTTTTACTTGAGCTAAACAGGATACTCTATAAAAATCCTGGCACATTTCCAGTACAGGTTGAACTCACTGTAGGAGCTACCTTTAAGATTTTTAATCTGAAGTTTAGTTCTTTGTAACAAAATGTCAAGGCACTCATTAACTCCACCGAGTTTTATTTGCTTTTCCATGTGAACAAATATAAAAGATCTCCCCCTGCCATCTTTTCCTTAAGGGCAATGCGGAATATTGCCCATGGGACTCTTGAAACCTGGAGAGACAGCCAAGGGCGGGAAGATTTGTCAGATCCTATGGGCTCTACCTCAAAAGCAAAAAAAAGCATCTGGGCTGAGAGTGAAACAGATAAGGAATACCTGAATAACCTAGGTCCATCAAAGTTGCAGGTAAAATTAATTAAAAACATATCCTCTTTACCCTATCTTCTTCCCGACAAGTGGATCTCTACTTAAGAAGATTAAAAAACAGGTTAAGTTCTCACAGAATCAAAAGTATCTCAGGAGCAGATTGTTCACTGCGGTAAGACCACTTAAATCTTATGAAAAGAAGAAATGGAAACACTTTGCAAAGGCAAGAAAAACCTTTTTATATTGTGGAAAGAGAGAGATTTTAGCTAAATCCAAAGACACTTCTGTATAGAATGCCATTTCAACCTAGTGCACTCACTGTCTGTAGAGAAGAGAATAAAATATTGTATTTCTAGTATTTTAATGTGGAATAAATGTATTTTATATGGATCTTATTGAAAGAATTGTATTGCAAAGCATATCAGGTTCTTTTGAAATCTCCCAGTCACCACTAATATATTCAAGTTTCTTATTCCACCCTCAATATTCAAGTTCTCATTTCAACCTCAAGGATAAATCATTTTGGTCATAAATCTGCTAGAAATTGTTTTCTTCCAAGCTTACTTCTTGATTAACTAATAAATCTTCTATAGACAAGAATTGGATCAAATGACAAATTTGCTTTGAAGAAAAATGTATCAGAATCATAGAATTATTAAGGTTGGAGAAGACCTCCAAGATCATCTGGTCCAACCATGGTCCTACTACCAATATTGCTCACTAAACCATGTCCCTAAGTACCACGTCCAACCTTTCCTTAAACATCCCCAGGGACAGTGACTCCACCACCTCCCTGGGTAACCCATTCCAGTGCTTGACTACTCCTTCAGAGAAGAATTTTCTCCTAATTTCCAGCCCGATTAAGTCATTATTAATGAAGTTTTAGTTGCATGTATCTACAGAGATAAAAAAAGACTCATACCAATTCATGCTTCAGGAGTATGTAGTACTTCCAGACCTGACTTCTCTAGATTTGGCTGACATTTCTGACTCCCATTCTGCCTATCAAGCTAAAGCAGACAAACAAGCATCCATGGCTGAACCAGAGAACAAATCTCACCTTACACCCAATGTTTCACAAGTTCTGCCGTTGTTGACTGTAGTACAAACTTGCGGGACTCAGTTTCCACTAAGAAAAATTCTTAATTTTCATCAAAATATTTCATCAGAATAAAATAGAGAAGGTGCAATAATGAGAACCTAGATAAAAGTTTCAATTAAAAAAAAAAAAAAAAAAAAAAAAAAAAAAAAAAAAAGAGCTAAATAGGTTCAGCACTCTCCATGTCTCAATGAAAGGAGATGTGGAAAAATATAGCATGTAGATTCCCAAATGAAAGAACCTACAAAGTTTCTCACTAGCTCAGTTAGGTATTTGAGCTTTTGAATAACCCTCTGTGTTATAAAAATATATCTTCTCTCTAAGTTTCATTGCATAACTTTCATTCCAGGTGTTATTTCTTATGACCATACCTTAGAAGTTGTGTGTAGCTATGAAGACTACATACTCATTCCTCAATTTCTAAAACAATGTCTAGGACTCAAAGACAACAGGTTATAGATTATACTATATATACACACTGTTATACACAGACAAAATCTACTATTCACAAAAGGCAAAGAATAATTATATCAGTCAGAATTATACATGCTTAGTGGAGGAGTAAGTAGTACATCAAAGTCATTAAAATTACAGTCATAAAAGTACACTACAGTCATAAAAATAGTAATTAGAATGGGCTTTGAACTAAAAATATAACAGAATCTTGTGTTTATTAAAAATAAAATATAATTTACCAGCTTGGAATGACACTAAAAGTTATCTTGAGCTACCTCTGAAATTGCAATGACTTTAAGCAGACTCAAATGGTGATCCAGAGTTACATTTCTTTGAGCAGTGAAGTGCAGTGTTTGTGCAGACTAGCACAGATGGTAATTTGTACCATTAATATGTGCTGCGAGAGTTGGCCTCAGGATGGCAGCAAAAGACATAATGTGAGAGTTTCAAAAGCACCTGTTCCATCCCTAACTGCTCGGGCTTCTGCAAACATGCAAATATAGCCAAACACTGCAGTAACTCTTAAACTGCAAAAATCTTCTACAAATCATGTCAGAACTAAATAGAATGAAAAAACACCAGTATCCCATATCCAGATAAAGGTGATTTATCATTTTTCATTTTTAGACTGTTCCTCCCATTTGTAAGCATTATGGTTATAACAGTTTCATTTACTGCATATTTGTCTGCTGTATACTTCTTTTATACTTTTAGCCACAGATAAAAAAGGAGCGTGAAATAAGATGGTCAAGATTAAGCCTGTGTAGTAAGGAACCCAAAAAACAAAAGGGAGGTTAAAAGAGCTGCAGAGAAGGGCACCTTGCTCAGGTTTCATACTCACCCCTTCTCTATCACAGCTCCTAAGCCCTCCTTCAGTCAGGCAGCAAGATTGCAACCTATTTTCTTCCATTTTAGTTTTTCTTCTGAAATTGGAAATTTCTGAAAAGATGCCAGAGACAGCTGTATGTGGAAAGCAAAGATTTCTCCTAGAACTTGCCTTTACCTTCAAGCACTGTCTGTCCTGCTTAGCTATAACCTCAGTCTTGTGCAGGTGGAGCACGTCCCAGGTGCAAGTGCATCTTGAACTGAAGGAATTACTGTTTAAAGAAAGTAAGGAAAATGGGAGGCTGTGGGAAAACAAAAGGAGGTCACTAGGGAAGAAAAGTCTTTATAATTCTGAGCAAATACCTACAGGATCTCAGGAAGAGGATTTTTAGTGGAAAAGTGCACTCCATAGACATGAGTAGTGTACAGGGAAAGAGCAGGTTAGCACTTTCCAAAACCTCAACAGCGTTTGCAAGACAGAATATTCAAAGTTAGGTTATCGTATCTACTTGTCTCTTACGATGTACAGCAACTCCTTTACATTTTGCAGCCTGTGCTGCCATCATGTGGTCTGTTATGTATTTACTCATTGAACGCGAAAATATATATATATATATTAAATATATATATATATATCTCAACTGTTTTCCACCATTTCCTTCTTTCCCTTCCATTTGCTGCAGGTTAGCAATGTCTTTCAGAAGAGACCAAAGATGCCTGTAGCACCTTCAACATTTATTCAACTTGTTTCCTAGTTTTGCCTTTGGTTTGCAGAAGCAGCTCAAAAAAAAAAAAAAAATAGCCACCATGTCATGCTAGTCAACCCTTGCCAACCAGCAAAAGTCACAGAAACCACTGAGTCTTTGATGTTACATGTGGTTCGCAGTTTCACTGGAAAAAAATCATATATTTTTGTGACCAGGCAATAATGAAAGTTTGTCTTCTACTAATCACTTCTTTTTCAGGTATGAAGAAGGATATTGTCTTTATTTGGTAGTAGAGAGTAGAGACTCTCTACCTCAGTCTACATGAACAATATATATGTTTCACTTGGATGAAGTGAACATGGATGTTTCACTTGGATGAAGTGAACTTGGACGAATTGACATCCCCTTGGATGTCAATTATTAGGTAAGTGACTTTTACTTCAATGGCTGTAGCTAACTGTATCCCTCCAGGTGAACTTTGGTTTTGCTGTCAACAAGACTACTGAATGATACCTACTGCTATTTCATGCTGGATTTCACTTAAAACTTAATTTTATCATCTAGAGATTAGCACAGAAGAAATTGGAAAAAAAAAAAAAAAAAAAAAAAAAAAGCCCTTCTCTCACACCCGCCAAAACAAAAAAGAGACTTGCCTACAGTATTTTGTCTAATAACTGTAGTGGGTCTGGCTGGGATGTTACCTTTCCCTGCAGCAGCCCATACAGTGCTGCGCTCTGCACTTGTAGCTAGAACAGCAGTGGTATCACACCGGTGTTGTGTCTGCTGCTGAGCAGTGCTGGCACAGCATCAGGACTCTCTCTGACCCTCCTAGGGGGTGGGTAAAAAAGTGAGAAAGAAACATCACCAGGGCAGCTGACCTAAACCAACCAAAGGGGTATTCCATACCATATGATGTCCACTCAGCAATAAACGGTGGAAAAAGGAAGAAGAGGGGAGGGGTGGGCTCTCGTTGCGAAAACGTCTGTCCTCCTCCCGAACACCGGCTACGTGAGTTGAGGCCCTGCTTCAAGGATGTGGTCAAGCATCGCCCATTTGTGGGAAGTGGAGAGTAATTTTTTTCCTCTGCTCTTCCACATAGCCTTTCCTTTTTTTCCCTTTAGTTATATTGTTTAATAATAATAATTCATTAATAATTATTTTTTCCCCTTTAATTAAATTATCTCAGCCCGTGAGTTGTTCTTTCCTTTACTTCTTCCCCTCCTCTTCTAAGGAGGGGGAGTGAGAGAGCAGTTGTGGTGTTCAGCTGCCTAGCCCAGTAAAACCACCGCAATGACTCAGTATTAAAAGAAGACTACTTTGCATTTGTAGAAAACTAGCTGCCTAAGAAAATGATTTCTAGAGAATTTTAACAATTAATTCCAAGTGTGACTGCCTAAACTAACTCATCTCCAGTATCTGTTTTTTATCCTACTATGTTTCATGTGTATTGCTAAGTGAAGATTTTAATGCAAATCCTACTAAATGCAATGTGAAGATCACATAAATCACAGTAAGCTTTGGATCATATCTCCTGCACTTAGGCAGTTCCTTTGCTGGTTAGCCAAAAGGAATTGCTAAAATTAATTTAAGTGAAAAAAACAGAAAACCCAAACCATAGACAGTGCGTGTACTGTGATCAAAATGACAAAAGATATACAAACAGCTTTTGCTTTTCTATTAAAGCAGTAATTATGTAACCAAACACTGTTCATATATGTATATATGCAGTAATAAGAAGCCAACCACAGAAAAAAACAGAATTATTTTGTACAGTTTTATCAATATGATGACATATGGTTCATCTTTACATCTAGAGCCTGCAGAGTCTTCCAAGTACTCAATGAACTGACACTTCTGGGAGTTTGGTTAGAATTCTGTTATATTATCACTCAAAGATTTCCTTCTCACCCAACACTGATAAAAGAGCATTGCTCTTCCAGATAAGGAAACAAAAACAACAACAACAACAACAAAAAGCAAAACAAAACAAAAAAAAACCTACTCCCCTTGGGGAAACAATTAAAAGAAGCCCTTCCCTTTCCCCTTCTTCATTTCTTTTATTATTATTATTATTATTATTATTATTATTATTCCTCCCCCCCCTTAGATGTCAATTATTAGGTAAGCGACTTTAACTTCGGTGGCTGTAGCTAACTGTATCCATCCAGGTGAACTTTGTTTTTGCTGTCAACAAGACTACCGAATGATAGCTACTGAATGATACCTACTGCTATTTCATGCTGGATTTCACTTAAAACAATTTTATCATCTAGAGATTAGTAGCAGTAAAGAACTAAACCACCTATAAAAGTAGGAATTACATGCTGAGCTTCTACTTGCCTTATCTACAGAATGGGACCAGGATCCTGAAACAAGCATTTATACTCCCTGTGTAGGTGTTTACCTTCTCCAAACACCTAGTTGTTGCATGAAGAAATTGTGCAGAACCCTCATCTGGGGAACAGGAGTGGTGTCTTCAGCTCAGTCTTCATGTCCCACTGACAAGCACCCTATAGATTGGTTTCTTGGCTCTTACTTTCCATCCACTAAAACTCATCTACCACGAACAGAAAGTAAAAGGATCTACATGTTTAATCATGAACCTAGAATGAGAAGGAGAGAAAAACATTCTGTGCACCATTTTTCTTGGTTTGGTCTAGCTTGCATTTTTAGACCCCATTATGTTTCATTTCCATACCACAATAGATGGTATGGATGCAGGAACCTCACAGGAATTCCTTCTTCTGGGGCTTTGGGCAAGCCCCAGTCCCCTCCAAGAGTCCCAGTCCCCAAGCCCCAGTCCCCTCCTTGCCTTTGTTTCCATGATGATCTGATTTCCAAGCTAAGGAAGGTTCAACTGTTGGTCCTTCTGAAAGCTGCAGAGTACTTCGACCAAATCCTGATCTGGGTAAGTAACAGTCCTTGCTTGGTGCCTAGTTCTGGGTGCTAGGAGAAAGAAAACAAAACAAAACAAAACATATCAAAAACAACAACACTGCAATGTCTCACCTGTAAATACCTATATTGGCTTTAGACTCCACCAGACCCAACAAATCCATAGGATTAAAACATGTGAGAGAAAGGGCATTAGACTATAACTCTTATATCTGAATCTTGTAGGGACTTCTGTCAGTTTAAATCTACCTAAAGTTTTAGGTCCTTTGAATGTAATTTTTTTTATTTTTTTTTTTGTAGTGGGCAAGTAAAATGAACAAAAGCAAAAACAAACAGACAAACAAAACCCACAGCTGCTTCCAGAACTCTTCATTGTTTTGATATTAAGGCCTTATGAGACATTCTCATGCATTTCTTAGTGGAACTTTTGAAGAAGAAAACATGGCATTGGAAGTTATTCTACTTGTTAGAAAAATACAGCTCAAATGAATTGACTATTTCTGTCATTCACTGGAACCAGTAAATTAGCTTTTGCAAAGGTCTTTCCTGACTTAATCATGTATTATGTCTAGACAAATTTTCTAATCTTCCCTGTAGCTGCTGAATGTGGTAAACATCATGTTAACAGCTTGAGTGTAAAAATTCAGTCACCCTATCAATTACAAATACTTAGTTGTGATCAACGTTTCAAAGTATTATAATTTCCTTCTGCAAGTAAAATATACATTCTGCATAAAAAAATCAATGTGAAATGAAAAGAGTAAACAACCACTTGCAAAATAAATATCATGAAGCAATTCCCCACCAAAGCTTCAGTAATTACTATATGCAGTAGGCTGCCCTTAATAAAACAATTAATTAATTTTTCCAAATGAATTATGCAAGCCAATATTTTTTCTTCGTTAATGTTTTGTTGGAGTCATTAAGTTCCATTAATGAATAACAAAGAAGCAATTGGAATTTTATTCTGGCTGATGTGTGCTAATGTGCTTAACTTGAACTAAATGTGTTTCCAGTATGTAATCAAATTTGAATCAATCAAATCAATTTGCCACTGAAAGTCCTTTTAGAGCTGCAGCTGTTTTAAATGGATGTCTTTTCTCAGAGAAAAATACAGACAAAACCCCAAAGACAACATGGTTCTGAAACAGATAACATTGTAATTAGGAACCAGTCTGTTTGATTTTTATTAGGAGGATACTGTTTCCCCCGCTTCAAGCTCCATTATAAGTCAAAGTGTCTAAGTTATTTCCTAGGAATAAATCATCTAATGAATTTAGTTTATTATTATTATTATTATTTTATTATTATCTTTGAAAGCTTCATGAATTCTAGCAGATTTCTTCCTGCAATGTTTCAGAACACTGTTACTACTTGTAGGCTTCTATATTTCTTATACTTCCATAAGTGAGAAGCAAAGGTTGTGAGAGGCTTAGCTTCCCATAACAATCTCAGGCATAATCAAGTTAAAAGGAAAGACTAGGGAACACAGTAAAAGTGACAGTAATAGCAGGTGAACATCATATGCTTTCTAAATTCTTTTTTTACACACCAAGGTATTGGTGTTTTCTTTTTCACTACCTTATGCTATTTATTTATGGCACTCAGAAGGATAAAATATCAAATTTCTTTCCCCTGGCACTGTGAGAAGAACCTAAGCAATTGATAATACCTATGTTTTGAAAGGGAGAAAAAGATTATATACAGCAGTGCTTTACAGATTAACTGCAGACTGGCAAATCAGAAAAGAATAAAAGTAATTGAGAAAGAAATAGCTTCACTGAACAACTCTATAAATAACAGTGCTTGTTTCTAAATTTGCCTTATGTTCTAAAACTGTTTTAGCATTGTTATCTTATTAAAAGAGTTAATATGAAGAAAACTGTTTACACTTTAAGATCCCTTATGTCATTTTACCTTAAACTAAACTGTATGCTAATAAGATTTTGTCAGTCACTTTACATAGTTTGGAGTAATCAAGTAATTTCATTTATTGTTGCATAAATTTGACTATAAATGTCAGATACTATTCTATAGACCCTATTGGTAACAGTTACATCAGAGTTCAAAGTTAGTTCTAATGTTAAAGCAGTGATAAGGAAAATAAGGTTTTTGAGTAAAATATACTTTGGCATATGCTTGTCGAAAATTAACAGTGATCATGATGAATCAGTGCTATAATCGTGCTATAAACTTGAGTTTCTGTTGGAGATTGAGACCAACCAAGGCTCACTGGTTTCGTGGGCTTTCAAGGTAGCCTAGACTGCCCAGGGTCTGGCAAATCTTCCAGTATGAGACTAAAGGAAAAAAATATATATATATTAAAGCCTTATTACTGCTGATTCACCTACTGGAATACATTCAAACATCAGCAAAATCTTTGAGGAGCCTTGGATAAAATATTATACAAGAAGAAAGTGTAAAGTACAATTTCATTATGTGCAAAGTTATTTGAAGTTCAAAGAAAAAAAAATGAGAACAAAACAAACAAAAAACAACAAGCACATTTCTCCCCAAGCTCCATGTACGAACAAGGCTTCTTTCTTGCCCTTAAGTGGGAAAGTAGCCCTTTGAGAAAGAATATGGTTTGAACTCCCTTCATCTGAGAGCAGGAACTCCATCACTGGACCTGTATGAATGGTACCCTTTAGTATCTTACAGTTTGTGTGCTGTTAGTCAACCCAGGGGCAAGCTGAATATATTTATCTCCTTTTTTTTTTTTTTTTTTTTTTTTTTTAAATCCTTTGTGGACATTTTCATTCATGCTCATCAGATAGCTATGAAAAGATGCCATATTTGAGCAGCTTTCTTGTTAAATGACATGACTGTAATTCTGTCATCCTAGAGGAACTGTAATTAGTATTATGTAAAAGTGCTCTGTTGTCTGTAACTGTAGACACAGACATTCAGAGCATTATTACACTGGAAATAGTAACAGGAACTGTAGTAGGTAAGAGAGTAAGTATGATTTCTAGCTTCACCAGTGGCCCATCTCTACCCAAGGCAGGTGTGCATGAAATATAAGTGGTCACTTGCAAATTGCAAAAAGAGCTTTACTCAAAACTCTTTACAGAATTTGCTGATAGCTGGAAAATCTCCCTTTGGCCTGAAGGTAACATTACAGGCAAAAAATAGGGAAGGAAAGAATGAATGGAATTTAAATCTATACACAGACTTGAATTAAAACTATGATGATGGGAAAGAAGGTCATCTGCATACTTGTGAAAGCAATGCTCAGGGGAAGAGAGCAAAAGAAACCAGTTTTCTTACTTGCTTCCCAAACCAACAGTCCATGAAGCAGTGTGAATAGGAAACAGTTCATCTGAATCTTAGCTAGTCACCACAAGTCTACAGAAGAGCTGAATCACCATGAAAATGTCTAAGCATGTAGAGGAAAAAAATAATTTGAAGACAAAGTATGTAGTCTTACTTCATGGTAAATTTTGGGGGTGAATCCAAGTCAAAAGTTATATAGCAAGTATTGAAGGAATAAAAGTAAATAACACTTCCGTACATTATCACATCAAATAGTGATTTCTTTTGGAATCTCCTTTTAAAAATGTTGCAAAAGGATAGAGGGAATCACACAGTAAAGTCTCAGTCTTTCCAGAGTGATGCTTGCCATTCCCCCTGGATGTGAAGATTCCAGTTTGCAGACAGTTTGGAACAGAATAAGGACATCACTTCTGACATGGGGTCAGACTTGTAGAAGTGTCAAGTCAAGAAGGGTCAATAAGGAGCTGCATTATGTATTTTAATATACTAACAAAAATATAATTTCCTGAAATGAGGAGAGTACAACTGGGAAAGACCCGTTAATGGAATGCTTCCATTTATCACTTACAAGCTGAAAAGTCAATGGAGTAGGGAAGCATGTTAGAATGATTAAATATTTTAACAATTAGATGTATCGAAAAAAAAAAAAAAAAAAAAAAACAAGCAAGAAAGCAGTGATGATTATGGGGGAGAAAAATAATTCCATCTACTAAATTCAAGTCAACAGCTCATTGTATGTAAAGGGATTTTAGAGTTTTTGTATTACAGGAACAGATTTCTTATATTTACCTGAATAATTTTTGCATTACCCAGATAAGACAGAAGCAAACAGCTAGACACTGACAGCATTCAGAAAATTTGCTATAAGCATACGACCTCCTGGATGGTAAGGCCACCTAGGCCTTTTGAGGTTCTGATTTGACATCACCTGACACCCTGAGAGGCATTTACAGTTTTGACAGTGGCCTAATTTTGGAAATTATTCTTCTATTCAGAAGAGACAGAGCATTCCAGAGGACAACGCAGGGCAGGTATTCAACTCTGGTGCTCTGCAGAAGCCTTTCTCTTCATGGAGAACATAAAGAGCTCAGGTTAATTTCAGATACCTTCAGTTTGCCTGTCTGAATAATGCAGCTTTCTCTTGTTACCTACCCTATGTTATGCAGAAGCACATCAAGGAAAGACCAAGAGAACAGTGAGAGCAGAAACACAGCATGTAACATTTTGGGTCTGTTACACTTTTTATTCCTGTATTTTAAAGCAGCAGTTGACCAAGATCCTCAAGGGGTTTGTGAATGTAATGGACTGACTCCTTGGGATCGTGGGAAAAAATGCCAACAAATAAAAGCTTATGCAGAGCTTCTTCACTATCCTGACAACGAGTACTTTGACTAATGTTTAAAATGATCAACTTGATGTAACTTTAATGTTGTGCTTTCTTTGACAGATGGTCTCTTCCAACTTATTTTTTCTGTGATTCTCATAAAAGTGTTAGTTTCATATTTCAGGATACTTCTCTTTCTCATCACATGGTATTAACACTGAATCCAGTAGCACAGTCACTTTCACAGCTTCCATTTTCATTGAACAAATGGACAACTGGACTTCCCTCCACCTGCTACACTTGACATTGTACCATTACTAACACTACATTTCATAAAATTAGCTTAATTAAAGAAATAAGTGCAAATCAGCAGGAAGTCTGAACTTTCCAGTACTTCATTTACTGACAAAAGTCAACCTAAGGACACAAGTGCTGATAAGTCACTGACCTGTTTTGGTGGTCACCAGCGGTACAGCTGCTGCAAAACCACTGTGGTGTACTTCCCTGTTTTAAAGCTCCTGTCCCAGTGCTACTGGTGGAGTTAAATAGCAGGCTGCACTGGAAAAGAATTATGTCATGTTTTAAAAAACATTTCAAATTTGTGCTATTTTTTTATGGCTAGCCCTTTCCTTCCATTTTTTTCAAACACAGGACGATAACATTGGTCATCACCTACTTTTCTATAGTTTTACAATTTTCTAATAGCACTTTATCTGGATCAGACATATAACTACTTGAAGAAATATTTTCTGAAAAAAAATAATTTCTAGAGTACTCCTTTACTAGCTTCCATTGGAAAAACATTTATATCTTTAGGAAAAAAATCCCAGAAATTGTTCATTATGTTGATTGCCTTGTTCCTATGTAGTCGCACAGTGAAAAAAAAAAATAATAATAATAATTAAATAAATAAAAATTAATACTTGCTTCATGTGCCTCAAGGGTTGCAAAGTACTTTTAAGAAAGAACAGCTGGGTCAGCAGGGTGATTTATAGACTTTTCAGCAGTTAAGTGGATTGCATTTTGTAGCATCTACAGAGTTGGAAGGCCATACACAACTGGCCATACACAACTTCTGAAAAATCTCCACTGGGTCAAAGAACCCTAGAAGGGTCTACTGGAATCAGAAATTGTATTCAATGCACCTCTGAGATTCTCTTTGAAACTGAAATATCACAAAGTGATTCAAACATTTGCAACCATACTCAAAAGGGGTTCAGATCATGTCCTTGTGCCAGAGACGTGTTATGAATCCTGTGACAGTGAGTTGGAAGGAAGGAAGGGAGGAAGGGAGGCAAAAAAAAAAGATGCTATTCACATCCTGTGAAGTGCGGAGTATTTTGTCAGGAACCATGTGCTTATGTTTTAGAATTCAATGACTCTGAGTTTTTTTGTACCATGTATTGTGATATGCTGGAAAGTTTGATAAGATAGAGCACTAAGAGAGTACCACAAAATTAGTTGTTAGATCCTTGATTCAGGGACAGCTTATGTACTTTTTATTGAATAATACAATGAAATATCACCATTCCTTGGGGATTTTACGCACTAGGAAATGAATTATTCTCTTTTCAGCCTTATGGGTGAATTGAGTACTCTGTCCCTATTTTACTATGCACACAATAGCTCCAGTCTAAAAAGCTTAGCTGGATGACATAGACTGTAGATATGATATAGAGGACAGTTTTCAGATATCTGGCTCTTGTCAATCGGTACTGCAGGTTTCACTTTCTCCATACACACGTCAGATCCTTTAGATGACACATATTATGCACCTTCCCTCTCAGCAACAGCAAAGGTTACACAATTAAAGTCTTATTCCATGCAGAACTCTTCCCTGGGCTTTGCAGACTTGTGAGCCTTTTTTAAGGTGAGAGCAAACACCCAAATCTCCATGTTCCACCATAGTCTAAGCACAACAGTTGTGTTGGCCAAACACTATATATATAGACTTCTAGGAAACCTCCCTGGTTAAAAAAAAAAAAAAAAAAAAAAAAAAAAAAAAAAAAAAAAGATATTATATGACTCTAAGGCTCCATAGCAGAAGGAAATTTTGAGGTCTTGCAATGTGGACACAATCTAGAGTAGTAACTAGAGGACTAGATCCCATCGGAGGGATTTACAGGGAGCATAATGAAGCCCTCATAATCCACAAGGAAATGGTTAGCAACCTGCTACTCCACTTAGATATATGCAAGTCTATGGGGCCAGATGGAATCCACCCAGGGCTGGAAAATTTCTTTACTGAAATAGTTGTGTGGCATTAGAAGAGGCTGCCCAGGAAAGTGGTTGAGTCACCATCCCTGGAGGTCTTCAGGAAATGTATAGATGTAGAACTTAGTAGCACAGTTTAGTGGTGGACTTCTTAGTCCACAGGTTAAAGGTTGGACTAGATGATTTTAGAGGTCTTTTCTAACCTGAGTGATTCTATGATTAGGCTGCAAACATACAATTGTATATCTCTTGTTGAATCATGTGAGTTTAAGCATTGATTTCATGCATCAGGCTACACTAGAGGAGAAAATTTGGCCTTGTCCCTTTCTTAGCAGGGGCTTAGCAAGCTGCCCAAAACCAAACCAAACCAATACTCCCCTTAAGTATTATCACTATACAGTACCTAAATCACAACAGAAAAACCTGCAAGTTATACTATCTAAGCTTTTTCAATACACTGCAGGGACAATACACTGTAAAGATCTATCAGAATAAACCTGGACTCTTAGAAAAGAGAAGTAGCTGAAGTGCAGTGCCACTATGGTTAGCCTGGGCCCAGAGTTAAATTTCTTTATGCAGTGCAAAATTCCTGGGAGAACATGGTCTTCTAAACATGTGCTGAAGATTCAGAAGACTTTATTGTTTATTTTGGCAGACTTAGGTATACCAAAGAAGAAAGGCAGAAGAAAGATATAGCTATGACACAGACTGCAGGAGAGATTTAGGAATACTACTTGAATATTTTTGGCAGACTAAAGAAAGATGTGTGGAAATAATGTAAACTAAGCAGTTCTTACAGTGATTTGCAAATAGAACAAAGGTTAAAATAACAAAACACCTCAGCCAGTCAAGTGTGTATATGATTTCTTATTTTTAATAGGTGTAACATTTCATGGTGGACCCTTACTTTGATTATTTCCTCATTAGGTTATAATGATTTAGTTACAGTCATTCTCAATCTCTCTCTGTTATCCCACAGGGACAACAAGAACAGCACTAAATTTTGGTTCTGCACAGTGCAGAAAACATACCTCAGAAGTCATTTGATGCCCATTAAGGAGAGGCCACAAATTAATGGAGTAGCCAGACTCCCTCCTTGCTCAGAAATTCCTCATACTAAGCTCACAAGTTTTATTTTGCCAGGTCCATGCAGTACTCTAACATATTGATCACATTGAATTTAAAGGCCTGACTGAACTGCAGAGTGCTTCACCCTGCACCCCCAGCTAATTTACTAAAGATGATAACTTCTTGTGAAATATTCTCATTTTACTCATACAGAGATGTTGTTAGGAAAAGAAGATCAAACTGAACAAATAATTTTATCATAATAACTCTTAACTCAATAGAGTAGCACCTTGAAATGCTTTTAGCTCATTGTTACGTGGTCCAGATAGTTCTTAAATCCATTCTCCTAAAAACTCTTACAAATCTTCCTTGAGATATATGAACATAGAACAGAAACTTAGATAATAATCTGATAAATTAATGGAAAGACTTATTCATTTCAGTAATCTGCTAGTAAGTTATTGAATGCATCACTATTGATGACTGGTTCATAGAATAATAGCTGAACAATACAAGTGTTGTATATCATCTTTATTCATATGCTTCCATTTTTCCATTATACTCATTTCCCTTGCTTTCCACTGGAGAATATGTGTTTTTTATTTTTGTTTTTGTAAATGAACTCCCCTCCCGCACCCTGAACTGTGTCTCATCACTTCTAAAAAATGAGAATGCAATTTAAAATGCAGACTTCTTTAGACGTACATCATTTTATGAGCAGCTAAATATTAATTCTATATATAATTTAACAGTAGTCATTCATATTAGGAGTCTATTACAAGTCAGATGAAAGCTAGAAGCATAAAATCATATATAAGAGGAATAATGGTTTTGATGTGTCATTAGCATGACCCAGGAAGATGGGGATTAAAGTTCTATAGGAAGGATATTCAATGATGGACTCATTTTACAGGTATCAGAAATGCACAGTGCAAAAGCACTGCATGCTATGCGATTTAACATGATTGAAATGCCTCTTCAGGAACAGCACAGACTTCACATTCCCTCCAGAAACAATGAGACTGTTAGTGGAAATATTTAAAGAAACTAATAGGAAGAATAACTGCGTGATACCTAACCTGCTATTAAAACTGAAAGCTGGAGCTCACAGGAGTAAATGTGATTCATTGTGCTACGTCATTAATCTTTATGAGCAAAATGATTATAAAATCCTATAGGGAGGGGAAAAGCAATTACTTAATGATGTATAAAAATATTCCCATTGATATTTCGGAAAGCACTGTGCATAAAGCTGTCTGCATAAAGCCCTTGGACGGTACAAATAGCCCAGTCAGTGGTGTACTTTTAAACTGTATGAGAGTTATTTCTTAATTTCTAACTGTCCCAGTCACTGTTTAACATTCTGTGTTCATGTACTGTCTACATTGTTAAATTGCCTGCAGCTCCAGAGCAGTCAGGCAGTACTCAAATTAAGCCACAAAGTAATTAGGTTTCAATCACTGAATATTCACAGCTCAATTAAGTTATTTACAGAGATGTAGACAATTCTGCAGCAAAGACAAATATTTCTATTGACACTCCCACAAACTGTGAAATAAATATATGCTGATGTGAAGATAAAAGAGAACTTAGATCTCTCTTCTATGAAGTACCTTTCCCTCCCTTTCCTAGTTCACTTTAGAGGTCAGCTGTCTGTAAGTTTGGATGTGCATACTAATACATTTACAATGAAAGAGTGTTCTGTTTTGGGGTGGTGAGGTGAAAGGAGAAACTATCCAAAAGAAAACAAACAAACAAACAAACAAAACAATACT
Organism: Oxyura jamaicensis; assembly: GCF_011077185.1. NCBI lineage: Eukaryota > Metazoa > Chordata > Aves > Anseriformes > Anatidae > Oxyura > Oxyura jamaicensis. The sequence goes on along the minus strand of NC_048894.1, from coordinate 113,116,881 downwards.
TTTATATAGGATGTTTTTTGGCAATCATCCATTCCACTACTTGTTAAACAATTTTGGTAGCAAAAACAAAAACCACATCCCATGTTTATAGTAGGAAGAACTGATCAGTATCATTCAATTAAATTCAACAACTGAACAAATCAGAAAACATAGCAATATAGCTCTACTGGCCAGAAATCCTATTACTTGATTGTATTACCCAAACTCAAGGGAAAATCAAGGAAAATCAAGGAAAGGAAAGGAAAATCAAGGAAAGGAAAGGAAAATCAAGGAAAGGAAAGGAAAATCAAGGAAAGGAAAGGAAAATCAAGGAAAGGAAAGGGACTGATAATAAGGTCAATCTATGTATGCTGTTTTCCATTTCATGGCTTCTGAAAACTACAAGGAGACTGTCAAGTGAGGTATTCATAGATAGCAGTATTTAAAAGAGTACTGAAAGAACTTTCCTGAAATTTTGTGAGAACAGCAAAAATAATTAATTCAGACAAATACAAAAGTGTAGGCAAGAGAAGTATCAGACTTATTCCAGTTCAATCCTACCAGATTCAATGAAGGTAACTCCAGAGGAAGTGGGAAATCCATCACAATTCAGTTTTCATTTAACTTGGTTTATGGACCCATACCATTGATAGAGCTCTGTCCCCTTTGAAGAAGGGCAGTTATGGACCAGTTCTTCAGAACTGTCCAGAAGCTCTTAGATCTATCAATACATCTGATACTCTGAGAAAGGATTGCAATGAACAGATACCCAAATTAGCAGAGACTTTACCCCACCAGTCCTCAAGGCATCAGCTACGCATGAAGAGCAACGGTACGTCTCTGGATGAATTGTAAAGACCAGTAGGACAGGATTCATAACTACCTCGTAACAATCATAGGGTGATTGTGTCCTACTGTCCCACTTACTACTGAGAAAATGGTATCATGCAGCAGTCTGAGGGAAACATTCCTTGCAGTACAGGTAATGAATACACAGTCAAAACCACAACATCATGCAGCTACCAACACTGAGGAGTTATGAAAAAGAAGACAAAACTACACCAAGAGAAGAAAACAATCAGAAGTTTTTCTAGAGTGCAGACTTACTAGACTGGATCCCCTTGGGAAAGTAATGAAAGTTATTTTATACCAAACTGTTTGTCTTTTGACATTACTCAAGTTGCCAGAAATAAATGAAAAGCATAATGGCATAATCACCCTGCATAGAGACTTTGGTGTCTGAAACAAGGTTACTAGCCTTGTAGGTTACATATAGGCCTACTCATAATAGCTGTGCCAGTGGAAATTTGTGTTTAATCTACTCTAGCCCAGTCATCAGATGCAGAGTGAAACTGGCCTTTAGTTTGTATCTCATCTAGTCACACCATTGAAAGTGAGATCAGTCAGACCAAACCAAAATCTACCTTTGGTGTACATTATATTTAAATAAAGTGATAACATGAGACCATGATACAGCTCTGGAAAGATTATACTCGAAAAGCACAGCAGCAACAATACTAAACTCTATCATATGTTAGTATTAATATTAGTAGCTCAAAAACTAAGCAAGACATTTCACAGTATATGAACAGGATTTAAATCCTTTTCTCTCTCTCTCTCTTTTTTTTTTTTTTTTTTCCCCCTGTATATGATGGTAGTCTTGGGTTTAAAAGATAGCATGTTTTTGTTTCACTGCTGTACCTTTCTACTGACACAAGGAGTCTATGGCACAGCAAAGATTTCCCAGCTGACCCATAATAACATCAAGTTGATCAAGTTGTTTCTAACCATTTCTGCTCTTTTTAGCCATTGGGATAGAAAGTGCACAGAACAGAAGCTGGTAAATCATTGCTTTCTGAAAATATATGGCCGTCAAAAGAAAACTTCGGGGTGTTTTTTTTAGCATCAGGTGACAAGCAAGCCCCAAACAGAGCTGCACACAAGAATTAGATGAGTAGTAGGAAGCCCTCTCCAATCTTTTATCATGTGCTACAAAAAGAAAAAAAAAAAAAAAAAAAAAAAAAAAGGAAAAAAAAAGTATATTTTAGAAACTCAGATTCTACATAACTGAGAAACTGGAATTCAACACTATTTCTTTTTAAGAAACAAAATACTTCAGGAAATAGTCTGGTTTTGAAAAGCTAAGTAAATCAGGTCATATCTCAAGTATCACTTCAATTATGATTTGAATCAATATTCATGATTACATTAAGATAATACCAAAGTCACAAAATACTATAACAGTCTAAGCCTGCAGACATCTGTAATACATTGTTTTCTACAGCTTAATTTAGACTCAAAAAGGCCTGTTGCTGCTGAATTAGACACTGGGAAAAAGTTAACAGGAGCTTTTGTTGAAGTTAAGAAAGGATTATTTGAGCACTTAATATTAAAAATCAAGTGGTAACCAGAAGTACAGAGAAAAAAAATAGCATATATATGCACATAACATACGTGCCTATACACATGCATAATAGAGAAGACAATACTAAGGTTAATGGGTTATTATAGACTAAATTTTACTGTGAAGTCCAAATACATATCGGAGCATTTCACAAATGAAGAGAGAGAATACAAATATGGCCAACACAAATGAGCACATAGTCCCCAAAGTCAGAATCCTTTCTGTAAGGAGAAAGTACAGGTAAGTCTATTGCAATGACAGTAGATTTGCTTCTTTCAGAAAGCACTCCAAGATCTGCCATTTGGTGGAAGGAGAGAGAGAGAAAAGAGACTAGACTCTGTGTACCGCATTCATGATTGCTCCTTCCCAGTGCTTGTCCTATTACAGGGTATGTGCTAGATCCGAAATCTCAGTGGGGAACTTGAATGTATGCTCTTTCATCCTGCAGGCATTTAACACTACATCCTATCAAACTGTACACTACTGTAACTAGAATCTCTTGCTGTCACATGTACTGACTCTGCCAAGACTGTTTGTAAGATGCTAGTCAAAGCACAGCAGCTCCTCTACTAGCAACACTACTGCTGCTTTCACCAATATGTGTCAACAGGTGAAACTACATTTATTCAAGGCTAAAAGCCATCATCCCCTTATTTTCTTGCCCTTTTAAATTAAATTAAAAGCAGAACAAGTGCTATTTTTCTTGTAACAAGCCCCAGAATTTATTTACAATGGAAGATAAATGGAGCACATAACACAAAAGCTGCCGAATTTGGGAATTAATGCATTGTTACCCTTTCTGGCTGGCTTGGGCAAACAACTTTGTGTGTCATATAGCATTTGACTTTTCAATTTCAGAATGGGAGTTCAAGTCATCTCTTTCCTAGCTGCATACGAAATCATGTTCTATACCATCATATTGTTGACTCACTTGTACACCAAATCATGTTTTCTGAAGACCCAAAATATATTTGGAGTTCAGTTTGTAATCCCATCTGTTTCACCAATTCAAGGCTGAGAAACACAAGCTATTCCTGAAATGTAATGGGTGAAGACAGAATCACTTATTGTTGGACTCAGTGGGCACATTAGTGTATGTAAGGCATATTTTGCTGTTAATTAACCTCATGGAGAGATGAGAGAAATTGACCCAGCAGCACAAAGTTGACTTTTACTTATTTCTGTCTTGGTACATTCACTCACTTGTGTTTCCTCTCTCTTGTCCACTGCCATATGCTGATACATTTCACTACCATTTTACTGTAATCAGCTAACCAAAAGAAATTAAGAAAAAGACATGGAAATATAGCAGCTAGCATGTCCCAGCTACTACTATAGTGCTGTTTTTTTTTACTGTTAGTATGATTAAACAAATAACCCCCCCCCCCCCCCCCCCCCCCCCCCAATAAAACAACAAAAACACCCCTCTACCCTCCCCTTTCAAAACAAACAAACAAACAAACAAACTAACTAACTAACAACAAAAAAAAACACTAACCCCCCTACTCCTCTTGTTTCAGATACAGGAAAATTGAAACTTGCTTCCACAGTAATGATTTCTTGTGACTTGCAATGCTGATGCATTCATTACCATTATCACCGGCAGTTAAAGGTCAACACTCTGGAACACTAGCATGGCTCAGGCTTAATTTAAAAGAAATATTTTAATCAGAAGATCTAAAAAAGATGAGATTTTTTTTTTCAAAAATAAACATTGAGGAGTTCAGAAATAATTAAATGCAAGCACAGATATGAAAAAGACAACACTTCTACAGACAGTAGATAAGCAAGAACTAGTATAACAGACAACTTCCAATAGGTGAACATTTGCCTTTATCCTTCAAAGCATCATTAAATTTGTAGGCCTTTTATTCTTGTCTGTCCCTTATTGTGTATGCATCTCAGGTCAAATTATGTATTCCCAGTGAAACGCAATTACCATATAGAAAACATTACTTTAAGGAATAAAGCAAAATAAGAACTAAGGCCAACATATAGAACTTTCTAATTTACAAAAACATAAGTACACATCACTTGTTTTTGAAGACTGGTGAAGGAGAATGATTATCAAAATATTATAATATTTATTTTTAATAAACATAGAAAGAAAGAAAAAGAAAGAGGCTCCAGCTAGGTACATTTTTAACTGCTCTCCATTAAGTTCCAGAACCTGTAATATGAGCAAAAACAAGTATGTAATAACTACTTTGACGGTTTTCTGGAAGAAGAATCCCCGGCTGGATTCCCCCCTATTGTTTTATATCTTGCTGCAGCCTTTAGAGTCATTAATCAAACAGCCGCAGCTCTTTTATTTATTTTCTTCACCCCCATCACATTAGTGGGTACAACTATATGAACAGGAAAAAGAGGTGAAGGTTGCTCTCATTTTTTAATTACTTAGGTTAGAAGCAAGAGATGGCTAAAGCAGTTCACTTTTCCTCTAAAGAACTTAATTCTCTGTTGTCATCCTTCATATATATATACTTTTTTGTTTCTCTCTCAATTAATCTTCATTCTCTTCCTGCTTTTCCCTGTCAGTCTGTCCAAGTTCATAACTGTTACCAGCTGTGTTGGGTTGCCTAGTGATGAAGAAGTTTAGATAGAAGGCATTAGAAAAAAAAAATAAAAAAATAATAAAAATAATAATAAGTTTGCGTCAGAACAATATTTCCCCTACTATCCTGTAGAACCCACTAGACAGCACTTGAGCATATGCTTAGCACTTTATATACACATGTATCTGCTAAGCTTCAGTAATCGTAGCTTCCAGGCGGAAACTAGAGGTCAATATTAAAAAGAAAAAAACAAACAAACAAAAAACACACACAAAAGAAAAACACACCACAAAACCCAAAGGCAGGAAGGACTCTGCAAACTAAAACCTGTTCTTCATTAAGGGGTAAAAAAGTCCATTGCAGATAGCCATAAGCAAAAAGCTAAAGTAAAATCTTCTAAGCAACTAGATTTTTAACAAACTGGGTAGCTGAAGCTAAAAATAAATGCCATACAGTCATCCCAGACAGAGATACTTTGGAAGAGGCTTGCCAGATTGTTTTGGGGTGCACGTCTTTCAAAATATGTGTTATCTGACAAAAGGCTGATAGGAATGACTGAATACAGCTTTTTAGAAACACAAATAACTCTTTGATAATATATTTTCCATGCAGACCTACTTCATGGATTTGGTAAATATATCTTCAAAAAGGGTTATGGTTTGTGACCAACTGAGTAGCTGAAAGCACTATAAGAAATTCAATACAGAATATGTATCTTCAGATCCCTCTGAGAAAATCTGAACCAAACTTTGCTGTTAGCCTGCTACCTTTCAGAGCATCTGGTTCAGTAGCTTTGTCTTTGACAGAATCCTTCACTTTCCTCTCTCTTGCATACTGACCTTCCTCTCCTACCCTTCCCCCTACCTCCCCCCCATATTTCCTCTTCAACATCTCACTAATTAAGAGTTCATCAGACTAAACAAACAAACAAACAAACAAACAAACAACAACAACAAAAGACCTTCTTTGTGGTTTTCTGACTATTACGTGCACATTTTTACCTGCCAGCACTTACATCCTTGTGTTTTTCTTTCTACAAACATGCTTACTCAGGAAGCAAGTGGCTGAATTTTTTCTTAAGGTTGTGCTGCTGTTTCATTAAAGATTCCCCTTCCAGGATCAGCTCTAACCAGCAAGTAACCTTTTAGGAGCCAGATGCTCTCTATCTGCTGTGGAGGCTGCTAGGCAACTAATTACAGGAGGTCAGCACAGATTTATGAAAGAAAGCTTTTATAGATCGACTCCCTTTAAAGAAATCCACTCTCCCCTGACAACCTGTAAAAGAAAGCAGGTAACCTTTTTCTTTGCATGAATGCCTTCCTATATGAAGAGAACCACAGCAGCTGTTGTAGGAGACATTGCTAGTCTTCAGGCAGGATCTAATTATTTTGGCAGATGTTACCAGGTAATGCTATTTAACATATGTCTGCTCAGCCGTTCACAGGCAGGCTTGTGCCCTGAGTCTAACAGAAGCTATATTGCCAGATACATATGGCACAGACCTAATATACCTGACTTTTTAACAATGATTATTAGTTCAGGGTTGTACTGAACAGTTACATGGCTGCCATCAGCTCAGAGAATAAACATGAAAATCTTTCTGCTTGCATCCTTCCCTCTCCAAAACAAAACTAAACCATAGACAAAACAAAACCCTAACTGCTGGTTTTGCACTAACAAAATATATATAAAAAAAACCTTTCCCCATTGTCTCCCAAAATTACTTTTGTAGTGAATGAGACTTATGAATGTTGATAGATAATTTCAGTTATGCGGGGTTCGGGGTAGGGAACATTTGCAAACAGGGAAAGAGTTTAATCTGTGTAATTGGAAGGGATTTTGTTTGGTTTTGTTTTATCTAAAGAACAAGATTCTTGAAAGAGAATATTGTTGCTGTGTTATTTAACTGCCTTTGTGGAAGTGCTGGTGGCTAGCAAACAAAAACAAGCAGTGCTTTGAAAATACACAGATGCCATCTTACTTCATTCCCCCACAGAAGCTTATGCTTCCAGGTTGTTTGTATTTTTGGGGGCATGAAGGAAAGGTAATCGTGGGAAAAAGCAATTATCCACTGTGTTGTCATTGTAGGTACAACAAGCCTGGGCCAGACTGAGATGCTTCTCTTCATGGACTGTTTTAAGGAAAATTTTGATTGATGGAGATAAAGTCATGCAGCTATGAATGAATTTGCCTACAAACTTGCAAAAGAAGTTGTAGTTGGGTTGGAGTATTAATTGTGTTGAAAACATGAAAAATGATTTTTGGCATTGTTATCTCTGCTTAAAATAACAACTATTGCTTACTCCTGATTAAAATAAACTTGTTAAAAAAGTTATGAGCAACGTAATAACATGCAGGCTGAGTGCAGCTTCATTTTTTTGTTCAAATCCTCTTACTGTGATTTGGAGACTGGATCTACACCTAAATCTGTTTTTTATGTTCTAACAAAAATACCCTCCCAACCACCACTACTTTAGTTAATGTTTTTATCTCACAAGATCCTTCTAATCTGAATTTATGCCAGGGCTTCAGCAATGAGGAAATAAGAAACTGAACACTTTTCTTAAGCTCTTTAATTTAGGGATGGACAATATATTACATCAATTAACAGCACCTTTTCATTTTCCTTATCAATAGGTGCAACAGCATATTCACATAGGTTTCCAATCTAGTCAATATATATGCTACCTCTTTTTCGTGGTAGTTAACATATAGTTGACAACATATGCTGTAAAACGGAGCAGCTAGGCAGAATTATCCTGTTACTGCTCTACCGAATGCTGTTGATGTTCAGTTGTTGTCGATTCACTAAAGATACATTACCAGGGAAGTGCAGCTCTGCTAACTCCTGTTTCTGTATCACATAGGGTCAGGAGTTGCAGATGTTGCCTTCTCTTTTGTATGAGGTCTCCTGCCTCCATCTTAAAGCTGATGTCTAAGGCATAGAAATCAACTGTGTAGAGGGACAAAAATGCCAGTTCTCTGCTACCTGGTTTGATTAGTAAATTGGGAAATAAATACAGGAAATACAGGAAGAATCCATCAAGAAGGAAAAAAAGGTAATTGTTGTAGGCAACTCTCTTCTGAGGGGAACAGAGGGCCCCATATGTCAGCTGGACCCTACCCATGGGGAAGTCTGCTGCCTCCGTGGGGCCCAGGTCAGGGACATTATCAGGAACCTTCCTAACCTTGTTCACCTCTCTGATCATTACCCCTTAGTGATAACTCAGGCTGGCAGTGATTAAATTGCTGAGAGAAGCCTGAAAGCTATCAAAAGGGACTTTAGAGGATTGGGGCAGTTACTGGAGTGGGAACAAAGGTGCTGTTTTCCTCTGTTCCTTCAGTGGCGGGGAGGGATACTGAACAGACCTGGAAAGCCCAGATGGTCAATACATGGCTGAGAGGCTGGTGCCATCACAGGATTTATTTATTTTATTTTATTTTATTTTATTTTATTTTATTTTATTTTATTTTATTTTTTGATCATGGGGAAGTTTACTTGGCACCTGGCCTGGTGGCTGCCAACAGGTCACACCTGTCTCAAAGGGGGAAATGGACTCTAGCCCAGAAGCTGGCAGGGCTCATCAAGAGGGCTTTAAACTAGGTATGAAGGGGGGTGAGGGGGGAAATGAGGCTTGACAGAGATGAGCCTGGGGGAGCAGTCCCAGGGTTGGGGGTGAGGGCAAAGGCACAACTGAAGTGCATCTACACCAATGCATGCAGCACACGCAACAAAGAGGAGGAGCTGGAAGCCATTGTGCGGCAGGTATATTATAACCTAGTCACCATCACAGAAACTCAGTGGGACCACTCCCATGACTGGAGTGCTACAATGGATGACAACAAGCTCTTCAGAAGGGACAGGCAACTAAGGAGAGGTGATGGCATGGCTCTGTATTAGAATGTTTTGATGGTTGTGAGCTCAGGTTTGGGAATGATAAGGTAGAGTGCCTGTGGATAAGGATCAGGAGGTTGGCCAACAATCAGACATCTTGGTGGGGGGTCTGTTATAGACCACCAAACCAGGACGAAGAGATGGATGAGGTGTTCTATAAGCAGCTGGTGGAAGTTTCTCAGTCGCCAGTGCTTGTTCTCATGGGGGACTTTAACTTCCTGGAAATATGCTGGAAATACAGTACAGCCCTGAGGAAGCAGTCTAGAAGGTTCCTGGAGTGCATGGAGGACGGCATCCTAACTTAGCTGGTTAGTGAGCCTACCAGAGAGGGTGTCCCACTAGACCTGCTGTTCACAAATATAGAAGGACTCGTGGGAGATGTGGTGGTAGGGAGTTGTCTTGGGCAGATTGACCATGACATGGTAAAATTCTCTATTCTTGATGAAGTCAGGAGGGGAGTCAGTAAAACTGCTACTTTGGACTTCTGGAGGGCAGACTTTGAATTGTTCAGGACACTGGTAGGGAGGGTCCCTTGGGAGTCAGTCCTGTAGGGCAGAGAAGGGGTCCAGGAAGGCTGGACACTCCTAAAGAAGGAAGTCTTAAGCCACAGGAACAGGCTGTCCCTGTGTCCCATAGGATGAGCCAGAAGGGAAGAAGGCCAGTGTGGCTGAACAGGGAACATTTGCTGAGTGTCTGAGAGAAAAAGAGAGTTTATGTCCTGTGAAAGAAGGGGCAGGCAACCTGGGAAGAGTACAAGGAAGTTTCCAGCATATAAAAGTCAGGAAAGCCAAAGCCCAGTACAAGCTCAACCGGGCCACTATGGTTAAGGGTTAAAAAAAAAAAATAAAAAAAAAAATCATAAATATATTAACAGCAAGAGAAGGGCCAAGAAGAATCTTCATCCTTTACTGGACACAGGGGGGAACTACTGAGGATACAGAAAAGACTGAGGTTCTTAATGCCTTTACATCCATCTTTACTAGCCAGACCACTTATCCTCGGGGTACTCAGCCTCCCAACCTGGAAGTCTGGGATGAGGAGCAGAAGAAACCCCCCAACAGTTCAGGTGGAAACAGTTAGAGACCTGCTGCTCCACTTGGACTGTCATAAGTCCATGGGGTCGGATGGGATCCATCTGAGGGTGCTGAGGAAGTTGGCAAATGTGATTGTCAGGCCACATTCCATCATCTATCAACATGGTGTTGGGACCAACCCTCTTTAATATCTTTATTGATGATTTGGATGAGGGAATTGACTGCACCCTCAGTAAATTTACAGATGACGCCAAGTTGGAGGAAGTGTAGATCTGCCAGAGGGTAGGAAGGCCCTGAGGGACCTGGACAAGATGGGTTGATGGGCAGAGGCCAATAGTTCAGCAAAGCTAAGTGCTGCATCCTGCACTTTAGCCACAACAACCCCACACATTGCTACAGGCCTGGGGCAGAGTGGCTGGAAAAGAGTGCAGAGGAAAAGGATCTGGAAGTGCTGGTTGATGCTCACCTGAACACGAGCCAACAGTGTGCCCAGGTGGCCAAGAAGGCCAAGAGCATCCTGGCTTGTATCAGGAATAGTGTAGCCAGCAGGACCAGGGAGGTGATGGTCCCCCTGTACTCTGCTCTGGTGAGGCTGCACCTTGAGTACTGTGTTCAGCATTGGGCCCCTCAGTACAAGAAGGACATCAAAGTCCTGGAATGTGTCCAGAGAAGGGCTACAAAGCTGGGGAAGGGTCTGGAACACAAGTGCTGTGAGGAGTGGTTGAGGGAACTGGGGTTGTTCAGGGGAGGCTCAGGGGAGACCTTATTGCTCTCTACAACTACCTGAAAGGAAGTTGTGGGGAGCTGGGTGTTCGCCTTTTCTCACAGATAACTAGATAGTGATAGGACTAGAGAGAATGGCCTCAAGTTGCACCAGGTGAGGTTCAGGCTGGATATTAGGAGGCATGTATTCTCAGAAAGAGTAATCAAGCATGGAATGGGTTGCCCAGAGAAGTGGTGGCATCACCATCCCTGCGGGTGTTCAAGGAAAAGTTGTACTTGGTGCCCTGGGACATGGTTTAGTGGGTGACATTGGTAGTAGGATGATGGTTGGACCAGATGGTCTTGGAGGTCTTTTCCAACCTTAATGATTCTATGATTCCATAATCATCACCTAATTACTTCAAATAAGGATAGAGGCAGAGCTAAAGTAGAAGAAAAGGTGGTAGGAAAGGCCAAACTAACCTCAGGGGTAGCTTTACCTTCATTGAAGGGATTTGTATTCTGATGGCCAAATTCATTTGGAGTCCTGGTTCATCCTTTTGTTCTTAACCTTGCTCTTGAGCACCCTAGTGTGCTGAACTTTTTACTATTATGAACCAAGTCCTGAGGTCTTAGCCCTAGACCATTCGGGTAAGACCCTGGCCAAAAGAAATGATGTATTTGTGACCTCCATACTCAAACAATAGAACATATCACATCTGCCTGTTACAGAGAATAATGGTATTTTGACTAATTCAGTAGGTGACATTGTGTCCTCTAAGTGACAGACTATGCTGCAGGCACTCGTGCTCTGCCTCATGTGCTGTGTAGGCAGACAGTCTTTTCATTCCAACAGCTTTGCTGAGGATGATGTTTTCCTTTTCTGCTTCTCTTTCTTATAATGCTCCATCAATTTCTAAAACAATGCAATTAGCAGTAATTTCAGGAAAGCTGTCAGAATGAATAGAGTTTTTTAGATTATTGTCTTAAAAATTCCTGTTCTAAATCACAACAGATCTTCCTCATATAAAGAAGGATACAGAACAGCACTGTCACTGCAGTAACTCCCCTTTCTAGAAGTAACTTCATTTATCATTTCAGGAAGCTGGTAGAAGAAAAATTGAGGAAAGAAAGAAACCAATGAAAAATGATTTTTTCCTCCAGCCACATTTATAATACAGAAAGAATGGAAAGTAGTTATTAAGACAATTGTTTTTGTTTACATTCTCACTGTACATGATGGGTATAATATAAAAACAACTAAGGCAAATATCCAAGTTACCATGTGATTAAAAGAAAATTCCACTGCTGGAGTAATTTTTAAATTACATTTATTGTCCAGAAGTTTGAAAATGCATTTTCAAACTTTAGACATAGTTTGCTGTGTGAATATTGAATGATGATTTATTTTCTCTCCAAGAAACGTGATAATCTTTCCAGAGAATGAAACAAAAAAAATAGAAAAACAGATTGTTACTTACATATTCATTCAAGAGCAACATATGATCTTTTGATATTTTCAGTGAAATTTTGAATGTATTAAACATGTCTAAATACTTGAATATATATTATTTTATTTATATTTATAGATATTATTTTATTTATATTTATATATGTTTATATAAATATACATAAATATCTACTCGTAAAGAGCAGATCACATATTTTCACATTTTTCCATGATGTAAGAAATTTACAGATGTTATCTGTACAAGACAGCTAGGAAAGTGATTCTTATTTCAAAAGCAAGTACTGTTTCCTTTCTGACATCTTGTTATTTCCATGTATTCTGAGCTCCTACTATAGGGCCTGAGGCAGTTAAAAGCTCTGTAACCATGTTCATTACATTCATACAAACTGTTAGAAAATATAAAGGTAAGTGGTTCACTCCATGGTTTTGCTATACTGCCGGGCATATTTCATCCTGCTCTATGCCCTGTCTCGTATTAAAAAAATAAAATAAAATGAAATAAAATAAAATAAAAAATAGAACATCACATCCATATTGCAAAACAGTGCTCTGTTCTTTTCATGGACAAGTTCATACCGGATACAATTTCCAGATAGATGCAGAGAACATCTTTTCAGCTGCTGGGACCTTACAAAACAACAACAAGGCTGACACTCTTAAAATGCTCATTTAAACAGTAAAGGTTATGAAAAATGTGTTTGTCACCATAAACTTTTCACAGAATGACATCCACAGATATCAGGTTAATCCTAAGTTACTTGGCAAAAACGAACAAATAAACAAACAAAAACACCACCACCAACAACAAAAACAATATAGGCTTCTTGTGAAAAAAAATTAACAGTTTTAAAAGATGTGGAAATATGTACTTTGATTTTGTACAATTACAGAAAAATAATTTAGGTATGAATTTCTGGAAACAGGGGCCTTATTTATAAATAAGCCTGGGAGTGCAGGGAGGGGAGCAGGAAAGCCAAGGCAGAGGTGGAGCTGAACTTGGCTTAGAGATGTAAAAAATAACAATATGGTTTCTTCAAGTACATAGAATAACAAAGGAAGATAAAAGACACTGTACCACCCCTAATGCATGAAACAGGAGACCTGGCTACAGCTGACATGGAGAAGGCTGAGGTACTCAACAACTTTTTTTGCCTCTCTTTACTGTCTCTAGCCACACTGTACAATTCACAGAACCAAAGCAGGGACTGAGAGAGTAAAGTATGGCCCACAGTAAGAGATCAGTTCATTAGGCAGATGAAGTTGCTAAGCCACTATCCATACAATATGAAAAGTTATGGCTGCCTGGTGAGGTTCCTGATGACTGAAAAGGGGGAAACATAAACCCCGTTTTTAAAAACGGAAAAAATGACCCTGGGAACAACAGGCCAGTCAGTCTCACCTCTGTGCCCAACAAGATCATGGAGCAGATCTTGGAAACTATGCTAAGGCACATGGAAAACAGGGAGGTGACTGGGGACAGCCAACATGGCTTCAATGAGAACTAGTTGTGCCTGATAAATCTGGTGGCCTGTGATGGGTTTACAGTATTAGTGGATAAGTGAAGAGCAACTGATGTCACCTACCTGGACTTGTGCAGACCATTTCACACTGTCCTGCACCACATTATTGTCTCTAAAATGGAGATAGATGGACCACTTGGTTGATAAGGAACTGGCTGGATAGTCTAACTCAAAGAATTGTGGTCAATGGCTTGATGCCCAGTTGGAGACCAGTGATGAATGATGTCCAAGGCTAAGTGCAAGGTCCTGCATCTGGGCCAGCGCAATCCCAAGCACAAATACAGGCTAGGTGGATAATGGATTGAGAGCAGCCTGGGGGAGAAGTACTTGCGGGTGTTGGATGATAAGTTCAACAATGCCCAGCAATGTATACTTGCAGCCCAGAAAGTCAATCATATCATGATCTGCATCAAAAGAAGAGTGGCCAGCAGTTCAAGGGAGGTGATTCTGCCCCTCTACTCTGCTCTCATGAGCCTCCACCTGGAGTGCTGAGTTCAAGTCTGGGGCCCCCAGCACAAGAAGGACATGGACCTAATAGAACAAGTCCAAAGGAGGGCCACAAAGATAAAGGGCTAGAACACCTCTCCTATGGAGACAGGGTGATGGAGTTGAGGTTGTTCAACCTGGAGAAGAGAAGATTCCAGCAAGACCTTATAGCGGCCTTTCAGTTCCAAAAGGGGGCCAACAGAACAGCTGAGGAAGGACTGTTTGTCAGGGGGTGCAGTGATAAGACAAGGAGTAATGGCTTTAAACTAGATAAAAGGAAGAAAATCCTTTCTATGAGGGTGGTGAAGCACTGGAACAAGTTGCTCAGAGAAGCTGCGAATGTCCCATCCCTGGAAATGTTTAAGGCCAGGCTGGATGGGGCTTTGAGCAATCTTGTCTAGAGGAAGACATCCCAGCCCATTGCAGATGATTTTTAGGGCCCCTTCCAACCCAAACCATTCTATGATGTTATGATTATGTAATACTATAATTCTGTTTCTATGTTTCCATATTTCTATGTTTCTATGATACCATGATTCTATGGTCATATAGCTATCAATAAAATAACTTTTCTCAAAACTATTTCCTAGTCAGAGACCTAATGTGATACAAGTAATACCTTTTGGTATTAGACATATAAAGCTCTGAGGTTTCAAAATGTCCCCTGTCCTCCTGCACTGCTTAGAAGTGAGCTTAGGTTTCCCTGTTGCCAGCATGCTGCTTGTTATAAAAGACAGTAGAGAGGGTATGTATATGGGTCCTGTGGAATTGATACATGTTCCTGGTGCTCACAAGAAATGAAAAATGTTTCAGGATTTCACAGGTTAGATTTGGAGTTTTTTAGAGCTATACTAGTATACCTAAATACTCCCTTGAACATTGTTGTCTTTTGGAATTAATTTTAAATTAACTGTGTGGCAAACAAATAGATCTTATATACTTACAAAACTTCAAGACAAGCTTTTTCATTGATCAATAGATATTTGACATATAGTAGTTGCACCTTGTAATCCAATTAAAGGATTATCTGACATAGTTACTGCCTTGGTACCTAGCTCAAGAATTCCTGACACAGCTCTCCAGAAGAAAGCAAGGTCAATATTTTATAGAACTGTGGACTTCATAGTGAATTAAAATATTCATGCTATTCAAAAATATCTTCTGTAGAGTCCACTACATTCCATAGAATCAGCTTTTATGACCCTATCAGGAAACTGCTTGAAGTAACTGAAGTAACTGAATAGGGCAACCATGCCTCCAGGAAACTGACTTCTTAAGAAATATGGTTCAGTGACCTAATGAGGTTATTTGAATCCTGTTACTGAGTGGTCCAGCCTTTTATTAATTAATTAATTTATTTATTAGTGGTGCCAGCTTTCTGCACAAGGATGTAATTATAGCTCCTATGTCACAAGGTACTGAACTGACTCTCTGTGTTCTTTCTGCCCTTTGTCACTGTCTGTTGTCACTGCTTTGGGTCCCAAGACCAAGGAGAACCAGCTGGCACCCACTGGTGGAAATCATTGTCTGAAGTGTTTGATTCCAGAGTCCTGTCTACACTATCCTCAGACAGGCTTTCTTGGTCAGCAGGGAAATTATGAAACTAATCTTAGCACAGGGACGTGCACAGTATTTCAAAGCAGTACTACAGATTTTTAAAAACTAAGTTTAATGGACTGTTTAACTTAATTTGACCTCATATCCACTGTGAGTCAGAGGCCTGCCTGAACTTCTGGCAAAGCTCCCCTGTCTTCTGCTTTCCATTTAGTACCAAGTACACAGGACACTTAAAGATTATAAGAGATTATTGCCATCTCCTTCTTCACATTTGCTTGCTCTAGTCAAGACTTTTTTTTTCAGAATACACATTGTACTTTGGGAACACAGGTCTGTAATGCAGAGCTGATAACCTCAGAATTTAGCCCTTAGGGCTTTACTGTGATTGTAATTTAATGAGGTATTAAGCCTTGGACCTCAGGAGGGTAGATATCTTGAACACTTTGGGAAAATAAGACAAGAATTCAAAATATAATACAAAATGACATCCTGGAACATTAAAGTGAGTTCTCATTTTGATAGAGATATATCTTGCTCTGTCAAAATTCTGTGTGCAAAATTAAGGCAAATGCTAGGCAAGTCATCAGCATATGTCATCATTATTTTTATCTGATCAATATGTTTATATAGTGGGCATTGCAAATATCTTCTTCCTCAGCCTAAAATGCTGATTTATGCTATTGACATAATACAGGATCATGTCATTCTGCAGTGAAATTACTATAGTTAGGTTAGAGCAGATGCATTTTATCCCAATACAAACCCTACCTCAGGTTTTCCTTTGCTGTTGATGGCTTGCAATCACTTCCATATGGTATGAGATTAAAATGGGCTGCTCAGGGGAATGAAAATAAAAGATATGGCAATTATGTCCAATAATTAATGTTTAAAGAAGATAAATCAAGAAATCCTATATAGTCATTTACTGTTGAACAAAGGAAGGCCAAACATGTTGTGCATAATTTTTAGATACAATGTAGCCTGCTGGAATGCCAGACTTATCCTACAGGGTATCCTAAAATTAATAGAAACATTTTTTCAGTATAGGATATGTCCTGTTTTTGGCTCGGATAGAGTTAATATTATTCCTAGTAGCATAACACCATACCTTCCCTCTGGGTTTCATATAGAGACATTGCACTTGTTGCTAACACAAGTGCAGCCTTCCAGCAAAGATGTACCCAGGTGAGTCCTTCAGGTGGCACTAACTCACTGGACATCTGCTATGAGATCCAGCATCATCTACCATTCAACACCTAGATTACACAAGGAGTCTGCCAAAACTGGTTGGTTATGGCAATCAAATGCTAATAAATCAGTTTCAGTCTTCAGTGTAAAATCACCCTTGGGGCATGCTATAACAGAAAGTCATTGTTGTCCTACAAAAGAAGATACATTTATATTTTCTCCCCATTACAATTGGTAGTTCATTCTATCTTTGAGCCAAGAGCCCTTGTAGAAGAGAAATGAAGTGTAAAGTGTTATGACAACACATGAAGGTTGAAAATTAATATAAGATTTAAGGAATTCTTCACCTACATGTGGCAGTACAAGAATGTCACAAATTTACCGGGTAGGAGAATGTTAAAGAAAAAGCATGTGTCCTGAATGTTCAGAGATATTTAATGGTTTAAGTGGACTTTAGTAACAAAGCTTGCTGTTAATCTGGACCATCATCTACCACAGACTCAAATTAATATGAAATTCTACTGGATTTTGCCTTCAAAACGATTACAGTCTAGGCAGTCTAGAGATGAAAGGTATCTTTTTCTATGCAGCATTAGATCTGTGAAATGAGTGATGACGTGGGTGAGGTAAAATACTGATTTAAGTTTTACTGTTTAGAACAGAAGTGGGTTTCATTTAACAGAAATAGGCAAAGCACAAATTTAATGTTGCATATAAACAATGTATCAATCAAGATCAGTATCAAAACCCAGTAAACCTTAAGGAAAACTGAAGTGGCATGCACCGAATGTAATATTTAATCTGCAGAGAGAGATGTTAATGTTTAACCTGTCATAACATTATAAACTATGATTCATTTTTATTAAGGGGTTCACAGTGAAATAGAGCACTCCAGTGAAATGTGATTTGTTGTTTCATGAATGCTAGATGTGGCCAGGCTTTTTTAAGTACCAAGTACACCAAGCAGGAGAAAAAGAGAATTGCTGTTGGTGAAAGGGAAGAGAACAGTGGAAATAGTCAGGGAAGGAGACAGAAAAAGTTTAAAATATTCACATAGGAAACTCGCAAGTCTCTGGATCTTTATCAGGCATGACTCATACGGTGCTGGTTACTTCAGCATAAGAGCAAAGATGGAAAGGAGAAGGAAAAGAAAATATGAGGCACGAATAATTTTGAGTGTAAGATGTAAGTCACATCAGACTTTCTGAAACACTAATTTCTTCCCCCAAATATTTTTCTTACAAAGCTAGTTCCTTCTTTAGGTGTACATGTCTGGCTGTAATAATAATGATAATAATGATAATAATGATAATAATGATAATAATAATAATAATAATGTATGATCTTTCTGTTACAAGTCTTCCCAATCTAGGCTTGATAACTATGATGATATTTCATTTGTGGCCCTTTTCTTAAAATGGGAAGGAGTTACGGGGTTGAAAACTTTACATGAGATAAGGAGTAAATTGATGGTTTGCTGGAGTTTCAGATCTGAGAATAAAAGTCTCAGAAGTTGCTTATCAACTATGTTGTAACAATAAGGAGAACCTAAGATTAATTGAACAGAAATGAAACTTTACTGTCGATTACTGAATGTGACAGCACCTGACTTTACCAGTCCCCAGAAATTGCAGGTGGCTCAAGAGCTACTCATATAAAAACATGATATGGGTAAAATTGTTACTGTTAGTCATACATGGGACGTCTGTGAAATCCGTTCAGTATTTCAAGTTAATTAATTATGTTAACTGGAAGAGGATATAGGTAGCTGTTTTCTCCTAGAGGATAAATAAAACCAGGAGAAAAAGTTACAAAATAACTCTATAGCTGACTGATCCTGCAGCATGGCTTTCAGGGCCAGACTTTTCAGGGTGTTTAGGCACCTAAAGATGCAAAAAGGTGCCTAAGTGAAAGCTTTGCCAGCTTCCTGTCTGCATCTTTAGGTGCCTAAAAACCTTTAAAAATGAATTCCATAGCTCCCAGGGATACAGATCATGTTTCTAAACAGTTGTTAATGGACAACCATTAGGAGCCAAGTGGAAGCATTTGAATGCATGCATGGCTCATTTTAAATGTTGTGTTTGGGTTTCCAGCCAAATAAGGGATTAGATTTGGAACAGATAACACTGAAGTTTTGAAAGGTATTTTTCATGAGATTTTGTGTATAGGAAGGTACCTCAAGAAGATTTCCCAAAGAGTTAACACCCTTGCAATCTGAAATTGTCATCTGTTTCCAAAGGGACAACCCTAACTACCAGGTTATCAGGTAGTTAACAGATTCCTGAAGCCTCTTTTCACTTTGTATAAATAATTAATTGTTCCCTGAAACAAGACCTTAAACTAACTATCCAAATACCTAGGTGTATTCCCAGCAGTTGAATTTGTTCTACATTATATAAATAATGTATGCATCAAATATTACTGTATATTTCAGTAAATATTTAGGATGTATTTTAGGTATACCTCTTAGTATATTAGATGTTGCTGTAGATTTTTTTTTTTTTTCATTTATGCCAAAAGTCATGGTTTCACATTTTTCTGGTAAGTCTGGAACTTCAAATAGAAGGCCTTCCATGTTTGTTTTATTTTTTATTTTTTTATTTTTTATTTTTGCACTTGGAAAAATAGCAATCAGGACTGACTGACAATTTACAAATGAATGCACTTACATTTGAAACTGTTTCAGATTCAGGATTCTATTTTTATATGACAAGGGTATTTCTTACTTCTAGTAACAATGCTTATTTCTAGCATAACACCACTTTTTTATTTTTATTTATTTATTTATTTTTTCCTAAGTCATAAGTATTTCTTGTAAGTTTTTTTGTTCTTGTCAAAGTTTTAAGCTAAATTCAAGAATGGCCATAAACCATTGACTATTTTATATGTTAGGTACCCTAACTCTGAGTCATTTTTTCAGAGGCCTGTTACTGATGTCATTAGAAAAAAAAATATGTTCTGTCTTTATTGAAAATAAATGGAAATGTTCTTGAATAATAGATGTTAGTCCTACAGGGAAGCAGGGATTTTGTAGGCTGTGTCTTTTGTTTTCTCCAAATGAGATAATCTACTAAAATTTATGGCTGAAGTCATTACAAGAAACCATGTCTAGTCCAAAGGCCATATCTTAGTCCAAAAACACATAATACAGATGAGATAAATCATTGTAACTGAAATAATGTGATTGTAAGATCTGATGTTTCATGATCCATCAACAGTAACAACATTCCTCTCCCCCCTCCTCCACATATAACACTGGATAGCTTTTCAGTATTTGGAACTTATTACAGGTTATAACAGTGCTGATTAGTGAGAACAGCATGCTTTGGATGATCATTGGGTTTGCAAATGACTTACGGGCTTCAATACCTTGTTCATATGTGGTATGCTGCTGAGCAGAATCCACACCTGCCCAATCATACTAATTGGTAAGGTTATGACTGCAGAGCTAAACAAATAGGCTCAGGATCAATGCTGGACTTTGAGACAGTGTTTCAAACTAGTTCGCACTTGCACACTCTTTAGGGATAGCCCCCATGGGGGAGGCTTTTTTTGGAGGGAGAAAGGCAGAACAGAGTGGACCCCCTTGCTTTCTGAACTCTTTGAATGGAAGAGGTAAAGAGTCCAGGTGCAGCTGAATCCACTCCTACTCCCACACTTGGTCAATGTTTTGTTTATGTCTAAGGATTATATGTGCACAATCAATCTAAGATATAATCTTAGTGAAGCTCACAAAGTTTAGCAAGCTCTTGATCACCTGCCGAGGATCTGTTGCAACAAGGAATCTCTCTTAAGGCAGACCTCTGCAGCAAGTGTGCCCTTGGGAGGTGTCACAACTCAAGGGGAGATCCTGTCGTGCAGCCAGGGGCTGTGCAGAAGAACTCCAGGGGCTCTTGACCTGATCACTATTTGTGGAGTAAGATGATGGACTAATAGTCATACCATTTTTGGCACATGCTCCATTGGCCCTCTGCTGCTGAACAAGATGTCAGTTTCTCCAGCACCAGTTTGAGACGATAATATTATCATCTGCCTGAACAAGGCCTCAGGTGCAATGGCCACTGTTTGAGCAAGGCAGCAGCCAGACAGAAGGTGGGGTGGGGAAGCACACCATCACAATAGATGGTTGCTTACAGGATCCAGAATATCTGGATGGAGCAGATACTGTTCACGAGAAGCATAATTTAAATAACTGCATAAAGAAGTAAATGCCTGGCTTGATGGTTAGGACACCTCTTCTGCAGTGCTGTTGTTGCAAACAGTGTTTTTTATCCTGGTGTGATAGGTCTTCGACACACAAGGACACCTTCATCACTGCACAGCTGTGTATGGTGGACACAGAGAAATGTACAACACATCATGCCAGAAAGTTTTATTCCCATTTTGTGCTTCCAGTTTGACATAGGAGGCATTTGCTGAAAATCACACTGAATTTCACAAATAAGATAAGCTTAGGCATCACCTAGGATGCTAATAAAGGCATAAAACTTGGAAGACTGTCTACCAGAAAGATAATACCTGTGGCTACACACCAGCTAAATGGGAGTTTTGAAAACTTCAATGAAACATAAATGGTGGACTTAAATTTCTAAAGTTGTAGCTATGTTCTTAAATATATTTGTGATTGTACATCAGTCAGATATACTAAAAATCATAAGAAATGTCTTCAAAAATACTCTCAGTAAACTGGGATTCACTGCTTACTAGTCTGAATAATACTTGTGGACAGATTCTCAGCAGGTATAAATACCCCTTTTCTTAATAACTCATCTCCTGTCTCTTTGTGCTTGGGAATCTTTTTTGACTGACCATCTCATCTCCGTCTGCTATCCTTTAATATCCTCAGTCATTTTCTGTTTTTTTCTTGTCAAAACATATGCAATAAATTAACTCATAAGTGTTCTGGACTGGGTAAATACTCTCAACTACATTAATTTGAAGGCATATTTCCATTCTGTAAAAAAAAATTACTGACATATGTAATCATCAAGATTTTGTTCTGCTTATATTTTGCAGGGCACATTTGCTCTGTTTATTGACTTTGAAGAAGTTTGGGGCACATGTGCAGGTAAGAAGTATACAAATGTTTAATTGTACAGGTTACAAAGTTAAGATATTTCCTGCTGGACCAGGATCAATAAAGGTTTTAGGTGCCAGACAATGGACTTCTAAGGAAATTATCTTAAACAGCCTTCTGGACAATGATCCTTGCAAAATGTAGTGGAGTCAGGCACATTTAGAGGTCGCCCATTCCCCCGTTAATTCTACCTTGCTGAGAAAAATGCTGAGGGTGTTACAATATAGCAAATACCTTTTACTCCATGAATAAATTCTCTTTTCTTTTTATGCTACCAGCACATATTGCTACAATTAAGCCACAGTTGGGTGCAGAAGTACAATTATGTGCTCTACATTATTGTAGAAAAGAAAGAATTACTTCAAAATAAATGTTATTCAAATACCTTGGCAACCTGAATGGCTTTAAATGCATACACTTTAAAACATTTTTAGAAGAGCATTTTGCAGTCCAAATTCAGTTTATTGAAGATGCTGTAATACAAAGTTACATATATGGTCTTCTGAAAGTTAAGAATTGACTTTGACACATAGGATTAAATAAAATGATTAAAAAAAAATAAAAAAAAAAAGTCTATATAATTCTT
Source organism: Oxyura jamaicensis (assembly GCF_011077185.1). Lineage (NCBI taxonomy): Eukaryota > Metazoa > Chordata > Aves > Anseriformes > Anatidae > Oxyura > Oxyura jamaicensis. Next base: position 113,094,427 of record NC_048894.1, on the reverse strand, counting down.
TTTGGCCATCCTCTAACAGATGGGATCCTTAGACAAAGAACTTCAGTTTTTTCAAAGAACTGAGAACAATAACGTTCTCACAGAAATTTTCAGCTGGGCAGATTAAGGCTTCAAGCCCTCAAGAAAAGTTCATTAGATGAGAAGAAAGATTTGTATCATCTTCACAAATATTCGTAGCTGATCTTATCTTTTCTAAGGACCTTGACTAAAGATAAGATTTCCAAGGCAAAAATGAAATGAAGTATTTGTTACACTTTTCTACCATTCTCTTGTCCTAGAACAAAAAGATTTATATTACAAATACCGAAGGAAGTATTTTATCTCAGGAGTTTATTTACTGAGCAGGTAGGCTCCTCCTGTTTGTATCAGACCTCTAGTACAAGACATTCATAAAGATCTGTACAACCTCTTCAGTTTGGAAAAGTCTCATAGCCCCCCTAATGTAATTAGAAAGGCCTAATTACGTCCGGCACTTTCTGGTATGCTGTTATCACTGCTTTGGAGGCAGTTGAGAGATGGTTCAGCAATCTTCCTGCCCACTGAAATGCTACTTTCATCAAACAAAGCTCTTCTCATTTGACCAGAGGAATATGAACCTGTAGGTTGTTTTCAGATTTTAATGGAAAATGATTATAGGTGTCCAGAAAATTTAAAAGGTAAAATCTCAGTCTCTTCATAAATATTTCAAATAAACAGTATCTGTGTTCATTACCACTGTCCTTTATGTTGCCTGCTATGTTCCTTATTATTGTTGTTAAACAAAACAAAACAAAAACAAACAAACAAACAAACAAAAAACCAAAATCCTAAAGACTTCCCTAGGTTTAACACTGAAACTTTGTTATGGATAGTCCGTCTGCTTATGCCTAAACATTAATGATTGGAGAGTATATACAAAGCTTCAGAAAACTCTTGTTTAATACAGTTGTATCTCTAGGTTACCTCTTTTCAAAGTGACCTTGAGTTTTCAGAGGCAGTGTTAGGAATATCTTGTCACTCTCCATTGCATGAGTGGTCATTTATGCAGTTAGGGTAATAAGTAGAATGGATTTAACATGATACAAACACTAGATTTGAGTAAGCTTCTGGGAAACCTCTGCAAATTCACAAAGTTAATGGCTTAACCTTAGAATTCTCAGTTGGAAAATAAATTTTAATGGTTTTGCAAACTCAATCTACATTTCAAGACCTGAATTTCCCCTAACTCCACACTACTTAACTCCTGTTAACAGCTAAACCTAAACAAATAAAATTTATTTTCCCATATGGTTTATGGAACTTTACTGACACAGTTTCCTATTCTGTGAATGAAGAATAGGGCACTTCTTACCTGACACTTGGAACAAGGAGGCTGGAAATTATAATATTACAAGGTCATTTCATAGTGTCAGTAAATATATGTGAACAGAAAAACAAAACAAACAAACAAACAAACAAACAAAAACATATGCTGGGACATGGGGACATATGACACTTACCAGACTAACAGCAAGGTGAGAGGTTATTAGCAGATGTAATATCTGGTTAAGGCCTGCAAGAGAGAAAAAAAAAAAAAAAAAAAAGAAAAAAAAGAAAAAAAAGAAAAAAAAAAAAGGTATTTCTGAAAAGTGAGAGTGTTGAAATTCTGCATGAAAAGAATCCTTTTGCACAGCTGTGTTGGGTTACAAAAGCCAAAGCCATGAACAGGGTTTCAGAAGAACTGTTACCTGTTTCACAGCCAAAGACCTCAGAAGTCTCTGCCAGCCCACGGGTGGAAACATTTACCATGCTGGAAGCCATTTCCAAGTGTTTTGTGTAGCAGTATTTTGTTTGTATGATTAGATTAGAAGACTGGTACAAAGAAAATATTTCTTAGGGGAATACTAGATTTTCAGCAGGCATTTATAACATCCTAGATTCTAATTATTACTATGAAAAATTGCCTGTGAAATGCCAGGAAGCAAAGACTACTGTACATACTAGAAAAGCTATCACTTGTGGTAAAGACAGGCTCCAAGGCAATAGAAAGAAATTCTGATTTTGACATTCTGTTTTGGTAATAATGAAATGACTTTCTGGTTTGTAGCTGCTCAGCTGCAAAACAAAAAGCATTTTCCAGCCAATCAGTGTACAGGACACGCTTTCATGGGTTTCTAATCTTTTTTTTTTTTTTTTTTTTTTTTTTTTTTCCTTGTTCTCTGACTTTGCTAAACAATGCACATTGTATTAGCAGAGCAATGCATATTGATGTTTCCCAGTATTACAGTGAAAAGGGAATACTGATCTCCTTGCTCCCATTATATGTTAGCATTATTGTCTTCAGTGGATTATTTGGAGTTTATACATGTGCCCCAGAGTGATTTGTAATCACCATTTTTATTTTCTCTGTCCTTGCAAAGTAAAATATTAAATGGCTCACTCACATGTTTTTGCTATGTACTTAAATGACATATAATATTATATAATAATGAAGGGTCAGATTCTGCTACTTTTCATTCTGTAAAAAAAAAAAAAATGGGATTGCTGGAAAACATAATATTACTTTGTGAAAGAGAATGGAACACAACCAGCAAACAGCCAGAAAATCCCTGAAAACACACTGGAAAAGATTTTTCTCTCTAAAGAGGGCTTGCAAGCCAGAAGCTCCCCTCTTTCCTAAGGCTCTGAAAGTTGTGGTGGTTTGGGGTATTAAGTCCATCATCTCCTTATTGTGCTTGGGGGAAAGAGGGGCATAGGAAGACATTGTAGCTAACTGAGCCAAATTCACCTGTAAAGAGTAAACTTTCGAACCCTATAAAAAGAGACTTTGCTAGCAGGTAGGATGAGTTACTGGGACATCTCTTACTTCCTTTCATTTGGGGAAGATGACATTTATTTTTCTTAATGGACTTCCACAGAATTTGCTTTTCCCTAAGGGCAAAAGTTTGTAAGAAATTTGTAAGACTGTCTTTCTTCTTGTATACAACTTGGTGGTGCTGGCTTCTCCCTTGCTTATTTGGCTTTCAGGGTCTCCATTACAGTGTCTAACTACAAGTCCTGTAAGATGTTAATTAGCAGTTTTGAATGACATTCTACTATCCCAGTCCAGACCTCTTACTTCTTGAACCTTTGTCATAAACCTTTTCTTGCAGGGAGAAGAGTCTCTGAGGTCTGGGGTTTGTGCTACAAAGCATTAACTTGGAGACAGAAAGAGATACTTTAATAAACTGCTATGGTCATGCTACATAGCAGAAATCAGGATGTGCTGCTGAAAGGTTTGCTTTAATGTCTAGACTATAGATGTTTGTGCTGGATATAGCTTGTTCAGCTATTGATTGTGGGGAGAAAATTCTCTCTTTTCCAAGTCAGCTTTTATGTCGGAAGCAGAAAATGTGAGATCATCCTTGATATTTCAAAACATGAAGTCCTGATAAAATGATACATCTCCACTTCTATTAGTGCAGTTCCTGAAAGCCAGACAACAGAAGAAGGCAAAGAGAGTAACTAATAATGCAGTTAATGTAAGGGGAGGGCCAAGAAACACTAGTGTTATCCATTTTATTCTAGTGAATTTTATGGTGAGAGCTTAACACGTGTGACAGATAAATAAATAAATAAAAATAAAAATAAACCATATATTGCACACTAATGTCTCTACCAAAGAAATGCATATTAAACAGTTTTATGGTTGACTTTCAATACACAGGTATAGATGACATTGCCAGCAAAAGGGTCTGCTTGATAGTTACCAGAATATGATGTTCCTTGAATATGCCTGCTCCAGAAAATGCATTGAAAATTTAGTCATGATCCTTCAGTCTCATGCTTATGTCATTCTTGCACTGGACTAATTTCACACAATTTTAAAATAAACTTTTTTTTAATTATTATTGTCATCTTTTATCTGCAGCATGTTATTGAAACATTGTTATACGTTGAACTATATATATATATATTCAATAGATATAAGCATAAGTGTTGCGTTACTTGTCTGTTATTTCCTTCCAAGATGCCTACCTGTATAATAAGGATAGTGAATTAAAAGCAGTTTTGGCTGTTTCCTTAGGTACATCAGATTTCTGCACCATTTTTAGTTTGCTGCCAGCAGAAGCATGAGAAGATGATGTAAGTAACAGTTATGACGAGTACTTAAAATACAAATTTAGCATACATATATTTTTTTCCTAAACAGAAACAGGCAGTAATGGCACTGACTTCACTGGCTGTCATACTAGATAGCTCGTGAACTTTAGGGTTATCAATACCCACTGGATTATACACTGAAGTATTTTAAAAATATCTGTTGACATGATATGTGTGAGCCTGTATGAGCTCTTTTGCACAATTTTTGAATTAGGAAGTGACAAGAAAAAATGTCTTCCCAACACTGTATTTTATTTAGAAATCACATAGTTTGCACCAACTGTTAGATCACTGGTGCTAGTTTGTGATGCACGAAAAAGGACCTTCAATGTGGTGGTGATGCGGGTGGAGAAATAGGATTTTTTTTTTTTTTTTTTTAAAGAAAAAAGAAACGCAAACACCTCAAACAAGCATTTCTTTTTATTTCCATGTAATCATCCAAGACTGATTATCTGACTGCAAAATTTACAGAATGCTCTTCTGTGTAATTTATTACACAGCCAGCCAACAACTGAGAAAACTGATTTGTGTTTTGCGTAAAGCCACTGAAATAAGCTTGCCAGGTTACACCTCTCCTAGGTGTCATGTTGCTATTTGGGCAGAAGGTGGTGCTGTTGATTAGTAACAGTACAGCACAATAATCTTCCAACAAAGATGATCAATTTGCTATCACTGCAGTCATTCTTTATTGAACTTAAAAGAAGCAGCCATCTGGAACTTATTCCAGTATTTGACTTCAGTTACTTTACTACTTAACAGTGACCTACAGAACAATTTAACTGTATTATTCTTCTCCTTTTTATGTAAATCAGAGTAAACAGCCTGAGAAAATAAGAGGTATAATGTGATACATAATGTTTTGTGACTTGCATTAAAGCATAACACGATCAGTTGCAAATATTATTATTTTTTTTTTTTTAAAAAAAAAGCATCAAAATATCATGTATGGAAGTCAGAGAAAGGCTGTTATGGAGCAAGTAAAAAAAAAAAAAAAAAAAAATCAGTCATTTTTTTTATCCAGGTGTTTCTAGACTTCTAAAGATTTCCATTCAGCTGAGCTTTCATATGGGAAAAATCTTTTTTTTTTTTTTTTTTTTTTTTTTTTTTTTTTTTTTTTCTGCAATACAGTGCAGAGTTCTATTGAAAATGTTTTCACCTTTAGTGCTTGTGAGACACTGCAGATATCAAGCCTGTGCTCAGAAAAATGTAGAGAACAAGAACCTGCATTATAATTTTCCTTCCTCACACTGGTCTTATTATGGGAAGAAAATAACGTGTGATGAGGGCTGTAAGACTGCTCTGCTGGCAGTATGGACATTTCTACTGATACCCTCAGTCAGGATTCCCAATGCAGTTGTATTTTTTTCCTCTGTTCACTACATCTAACTTCACTTTTAGGTAACTACTCTGAGACTGTGATAGCCACTTATACTGGAGCAGAACTACAGTCTTATTTTTCCACTAAACGAGCTCAGGGAGCATTAACTTTTGGCCACAGGGTATTAGGACATTATTAAAGAGCTTGACTGTAATTCGGAGCCTCCTGTGACATGTTACCCAGATGATGGATTCAGTTGTGTAGTGCCTCCTCCACCTCATGCACACGGAGGCAGCAGGGATGGCTCTGCAGTCCTCAGCCTCTCCCCCAGACTCCTACCCCTCTCACATCCTGGCCTCACTTTCCTGGTACCATGACTGAGCTGGGTTGAGGACTGTGACCGCAAGTAGTTGGGCTTTTTATTCCTATTATTTTTTCTTCTTTGGTTTATAAAGAAGAAACACAGAAAGTGCTGTGGTTTTAATTTCCAGTGGGAGCTAATCCTGCGGTGTGAGAATATGAATGGTTCAACTAGGTCAGAGCCAAGGGTCACCTTGTCTCATGGCCACCTGGCAAGGACGCAGCAGTAACAGCATAAGAAAGAATATAAGTATTAGGCAAGCCTTATCCTGATAATATAATCTCATCCTGAGACAGTCAGCAGTTTAGGCTGTGCCTGAACAAATTAACATCTACATTGTAGTTCCTGCCTCTGGAATATATTTAATTGTTGATTCCCTTTCTCCTTTTGACATCCACATAATGTTACAGTGATTGATTGAATTCTATCATTTAAAGGGATGATGTGTGGAAAATTGTTTTCTTAACTTCTTTCTAACAGCTTCCTGGTAAAAGGACTCTTGGGGTAGGGGTGGGTGGAGGGATATCTCTTTAGTAGTTTTAGGAGGCTTCATATATAATCATGATTACCAAAATTTTCCACATACTGTTTTCATGACTTGTCCATATTCCACTCCCAGTTTGCTTATTTCCCGGAGAATACTTCTCTGTTTTGGTTTTGTGAACTGTTCAGGGTTTCATATTCACAAAATAGCCATCAGCATGTACCAAAAGAGAAAAATAAACACACACCTTGGAATATCAAAATATCAAAATTAGTACATGCATAGTAGACATATCCTCAAAACTGTGTGTTAATTACACATCTTAGAATATGTATTTAGGAAACAAAGTATTTTTATTCCATATTTAGATAGATAAGGAATCAAAAATGTATAAATCAGGCTGCTTATCCAAGGTCACGGTATTAGAGGTAAGCTGATTTACAAGTCCTGAACCTTTAAAACAACACTAATTCCCTAGGTTACTGCTATTGCTCAGTGTTCTGGAGATATTTACTTTTCTTGTTGCATGAATTCATTACAGAAGATTGACAATTAGGTTTTACTTTTGAGGCGGTAATTGTAGAGAAATCTTGACACCAGTCCAATGTCCTGCATGTCCACAGAAAGATGACAAAGTTTAGTCTTCCAGGTGCAAAAAGATTAACAGTTTAGTTGCCATGAGATCCCCAGGTGTACATCCACTACAGAGATTAGAGATGAAAATGGTGACATTTGAAGATGCTGACAATATCTGAGTCTTCTGTACAAATCACAGAATGAAACTGCACCATCAGGAACCCTTGGAGACCATTGCTATTTTTCAAAGTGCTTTCAAGTGCTTTCACAAAATAGGCATTTCTCTATGCAACTTTTCCTTCTGTATCTTTGCTCCTTACCTGTTCTTACCTGTTCTTTTTGCAACCTGCATTTTTACTTCCCAGATTGATTTCATTTTTCTTAACAAAAAACAAACAAACAAACAAAAAAACCTGTACTTTTTTTCCACCTCAGGCTTCTTAATGCCAGAAAACTTTTTCAATTCTATGGCATAAAAGTAAGCTTTCCATAAGATTTCCTACATATTCTGTGCTTCACAGTCTAATACTATTAAAGTATAGCCATTAAAGTATACACTGTACATTTGACTTTTTTTTATCTTCTGTCCACACAACTCATGACTGAATCTATACATGCATAAACAAAATAAACATGTGAAACCATATCACTGGTTCCAGGTTCAAGATCTTCTGTATGAAGCTTTGACTCAGTAATTAGGTTACATCCCACTGGATTAGATTACAATGTATTTTTGAACAAACTCTGGTTTGGGGCACACCCCTGTGTCTGAGAAAGAGCTGCAGTGAACTCTTGCGTTACTTGTCTTTTCTCAAAACAGGGTTTTAATAATCTAAATTGCAAGCTGAGGATCTTCAAAACGTCAGGAAGCTGAAAAAAGGCCAGTGATACAACTGCTACCTGCTATGTAGAAAGTATTGATGTACCAAAATCTGCAGTCATTCCCAGTTATGAGTAATTGATAAGGTTTGTCTTAACATACCCATATTGCTGAATAAACCAGAAAGCCTTGATGTTGAGTTGTTTTCCATGATGTTCTTTGTATTGCTCTTATAAGCTTGCAACACGTGCAGAGGTGTTAAACTGAAATGCAAAATGCTGTCTTTTGTCTTTTATTTATGGAGCTGGATTGTAGGATAGCAAGTTTGGTGTGGCTATTGTTATTTTATGCTCCATCACTAATATACTTGATTTACTGTGAGAAGGGAGACAAAATACATTAATTAAATATTGATACTTTCTGTCTTTGAATATTAAACCATTTTAATTCTGCCATTGCTCCCCCCAAAATGATAATTGTGCTTAGAACAATATCAAGGGCAACAGTAAAAATAGTAACACTTTGTAACAGTGTCTTCAACTTGAATTGTCACTTTCAAAACAAATTATACTTTGTATTAGAAGCAGTTCACATGGAAATTATCACCATCTGGGATAGTCTTGTTCATGGCTAGTAATCTCATAGCAAGGCCTCCACATAATAGATTTCTTCTGATACTCAATTTCCTTTGCCTTCTGACAAGCCCCATATTAGGCAGTTCTCAGGACAGTCTGTGTGTGATGCGATATTTATTTTATTATTATCAAGTTCTGGTGAGTTGCTAGAGTAGTCATGTTGTTGAGGTACTGCCAGGCATAAAGATGATTACAAATTATAACAATAAAATTATCTTTTTCTCTCATTAATGTTTCTGTGGGTGATATATGAGAGAAAGAGCTCTACTAGAGCTAGGAGAAACAGACACAATACAAAGCAAACAATAGTGGTTCACTGCTATATCTTTTTGTTTGTTTGCTTGTTTTGTTTTTGAAACAGATACTCCAGAAACTACAAGTTTTTTTTTTTTTTTTTTTTTTTTTTTTTTTTTTTATTTACAATTTACTGCACTGTGATATATTGCTGGATATTCTCGCTTAACTTCGTGTAGTTCAACAAAATATAGGAGCGTCTCTGGGCTTGGTCTGAGATTGTTCCTGATGAAAAAGCTCATTCTTTGATGCAAAGCAATACAACCCTGGGACAGCACTTTTGAAGCAGGAAGGGACTGGCAGCAAATGTCACAATAAATCCATTTGACCTACTGAAACCAAACAGTCTGTTGGCTTTTATGAAGGATGACAATTCATTAAATATCTACAAAGAAAATAAAATACTTAGTAAGTTTGATGCTGTATTTTTAAAACTTCCACTACATTGACAGACATTTCTTTTATGAAGGGAGAAGAGCATCACTGTTGTTATTGCTCTTTCCTGCTATTTGGCAGTGCACAAAGACCCATTCCTTGTTATGTACAAGTTTACATTGATATCTGAAAAAGTTGTGCATGCATGATTGAGGGACCATCACAAATGGTCCCTGAACTGAAGAGTTCTATACATGGCTACACTTCCATTAACTTCAATAATTACTTCTGCTTACAGCAGCACTTAATTTTTCCCCATGTAATTGCAGTGATGTGGCATGATATTTCAAATATATGAACATTTGGCAAATTCCTGGACCAGTTTTTATACAATGTCTTCCATAAAGTGCAGGTCTTCCCTGTATCAGAGATAATAATGCTGGTATGTATGAGATGATGATCAGACCTGTTATTACTTTTAACTTTCCCCAAAATGTTCTTCTGGAAAAAAAGTGCAGTTACTCATTTTCTTTTCATAATTTAAAAATGATTTACCAGTAACCTCTTTTCTCACAAAGGTTTTAATCTATTTATGGTGCCCTTTTTTAAGCACACTTTCATGGTAAGTTACTTTAGTATTTTCTGCTTACGACATAAATAGGAAATGTTTCTAGATCCTGCATATTAATCTCCTTATTTTCTCTCTTTGAACAGAAGAAGAATGCACTGCCAAAGACTCAGCCTGGATGCAGTAGTTTCCCCTGATAAATATCTTTTCCTTTTCTTCAGCCCTGCAAAGCACTTTTGTCCTTTATTTGCCACTAATGCTTATGATAAAAAATTAAATTACTGTTCATCTTTTCAATACGTTTCCCTCAGAGAACCTCTGCTAAAGAACAAACATTTAAAAGGGATGCAGAACTTTTAGTTTTATACACAGACCTACTATATTATTCATTGCAATGCATTTTTAATGTCACAGAAAGAAAAGTAAAATATATTTTAATTTCTGGGACTAGGCAGCCAAGTGATCCAGGGAATCGTAAATTCACAAAGGCTGTAGACAAATGCATATAGGGAAAACAAACAAACAAACAAATAAACAAAAGAAACTGAACCAAGTCCAAAGCCTCCTAACCTCAAGTAGCCCTTAACCCTAAGATTTCCATGAGAGATTTGTGAAAACTTACTGCTTGAAAATCTCCTGAGACTCTTTTTTTTTTTTTTTTTTTTTTTTCTAGTAGAGAAATAGATCGGCAAGATTGGGATAATAAAGAAAAAAAAGGCTGAAAACAAAGATATAGCTTTGGGTTAATAATACGCCATAGCTGTTGGGGTTATGATGAAGGCTCCTCCTGCCTCTCCTCCTTACATTTACTTGTAAAAGAACCAACCTTATTTCTTTTGCTACATTTGTTCATAAACAAACTCATTCTGACTAAATAATTGCAATGATTTATGTGAGCATCCTTTTTAGTGTTTGAAACGTGGGTACTGTTTTGCAAGAACAAAGAGTGAATAATGTTCTTTACTTTGTTTATGAATTGTCAAGGCTAATGGTTTTCTTTGTGTAGTATTCTCCTGGAATTCAGCAATTTATCTTCAATCCACAAGAGTTACAACACCTAGTGAAGAATCGATTTACAAAACCTCTCAGAACATAAAACTACAGATTAAACCTTATGGACACTGCGTTCTTCAAACACGAATGCACCTTTTATGCTACACAATGAAGGAATTGCATCATTGTTTGATATAATAAACGAAAAGCAGAGCAGAATTTTCAGCTTTTGTTCTGCAATTCACAACAAAGAGTCTAATCAACTGTAATTTTCAAGGATGCATTTTGAAGTTGGGAAATGTGTATAGTTAATAGATATTTCCATAGACTAAGAAACTTAATTTGCATTGTAGTCTGCCAAATATCTGATAGCAACCCACCCATTAAATGAAACAAAACTGATCGGAAATCTGAGAATAATAGGCACAGTTTACTTTTAAATGGTGACTGTAAGGGCTAATTATTTTAAAAACATAATTATTTTAATGATGAAATCATCATATTACAAAAACAACTCTCACAAGTTGGTAATGTGTTATTATTTCAATGGTTTCTTATGGATTTCTGCAGCCTTATTTTAACAGATGATAAGACAAAGTGTCAGTGCAGGTAGCTGATAATTCTCAAAAGGGGCCTTTTAAAAATTATTTTTATTTTTAAAGGTGTTGTTATTCAGCTGCTTGACAAATGTACTAAAAGCCATGTAAATCTTGGCAATATTAGTGCATTCTGTCAGTCTTTTTTCTTTTTATTTCTTTCTTTGTTTTTTTTTTTCTTCTCATCATGACCAAGGCAAACTTCAGAGGTGCCTAATTATAGGCTCCAGGTGGATTTCTAATAAATACATCAGAAATTTTTATGAAATGTATCACTTATCCAGTCTAAAAGAAAGAAAGTAATGACATTGGCTGGTAAAAACAGGAGGATAGAAAATGCCAGTGGTCATGGAAGGCCTGTGGGAAAGATTAAGTAAAAAAATAAAAATAATAAAAATTCTGAGACTCCAGAAATGGTTGTAGTTGAAGCGAAATTTGATTTTGATGAAAGGAAAGCTCTATGTAGATGGCATACAAAGTGACATTTAAGCCATTTCTCAGTCCATTAATTTGTTTTGATGAAGAAATCTCATTACAGACTGGACAGGAAATATTCAGGGAAGCAAAACTGAATGCAGGAAATAATATAATTGGAAGATAAACACAGAAATAGCTGGATAAGCTATGCAAAGATTAAGATACAAAAAGAAATCAGAGTTATGGGGAAAACTGAAAGTATGAAAGCATTACTGTAAGACATGAAAATTATGTAAATGGGAGTAGTATAAATTTTGGAAAGAAAACTCAACAACTTAAAAACAAACAAGAAAATTGAGTGTACAAAATGCATGACTGGAGATGAGACAGTGGCTAAAGCAAAGTCTGAAGTTAAAAGATTTTTTGGGACCATTATGACTCTGCATTCAGTTTGGAATGAAACATGTTCAGGAAACAGAAGAGAGATGAAAGAGCTGACTACAATTAACAGCTGAAGTGACTTGATAAAAAGATTCTGCTGAGATACACATCAGGAAAATCTCAGTGAAAGCAATAATTCACAGACAGAAGCCATTTTAAGAGTATAAGAAATGACAGTTAGGGTAATTTCAAGCCAGACAGAAACTGTGCTTACTAGGTATGTGTGATCTGATGGCTGATTTAGAAAAGTGGGAAGTCCAATAACAATGTTTGTCATTTTTTGTCGAATGTTATTTCAGCTTGTTTGGAAGCACTGTGAAAGGATGCAAAATCTCACGGCATTCAGATAAGATATTTGCAATTATGACGGTTGTGTCTGAAGACTCTTGCAGTGCTGCAAAAATTAATGAAAAATTAAACAGCTGGTTCAAGTCAAACCTTGGTATAATATAAGGAAGCATAGAATCGCCACAGCTTTTCATCATATTCTTAAACTACACAGGAAGAATGATAGGTAGAGGGCATGACTTGAGCTGATCTAAAGTTAGAGTCCTTAACTAACAGATGATGTCATATAGCTGGGAAAAATAATAATATATATATATATATATTAAAGCTTGAATTATTGATGAATCAAATTAATAATTAACCTTAGAAGATTAATTTGGTCAGCTTTGATTTATAATGCCAAGAAGATGAAGTGGCTGCAACATGAAGGAAAAAAAAAAAAAAAAAAAAAAAAGTAACGGGAAGGACAAGTGAAATGTGGCAGCTGTGAAGTTAAGGAATATGCAAGACTCCTATGTGCACTGAAGAAACTTGGCCACTGCTGAGGTTTCCTTCAGGATGAGAATAAAAGGAGAAGTGCTTCACAGGAACTGATGAAATTATAAATTGAATAAAAACTTACTTCTCAAAGTGCAAATATTTCAAATCTGTGCACTAGCAGAACAGCGATAGTTTAGAAAAAAAAAACACTAAAATTTCCTCCTATTTATGAGGAAATTCTTAACAGAGGGTGACAAGGTAGTGGAACAGGTTACCCAAAGAGGCTGTAGATGCCCCATCCCTGGAGGTGTTCAAGACCAGGCTGGATGAGGCCCTAGGCAACCTGATCTAGTGGGTGGCATCCCTGCCCACGGCAAGGGAGTTGGAACTAGATGATCTTAAAGTACATATCAACCTGAGCCATTCTATGATTCTGTGAACAGTATTACTCTACGGGCTGGAAATACTTATTTTAAATGAGAGAGACAACTGAGGAATTTTGAATGAGAGGCTGGGTGTTAAGTAAAAAGATTTTAAATGAAGAGGCTGAAAGGAAAATAGTAGATGAAGCCAAGGAAAGATAACAAAAAATATTGAAAAGACAATGGCAGTAAAACCTTAGAAGACTTAACTGCTTACATAAATACCAAAATAAATCATGGAAATACACCCAAGTCTAGAGGTCAACTGTCAGCTAGCTGTATGGCATGATATTAATTCAAGGATTAATAAAACAAGATGGCCTGCACAAGTATGATCTTGTCTGAAAAGATATTCTAATGATATAACTTCTGGACAGGAATGAAGTGGAAAAGTATCCTTTGGAATAAATTGTCTTCTCTAGACATACCTTACTAGGCATGTTAAGTCTGAATTCTTTGCAGACACTTACTATATAAATTAATTATCTTTTTTAAATCACAGAATCACAGAATAGTCTAGGTTGGAAGAGACCTCCAAGATCAACGAGTCCAACCTCTGACCTAATGCTAACAAGTCCTCCACTAAACCATATCCCTAAGCTCTACATCTAAACGTCTTTTAAAGACCTCCAGGGATGGTGACTCAACCACTTCCCTGGACAGCCCATTCCAGTGACTAATAACCCGTTCAGTAAAGAAGTTCTTCCTAATATCCAACCTAAACCTCCCCTGGTGCAACTTTAGCTGCTAGTAGAGAGTGGAATTAGTGGTGGTGAAAGGAGACAACCACTCCTGGTGAAAATTCATATAAATGGATTTGGATGGCTCTTACAGTGTATAAAATATATTAGGATAACACACAGCTCTTGCAGGATTCTTTACCTCAGTTCTGATTTTTCTGGTTTCACGATGTAGACAAGTGTTGTCCCACTCTTTGGGACTGAGTTTGGCAGATGTGGATATGAAGTAAAAAAAAAGAAAGCCTCCTCATTTTCACCAGCCCTTTCACCACAGTAGGAGAATTGCTGGACCCATTACTAATTTATTTCCACAACAGAATATTAACCTCTCTCCAGAACATTATATGGATTCTGTGAAGGAGTCTATATAGCTGGGCCTCAGGGTTATAGTGGACATTGGAGCAGGGTGGATCATACACAGTAATGCTCCTGGTCCCAACACACCTTATGCAAGTGTATGTCATTGCAGGTAATCTAGTAGTCTACAATTGTGTCAGCCCCTCAGGTTTATCAGCTTCTGTTAACTGACTTTCTTCCTACCCTCCCAAGTTGAAGTATTGTGTCTTCTGAAAGTCCATTTCTCTCCTTCCTCAAACAGAACTGTCTTTGTTGTTTCTTCTACCATACAATTTTTCTGCTAGAAAACTGGTACCCGAGCATTTATCTGATCATCTTTTCATTCTTTTTCATCGTGTTTGTTATGCAACTGAGTCTTTTCTGATTAATGTGATTATAAGAACTACCCAAGACATCTCAAATCATTCCTATAAGAAAAATATAGATTTTAAAATAGCTAGAAGCTTACAAAGTTCTTATTTAAGCAGTTTTTTTTTCTTCTTAATCTGCCCACATCTGTTCAGAAATGATCCACAGAATCCTGTTGCCTTATGTGAAGATGTATATATTATAAGCATAAGTATTGCTTCAGATGCCTAGAGTACAATAATATAAACCATCCTGCATAAGAACTAGGTGACAAATATTAAATTCAGAACACATACCTGCCATTACAAATTTATCAGTGCAAAAAAAAAAAAAAAATAATAAAAAAAAGCATGTTCTTTCTGTCAAAGACGGTGCATGGAGGTATTCCATTTTGTACTGACAGCATCTAATAATATTTCAGTCTTCACATTCACTTATCTGAAAGAAACATATTTGCAGGACTGGAAATGAACACTTTCCCCCTTTTCAAATTCATATATTATTTAAAATTACAAAATATTACTTTAAAACCCACTACAAAAAATTCTGGAAAATGTGTAATTTTCCTATGCCCTACAGCATAACTAAGTTAAACTCAGATCCATTATATGTGGGCAACTTTGTCAGCCAGCTGAGTAGAGTCTATAGATATGTGTCAGTATACTTGTGCAGTTTTCAAGGACAGCAACTAGGATCAAGTGCAAAGATTGAGGACAGTTAAGTCCCTTGCAACCAATTCTTTTTATTTCAAATCAGCATGTCTATAACACTGTGTTTGACACACTCCCTTACTATAGTACTGCGGAAGACTTTGAAGTCTTATTATTCAAGTGTGTAAGATTGTTTTAAACATCCTGTTGCTTTGAGCCAAAACTTAACTTGGTCAAGTGATCTCTGGAAATTTTTTTACATGATTTTATTCCTTTTATTATAGATCATCTCAAAATAAGTGTATTTTTACAGGTGAATTATTCAGAATCATTAAAGTGTGATGTATAGCACAATTTATGACACAAAACCTGTTTGTTTTGATTGCCCAGCATTTTTTTTGATTCTCTTTCTTAAATTCCTTTCTCTTATTTCTGCCTCATGGGTTAACACAAAGCATTACTAAGTTGGGAAAACAAAACTCAATTTGCAAGACAACAGAGTGAGTATTTTCCATCATTTTTGTACACACAGCTTGTATCACCTCTTTTACCTCTTGGCAAGTTTTTTTTTTTTTTTTTTAATTTCTTTTTTAAACCAGAAATGATCTGCAAAATATAGAACTCAGGAGTAAAAAAAGTCTGAGCACTAATTCAATGATCTTATTTTTTTATAGGTAATGTGCATTCATCACAAACTTTTTACATTCTGTTTTCAGTGCACAAATTTACAGAGACTTGAAGGTTTCCAAACAGCTAAATTTTCCAAAGGAGTTATCACTGTTTCCAAAAGCAGACTGACATATTTTTTCCTTTATGTGGGCAATGAATATGCAACATATTCATTCTGTTTTTAACAGAAGGTTTTCCTTAAAAATTCTCTTCTCAGAATTCTGAATTGTAAACTTTTTATGTAACAAATATTGGTTTACCTAAAATATATTTTAAAATGTTTAACATTCTGCTTTTCTTTACTGAATGACACAGTAGATTAAATAACCTTTTGTACAAGCAATTTCAAAAATAATGATGAAAAAACACATAATTTTCTTTATTTCAAGGATTTCTGATATAACAAACATGCAATAATAATTAAAACAAACAAAAAAACAAACCAAAAACAACCAACCAAAACACCCTAAACCACAGGAATATGGACTTGAGCGTCTGACAAGAACATAAGAACATAATGCTCCCTGTCTTCCATGCCCTGCTTCCTGATCTGAAGAGGTTACTTGACCTTCAGTCTTCTGGAATGCTGAATATCAGTAAAAATATACTCTGGAAGTCAGAAAAAGGGAAGGTCTCCTAGCAGTTCGTGCTAGTTGAATGGAGATGTCACAAGGCTAATTGAACTTCTATCCCAGCTCTATTAGTCACTTACTCCTATGACCTAAGCTACTTTGCTTCTCTGTTCCTTGCCTTTCCCTCCAAGTTTTAGAATGAAACATCTGATCAGGCTAAAATAATTCTGGGGACATATATTTGTAGAGAGATTGACACACTCTTGTGTTGATCCATTGAGGAGTTGATCCATTTCAAATGGTTACGTACTGCTATGCAAGACAGAAAACATAAAGGGCATTTGGAGAATAAATGTAAATTTTGTTCTTTGAGGTGACTTTAGCTCAAAAAGTAGCCACTTCACCATATCCCAGACCACTGTTACTACCCTTGTGTTGTGGTTTATGATCCCCTATTTTGTGCCAATGCCAGATTTTTTGTGGGTAGAGGATAATGGAAAAGACATTTGAAAATACGGATCTTTTCACTAATATACTGCACAGGCTCAAATACATTTTTTTGTGATCATTCAGAGGAGATGGAGAGATGTTGTATGAAACTGAATTCTGAGGATCTCTGCCATTATTCAGGACTTTCAAAGAAAATGTGCTAAACCTTAATGAAATATTTGTAGATTTATGTATGTACGTATAATGCAATTTTTTTAAACTGATAATCATTTTTTTTTTCCCTGCCAAGACCAAAGTCAAAGCTATTTCATATCTTTCTTCCATAAAAACTGATGAGCAATTAAAAGCAATATAAAGACTGCCGTCACCTGCTCTGCTCAAGGTGATTGCAGAAGAAATGCAGAATCCAAAATTAAAGCCTCTGAAGAAAAAAAAAATAATAAAAAAAATGTTTGGTTTTCAACTTTTAAGCAGACAAAGCATGTCACAAGCTGTTGTATGAAGTAATTACCCATATGGTTCCACACTTGTGAGTTACTGAATACTTTAGGTCTTAAAATACATACATACACATTTACTTTTGCTGCCATGTACTAAAATATCATCTTTTAGAACTGGGTGAAATTCTGTGCTCAGATACTTCATTCAACAAAAACAGATTATTTTTGGCCAAAATTAATTGTATATATACATTACATTATTTGAGGATTATTCTGTTGTTTAAATTCTCTCTCCAACACCCCTGAAAGCATATTAAGGTTCCAAATGTTTTGTATCAGTAATATATACCCAATAAACAACTAGATTTTGAAAGTCCTCTTGGAGCATTGCAAAATCAGCCTCACGGGGACTTTTCATTCCATGGCTGTGACAGATTCAACTGTTCTGTTCCTATTTGCCATGTGTAGTTCTTGCTTAATACCTACTTTCGCTACATCCTCTTGATCTATTTTTACACTAAAGCCTATGAACTTGACATATTCAGAAAATAATAATATTCCAATCTTCTTTCCTCTTTTTTTTTTTTTTTTTTTTTTTTTTTTTTCCCCATGGATATATACCCAAGCTCCCACTGCTCACAGTGATTTGTAAGGCTTTGTTTCTGCTGACAGATGTTTCAAAGAACTCAGCAGAATGTGAAGTCTACATGGCACTGTGAGAACTTGAATGACCCCATGCAGATAAGCTCATTTGTGTTATGTGTTTATATCAATAACTTTTAGGAAGGTGGCTGAGTTGCACAAAATTGTTAACCTAACCTTTAATAATGCACCCTGAAAATATAATCCCTGGAATATTTCACTGTGTTCAATACTAAGGAACACAACAGTAGTGTAAATAAATAAATAAATAAATAATAATAATAAAAAATCTAAAAGAAAGCACATTGGTGTAAATAAGCAGGTTAAATATTTGACAAGCTTACAGATTAGTTCAGCTATGCAAAACAAATTAGTAGCATTATGGTCAAATAAATATAAATGTTAAGACAAACACCAACCTTTAGTAAAAACAGTTTTCATTATTATTATTATTATTATTATTATTATTATTATTATTATTTTTACTTAGGCAAATAAAGACTGTTCCCAGAGGAAACTCACAATGTTTTCAAGTTCTATACGTCTGCAGGTGATCTGTACCTGTCTTCCCACACCATTCCAAAGATGTGATCTAAAGATGTGATCTAAAGAGAAGTTTCTCTTTATTAGACATTGAGAGAGTGATGGGTGTAATTGTGTTGGGTGGAATCATTTATTTCTAATTTAAATTAATTTATTTCTCTCTCTCTCCCTCTCTCTTTCTTTCTCTCTTTCTCTCTTTCTTTCTACTTAGAGAAACTTTCCTGTAAGCAAGAAAAAGCTTTTTCAGTAACGGTAGATTCCTATCAGAGATCATTGCATCTTCTTGTAATGCATTGCCAGGTAGCATTTATGCTTATTCACTTGGGGGAATTGCAGTAATACTAGATAGATGATTCAGATATCTCTGCACACAGGACTAATAGTGATTAGTATACAGAAATAGCAAACACAGTTTATGCATTGTCCATGGACCATGTTCCTCTGATATTTTTAAATGAATAGAAATAATGAGAAAGTGGCTAAGTGAAATACTAAAATCTGCATCTTTATATTGCATTTTATTTGACAGATTTTTTAAATCTTTCTCACTCTTGATGCAGGAGATGATTAAGCCCAGATCCATATCTAATACAAATTTTGTAATACAAATTCTGTGAATTAACAATCACAAGTAAAACTTGACATTGACTAAATAGTTTGCTGAAAGTACCTTATTCACCTCTTATACTTTGAGTCACAGAATAATTCATCTTCCAGATTTTCACTGTATTAAATAGCCTCTTATTTATCAGTCACCAAGCCTCCTGGAATCAGTATTGTTGTTTATTTTAAGAGAAGCAAGGACTTCTGGTTAATGACTAACTCTATGAATGTTCACAATGCATCCTTGGTAAAAATCAATCATTGAAGTAAACAGATTTATTTATTTATTTATTTATTAAATTGTGCATTGTAAATTCAGCTCTTTTAACTGCAAGAAATGTGGATGTTTTGTATCACAACCCTGCATGCTAACATTACTCAAAGATAAATGCCCTTGATAAACCCTATCATTTTCACACTTTGAAAGTAAAGTGTTGAAATAAAAAGCTGATGAAGCATAAAGTGTTGAACTAGAATGTTATTTTCAACATTTTATCTGTCATTTGCCATTTATTTCAAGACTTTATATAGTATATTAAATACTTTTCTGTCAAGGAAGTGTTTGAAGGCCTGAGGATGTGGAAATGCCTCTGAGCAGCAGCAAACACCACTGGTGGGTGGTGATTGAGGAAGGAATAGTGAAAGAGTTACGGATTACTATTACAGGGCTAAAGACCACAGGAGGATTTGTGGAGATCGAGGGCTAGTGGTGGTGTGAAGTACCACTAAGAGGGTTCCAGCCAGAAATCTTGAAAGCTTTCTGAGACTAGCTGAGGATAGCAGGGCACAACCACAAGTTTTTTGCACTGTACTAGGAACATGTGATGAGGAATCACTACCTGCACATAGAGAAGGAATCTGTGGGTGTCTTGGTACCTACCAACATGTACTGCACTGCACCCACTCAGTCATGGATATATTGTGGGAAACCCTCTGACTTCTGTGCAGTGGAAATTTCCTCAGATAGTGTCATCCATGTTTCTGAGGTCTATTGTAACCTTTTGTGTAATATCACAAACATTTCAGAAAAAAAGTCAAATTTTAAAAGATTTTTACAGTCCCAAAGGGCTCTCATTCCAGTAGCCAAATTAATTTAAGATCTGAATTAAAAGTATATTAGTTAAAGTGCATTACATCCTCTTGTGAGCATCTTTTAAAATATTTCCACTATATTTCTGAGGCTGTCCACACGACTGTTTAATGTTCTTTAAATACTCCAGATTCAGACCTTTAATTAATTTGAGCTATTTCATCTTGGTGTCTTTAATTCAACACTCTTGGAAATAAGCTTTTCAATATTTTTTTTCTAGGGCAAGATTAGAGAAAAAGGTAGGAGTTGGCAGGCTAGTACTTCCCATTCCATCATCTTTGAGATTTGTATCAGTACTTGAATATATTAGGGAAGGCAGAAAGGTTGGAAGAACAGCCCCTTTCTTTTTTTTCATTTTCCTCATCACCTTCCCCTAGCCCAAGCACTATTTTGTCATTGACCCATTTCAGGTATCTTATGCCTATTGTTATCATTATGCAATACCTGAGTGCCCAAGACAAGAGATGTTTCACTAGTATCCTAGTAAGCTGTGTTCAATACAAGGCTTGTGGGCTTTTTGTTTTGTTTTGTTTTGTTTTTGTTTTGTTTTGTTTTTTACCCTCTTGAAACTGGGATGTATAGAAAATGGAAGCATTTTCTCAGGATTCTCCAGGGGGTGATTTTGTGTTTGGTCTAAGCTTGAGTATTGGAAATCTGAGGTACACTTCAAAAACCAACTTATGTTATTTTATTTATTTTTGTTGTACTTCCTTTTAATCCAAACTGATAAGAAGGAAGAGTTCTTTTACCTTAAAGGCCAATGTTTCCATTAACTGGTTCTATACACATACCTTTGTACAGTGGTGTGAATGTGATAAGATCCTGGCACAGGAGAAGAATAAATATAAAAGTGTGTACTCTACAACATCTGCTTGAGCACACCTATATTTTTCTGCTTATAAGGAAATTAAGTTCCAGCATACTATTACTCAGTTATTTCACAGACTGAACAAAATTAAAGCACAGAAAACAGTCTAACTTAGGTCTGGTATTGCAAATAAGGCTACTCTTCTTTGGCACTTAAAAAGGTAACCTTGTGCTGGAAAAACAATATATATATATATAAAATTAATTTTCCAAGACAGAATCTACATTTCCACAAAACAAACGTATTTAAATATTAAAACACTACAGATAAAACATACATTTATTTGCTTTTCTTATTCTGGATAAAGTCTTTTAATAGAAAAAAAAAAAAATAAAAAAAAATCAGTGTTGTCCTAACAGTTTGATTTATTTTCTGACAGGAGAACATTAACTTAAATATTTAAGGTTCTTCAAAGTATCCTCAATATGGAAGTTGTCTGCTGGAAAATTTTGAATCTTTCAGGAGCACAAACTGAGCTGAAGCCCAGCTGTGCAGTTACATTTGGTGACATCATATGGCAGTGTATTCTACACTGATCTGGCACTCCTCCTTGTTCTAAGGAGGAGTCTGAACAACTGTTTTTTTTTTTTTTTTTTTTTTTTTTGTTTGTTTGTTTGTTTGTTTGTTTTCTAAGATCATTCTGATGGTGACATATTACTTCCCAAATAAACCCACGATTCAGCATAACCGTTGAAAGTTAACATGATGGCTAACTTTAGCAGGTATCTCTGAATATGCCTAAGAATACATGTAGATTCACAGAAGACCATAAAATCAAATATAATACAAAAGTACAGAAAAAATAACAATACTTTGTGGTAGCCTCTAAAAATCTTTTCAGTGTGCAATTTTTACCAGTCCTCTTCATATAAAAAAATAAAAAAATAAAGAGTAATGAAACTCTTAATCCCACTTATGCCCTTCTTCTGCCTGTTTGCATGCTGTTGTCTTGGTGTTCAGTAATGTCTCTATCCTCTCACTTTCACATATTGGGAGCAAAAACCTCTTATCCACTGTTACCTAGAACAATTTCTCAAAGTCTGCAAGCAATAAATCAGACATTACATTTTCATATACTTTTGATAATTCTTTGAAAATCCAAACTGACTGATTCTAAATTGTCCTATCTAGATTTGATCATTTTGTATTATTTTAACAAATCTAATGACAGGTATGCACAATACTATGTTTTCCTCTTTATACAAAAAATATTGCATGTGTAACCTGTTTCAGTTTAAGTATATTGACTTGATACTGCAGCAGAGAACTTTTTGGATATCTGTCAGGACTCTCCATGTGGTACTTTCATGAGAGTCCATATTTCCCTTGGTCCTACTTGTGGTCTCCACATACACACCAAGTATAGTTCCCCTCAGAACTCTTTTCCAAGTTTCCAAATCTCTCGTAAGCTGACTACCTACACGCTGATCCTACCCAAACATCTTTCATAGCTGCTGCATCCTACACAGTCTGACTCACCCTGTGCTTTCCTTGGATTATCCTTTCTCTCTTTTGAAGGTCTTCATGACAGTTTAAGCAATAACAGGGTGAGCAAAGTAAAATTGGAGACAAGTATGTTTTACAGAGTGTAAAACATACAAAATCTGAAGTTTTATGAAAACACAACAACTATCTGCAAATACCTTTCTTTTTCCAGCATCCTCATCATCTTGGGTTTTACCTTGGGTTTTATATTTAAAAATATTTTGTCCTTCCACCTAGCCTGGCCTGGCCTTTCTTTTTAGGTTTGTGAATGTAAGTGAGATAGAGGCTTTGGTGAGAAAACATCTTCAATTTCCAGTTTTTGTGCCTCAGCATGACTTTAAGAAGGCTCCCTGGGGCAGGGTGAGTAGATCCTGCTGCACACCCCAGCTGATGAAGGGCAATCCCACTCAATTTTCTTTCTTTTCTAGTTTTTCCTTCCCACTTCTGGCCTCATGGTCCTGCCACATACTTTGCACCAGTAGTGGATTTCACTGTAATCTAATCAAATTCATTAATTAATAATTTGGAAAAAAAAAAGAAAAAGACTTTTTTTTTTTTTTTCTTTTTTTTTTTGCTATTCCAAAATGAATCAGTTTCAGGAAATTTCTAATGAGCACTGGGGCCAGTGAAAAGAAGGTATGGAACTACAAAAGGGAGCAAGAATGCAAAAATGCACAAGAGAAACTACTTGTTTGGTGATGCTGATATCTTTGGCTGGCTAAGCTTTGTATGGAAACATAACCTAACTGTCTTTGTAAGTAGCTCATTTCTTGATTATCACTCACCTTCAGTCCAGACTGGGAAAATCAGTTCACCGTTGTAGGGTCCCACTAGAAAGAAAGTTTATCCAAGTTACTGATTCTTAATTACACTCTCTTGTTTGCCTTTCTACTAACAAGGAATAAAACAGCCTTTTGGCATGTCACTACTAATTTCAGACACGTGAAAATGAAAGTGTGAAAGAGAAAAGCCAATATGATCTATAAGAGGACTGGCATCCTCAAACAAAATTTATTTACAGACTGATATGGACATGGATAGGCATGTCTGTGAAGTCTTGTCCATCACATGGGATTCTATTTAACCACCAAAATCAGACTGTTACTGCAGGTTAAAAATGAAATGTTTGGTCCTAAGAAAAACTTAGAAGCAGTGAATTGCTTGTAACCAAATGGCAACTTATACTCTGAGGCTGAAACCTTAAAACACCAGATACAATTATCTGATGCCACTGCAGATCAATATAACCAAAGACCAAGCACTCCCTGTTTCATAAGCTTTATCTTTTCTCGTAAGAAATGCCTGATCTCTCCAGTGCAGCAGAGGCTGCACCGAGAGGCTTAGTTATATAATAGGTTCCATATTAATAGTTGCTTGTCACAGATTTATATATCCCGTGTCTGAAGATATTCATTTCAGAGGAAATAATTTCTACTGTGCTGATAGCAGGGAGGCTTCTGTGGAGAATGTTTCCAAGAGCATAATTAAATGATTTTCAATCATTCTAATGCCAAAACACTCATAGAATTACACCTACCTGCAATAGTTTGAGAAGGTTATCTACACTTGTGTTTAAGATAAAAGACTAAATGCAAATGCAGGAGATTCCACAGGTGAAAACAATCCTTACTGCCACTGCAACACAATTAATAGTGTTGGAGGCTGAATGCAGTAGTACATTCCCTGTTCCCTCATGGCAGGGATCACAGGCTGCACTTGCTCTGCTCCATCACTGCCTACAGGAGAGTTAGAGCATCCTCAGGCCTTGCCTCCCTGACACCCTATATCTAACCATTTAAATTTAAGTCAAGTTGTGGAAATCTAACAAGTCGTAGAGTGTTTGCCATATAGACCTTCCAACATTTAGCCCATTATTCCTTTCTTTAGGGTCAACACGGTTTCCACAATCATAACACAGGACACTGTGGACACAGACTCGAAGAGGTGAGGTATAAACCAATGTCCACCAGAGAAGCCAATGTAAATGCACAGGGTGCTTGTTCTCTTTAAGACATGAGTAAAAAAAAAAAAAAAAAAAAAAAAAGGTATTTGTGAATTGGAAAGGACACACTGAAGATAGTGATCAGCTTACCCGTGGGTAAATGTGCAAGGGTAAGAGTAGTACTGAAACACTTGAGGGCTTTGTCAAGTTTGCAGAACTCATATTTTAGGGCTGGGTCAGCTTAAATGTCTAAGGGTCAACATATTACTCATTTTTCCCCTGACTGCCTTAAAAGATAATTCTGCATTTATTCTTACAAGTGACAGCTGTAGAAAAGGCTTTTGTTATATAATGCTGATTAGTACAGATCAGGGTTTTATTTTCTAGCAAATAAAACTTGAGTTTTGTTTCTTTAACATTCTGATACTAAATTTCAAATCCTCTCTTGTTCCTCCTCAGCAGGAATATGCACAAATTCTTTCCATGTTTCAGGATAGAAAGCCATCAGATGGTATTTGGTCAGTCTTTCCTGTCAAAGCTGTTTCAGTTGGCATAAATTACTTCAGTACTAATTTAGACAGAGGGAAAGAGAGAACAAGTACAGATTAATGGCTTTGGAATGCCTCTAGTGCTTTGTAGGTGCTGAAAAGAAGTAACTAAATTATTGGCTGAAGAAATTTACCTATTCTCTGTGAAAATATAACAGCTTAAGAGCATTTATATGACTTCTCTGCATAGCCAGTTTGTTTCTTGTTTCCTTGCCTTTCTTCAAGAAATGTTTCACTAACTGTGAAGAAATTCCTTTTATCTGAATTAAGAGAGATTTTATTTTGTGCTAGAATTCTGAATTATATGTATAACTGAAGATGTGCTGTGATAATTCTTTGCCTAGCTACCTGGACAATAATATATTTCCAATTAGGCTTGTGCAGAAACAATAACCACGTTGGCATGCTGTATTTTTCTTGTGGTGGCAGCTAAGCTAATAATGGGCTTTCAGAAGTGGGTTCTGGTTATCTGGGCTAGCTACAGACTAGTACTTTTTTTTTTTTTTTTAAATCCTCTATGCTGAATATTTCAATATGTAAGGCATCTGAACATCAGTCTCAGTATAGTGAAATAAAATCTTACTTGGAGATCTTTTGGAGATAACTTGCTTATGACCTTTCTACCTGCATTGTTTTCTCTATTTTGAAATAAAAGGTTACCAATCTAAAAGATTACAGTTATTACAGATGCATTTAAAAACAAAGATAAGAGGTTAAAACACTGCAAATCTGATAGGAAATTCTTTTTCAAGTCATCAGAATAAAATATGTAAAACTTTTAATAAAATATTAATGAGCAACTCCTAATAAAAAAAAATAAACAAAAACCACAAATCAGGTAATCAGGTACTGAATGGGCTTCATAAGTGAAGAAAGTGTTTGCATATCAGATAAACCAATGATAATCTCAGTCCCTGTACTGGATACAATTTATCTACCTGATTTTCAGTAGATTCAAATATCAACCTTTAAGAAGCTAGAATTGAATCAATATGCATGTTACACATAAACTGACAGAGATGAATTAAGCTGTTTTATCTATCATAACCTCTGGATTATTCATACACTACCTTCACCATGTCTCACGCAGTAAGACTGATTCAAGTTTTCTATACCATTGTGCCTGTCATCCTGTCACATTTTAATGTCAACACTGTGTTTATTAAGGATATTTTGCCCAGGGGGATTTTTGTTTTTGTCTTTCATTCAGTGAAGAGAGAAAACACCACTATGTCCCTGATTTTTTTGCATAGCATCATACCAACAGGGTAGGTTGGTGACTAACTGTGCTGTCATAATAAGCATCAAGGCTTTTTAAAATGTATTTTGTTGGAAATTATAATTCCATTTCTTTATTGTTTAATGACTTTCCTTTTTTATATCCACTGCTTCACATGGTGCAGCTAAAAGTCTGCAAGCAAAAGGTGGGCTGACTAAACCAGAAAATCATAATGGTAGTGAAAAGTTCATGAAAAATAGTCTTCTATTAGGGGTGGAGTGGAAAAAATAAACAAAACATCAGAGAAGCAAGCCACTGAACTGACATGACAGTCATGACATCTCCAGTTAGAAGCTGAAGGTCAGCTGTACGTGCTGTGTAAAAACACTCATAATTACTCAAAAAGTGTGTCCAACCTTTTCCATTGTGGCTATGAAACCATTTACAGAGACGTAACTTATTAAGCAAGATCTGTAGCTATGACCACTATATCATTGATTTAATCAACTTTCCTTCTCTACCACAGTTGGAATTGTAGCTTTTCACTGAAGTAGTCTCTATGTTAAGTCTGAATATTAATCGTTGCCAAAGATCAGGACAAAACACGCAAAATGCAAAATGTGCGCAAATCTCGTGAAGCTAGAAGGGGGTTTTCAGAGGTACAGATCAGATATATGCATATATCTTTCATACCCCTCAGAGAGGAGCTTTTCCAGGATGCTACTTACATCTAGATTGAGTCTGGGGATAAGATATTTGCTTAACAGTTTTACTAAACTGAATTCATGAGCAGCAGAATTCCACAGAACTGTTCATCCTAATAAAGAGAAACAAGTCTCTGTAAAAATGGTTCCGTTATTTTTTTTTTAAAAAAATGTTGCATCTGCTTGACTGCAAGCTCTAGCAAGATTATAAAATGCATTTTCTTGCCCCTTCAACCTCCAATACTGAATACAGCAAATATTTTCAACCTTTTTGGTATTTTATTGACTTTGATGACATATAGTTAGTTACATGTAGAAACTAGCTGTTTTGACCACAAGTCCCTCATCTTGCAAAGGCTAGGCTGGGACAAGCAATTTAAGTTTGAGATAAGGCAATTTAAACAAACAAAAAATTACTGAACATTCAGCCATACAGGAAAAAATGTAGTGTCAAGCTACATAAGGAAGAAACCATCTTTGCATAATTAATTCACTTAGTTATTTGGAGGAGTATCTTTGATTCACTTTATATCCCTCAAACTTGTTATAAGAAGAATTTAATGTCCAGAATTCAGTATTGAAAAGGAGAGTACCTTTCCTGTTTCTGGAAGTCATGGGGCTCCGGGGGTGCTGTCTTATCAGAGCTGAGAAGTTCTGGCAACGACTAAAGTCAGGCTGCTGTCCGTGTCAGAGCTGGGCATAGAAACCTTAGCTCTGCTCCAGAAGCTCTTTTCTTTATCTCTAGGGAGTAGTCTGAAGGCTGTGTACACTAATGAAAGAAATCAGATTACAAGATTTATTTACAGTAACATGAGTTATGAGAAATCAGGATAAAACTGAAATGGGAAAAAGACTAGCCTTAAAAGAACTAACTTATGCTTTCTCTGGATAGAATGGATAAGAATTAAGAACCCTTTCATAAGAAATACAATTAATTTTTTGCTAACCACTGACAGGTAGATTTGTGGGTGAATGGCATTTTGTTCTTTGCATTCTCTCATGTGAGATGTTGCAGTCTTGAGGAAGACTGTAGTAGTTACTTAAATATACTTCCAGCTAATCAAAATCAAGTGGCCATAGAACAGGGAAGAATAAGCAGCAAAGTTAATATATTTGAATCTAACATTAAAATTCAACAATAATCCTTCACTCCTTGAGTGTGCCTCTATTTTATTGAGTATTTCAATGCAATAAAATTAATTTATTTGTAGCAATTAACATACTGTTAGCAATATCCTTGAACAAGGGCTGTAACTCAAGAGATCATGCTTAATAAAAGAACCTACTGTGCGTCCCGTGACTCCTGCATAAGGGAGACTCAATACCCAAATACCTGACAGTCAATACGAATTCAAAACATATTAATCAGGAGGTAGAAGAGGACTTATTAAACACTTAGTATTCAGTATTAGAAAGAACTGCTACACCCCATGCACAGTATAAACTGATGAGAGAATTTATCATTTTTATTTTATTTTTAAATAAACCACATACAGGCATGCATAGTCCCTTTGTCTTCTTTGTGACAATCTGACACAGCTTGTGAAGACAAGTTCACTGTTCATTAGAGAAATGCCACCCAGAGGGTCATTTCAAACAGCTTTGTGCATTCCAAATGGAAAAAAAAAAAAAGTCTGAATGTTTTCCATAGCCTTGCACTTCAGTTCTGATGTACTGTCATTACCAGCATTGCAGAAAAAAAATGTGATATTTCTTATTGTATTGCCTTGTAGACCAGTGTCACTAGGGAAATATCACAGTCTACTTTATAGTCAGCTGTCCTATTTTATGTAGGCATATCATAAAGAGCTTTATATCGTACAGGTATCCTTGGAGTGCAACACTTTCCACCCAGGTAAAAATCTCCCTTCATTTCCCCTATATGATAAAGTATATTCCCTATTTACTACATTTTTTTCTTCTTTTTTTTTTTTTTTTCTTTTTTTTTTTTTTTGTGTGTGTGTGTGTGTGTGTTTATGTGTATTTATAATTTAGCAATATTTTTAATCTCTCTAGTTTTAAAAAATCAAACACTCTCTTTTTAGGGTGTTGGTCATTCCCCTCCATTTTCTTTTTACCTTAAAACCTGCACAATTAACTTCTGTCACCTTAAAAGCCTTTCACACAACACATTGCTCCAGCTATTGAAGCATATATAATTACATCCAACAGAACCTGTCCTGGGGCAAGCTGATTTCATACAATTTTTATACCACTTTTTTCATTATTTAAGCAGAGTGAAATCTTTAGGACAGCGTGATTAAACTGAAATTAGAACTATTCAAGGTACGGTACTCTGAGAAAAGACAGACTCCTGCCATCTTTAAAAAGAATTGATTTTTTTTGTCTAAGTTTTTTGTAAGAAAAATTTCAATACACGGCACAGATATTGGTCACATATCTAAGACTGTTATCATTATGATTTTTCATAAGTCCATATTAGGGTTCATTACTACTTTATGGCCTAGGTTGTAGCTTAATTCAGTGGAAGTAGAAACAGTGGTTAATATCACATTATAGGCATATCTAAAACTCTTTTCTGACTCTGCTAGACCAAATCTGTATAGGCCAATCTGAGAAATTAAAGCAAGTCAAGCAAATGTTATGCTAACAATTCCAGCAAAGTGTTCCTTCATTCTTAAGAACTTGTAATTGCCACTGCGGAATACACAGATAAATGTTGTAAACTGATTACTAAAGCTTGCTGGGAAGGAGATTTCTGCTCCATGGGACATTCCAAATTGGATGAGAACAAAACACCAACACTGTGTTCTCCTGCTTTGCAGAACAAACTATTTTGGGCTCATAACCTCACCCACGATCAGGCAAACTGGGCAGCCTGCCAGTCGGCTGGGGAGCTGGGAGGCAGGTAAATCAGCCAGCAAGCAAAAGGAATGCTAGGCAGGAAGCCAGACAGGCAGCTTGCATGTCCATCTGCCAAAAAGCTGGCATGCTAACATGCTGGTTGTCTCCCTGGCTGCCCAGAAGGGTTGGTTGGGAGCTGGTCATCCAAGCAAGCCACCTGCCTTCCAGGGCAATGATCAGGATAGCCCTCCTGCCTGCTGCTTTCAATCAATGACTCTGAAGGAATGCATGTAGTCTTGTGGAAAGTGTCAGTTCTAATCTTCTGACACCAGACTATTCCATGAGAAAACATTTAACCAGCTCTACTTCTTACAAGAAATATTTATATTTAATATATTGAATTACACGCAGCTACAATGAAGGACTTGCTTATCTATAGAAAGACTCAGACGCAATTTAGGATTAGAAGTATGAAATGTGATCTACCTGCTGCTCAGCTGCATATAGCTCACTGCTTAAATTTGCATTTTCAAGGTGTTCTGCTGTTGTGCATTTGCAGTACTATGTCCTGTTCAGAAGCTTACCACCTTCTGCCAGTTAATTTCACATGGGATCAAAGAATTAGGTATATTTCTGCTTAAGTTTCTGATTAGATTTTATCTGGTGAATGTTCTTGGAGTATATCCAGGTCTTCCTAGAATACATGTAAGTAATTTTACAAAAAGCGCTTGCTGTTGCTGGTTAGAAAAATGGTTATTCCATTTACCTAAGGCAAGTCAGACCTGAGTCTTCCTCCCTCTTGAAGGATTTAAACCCATACTAATTTTCTGGAATGATGTCCTAATAATCACAAAGTTTGAAGGAAGTAGAAGGTGGAGAACTTTGTCTGCCTAGCAAATATAGCTCTATGGCACAAATTTTTGAAGATGGAGGACATCAAGATTACATCATGCACCCTGTCTGGGACTCTGGTGCTCTGATTCTTACATCAGGGGTGTTTCTGTCTTTAATAAGACAGTCTCCAAATAACAATGAAGAAGGCCATGAGAATCATAGAAACATAGAATGGTTTAGGTTGGAAGGGACCTTAAAGATCATCTAGTTCCAACCACCCTGCCATGGAGAGAGACACCTGTCCACCAGACTGGGTTGCTCAAAGACCCATCCAGTCTGTCCTTGAACACTTCCAGGGATGGTGGTGCATGGGAGGGGGGAAGGTAGGGGGAGGGGGGGAACCAAAGCTTCTCTAGTTCTCTGGGCAACCTGTTCCAGTGCCTCACTGCCCTCTGAGTAAAGAATTTCCCCCTTGTATCTAGTGAAAACCTACAATCTTCTATTTTAAAGCCATTACTCCTTGTCCTATCACTACACTCCCTGAGAAAGAGTTCCTCCCCAGCTTTCCTGTAGGTCCCCTTTAAGTACTGGAAGGCCACTATACCGTCTCCCCAGAATCTTCTCTTCTCCAGGCTGAACAACCCCAGCTCACTCTGACTGTGATTGTAGGAAAGGTTCTCCAGATCCTTGATCATTTTTGTGATTCTCCTCCAGACTCATTGTAATACTTCCATGTCCTTCTTGGTCTGGGGCCCCAGAGCTGAATGCAACACTTAAGGTGGGGTGTCACAAGAGCAGAGTAGAGGGGGAGAATCACCTCCCTCACCCTGCTGGCCACACTTTAATTCAGCCCCAGAATACAATTGGTTTCCTGTGCTGCAAGCGCATATTGACAGTTCATGTTGAGCTTCTCATCAGCCAACACCCTCAGGTCCTTCTCCTCAGAGCTACTGACAATCCATTTTCCACTCACCCTGTATTTGTGCTCAGGATTGCCCTGGCCCAGAGGCACAACCTTGCACTTTGCCTTGTTGAACATCATGAGGTTCACTTGGACCCACTTTTCAAGCCTGTCTAGGTCCTACTGGATGGTGTCCCTTTCCTCCAGTGTGTTGACTGCACCACACTACTTGGTGTCATCAGCAACCTTGCTGAAGGTGTACTCAGTCCTGCTGTCTGTATCACTGGCAAATGTGTTAAATAATACTGGTCCAAATACCAGCCCCTGAGGAACACCACTCGTTACTGATCTCTACCTGGACATTGAACCATTGACTGCAACTCTTTGAGTGTGACCATCCAGCCAATTCCTTACCCACCAAGTGGTCCATCCATCAAATCCATGTCTCTCCAATTTAGAGAAAGGGATATCATGGGGGAAAATGTCAAATGCTTGGCACAAGACCAGGTAGATGATGTCAGTTGTTCTTCCCTTATCCACCAATGCTGTAACCCCATTATAGAAGGTCACTAGATTTGTCAGGCATGGTCTGCCCTTACTGAAGCCATGTTAGCTGTCACTGATCACCTCCTTATTTTCCATGTGCCTTAGCATAGTTTCCAGGAGGATCTGCTTCATGATCTTGCCAGGCATAGAGGTGAGATGAACTGACCTGTAGTTTCCCAGTTCTTTCTTTTTCTCCCTTTTTGATTATTATTATTTTTTTTCTCCCTCTTCCAGGCAGCAATAGGGGCTCTTATATGGGCTGCAAATTTTTGTAATTAAGCACCCCTCACTATGGGGCATATATAATTGTTCATATTGACCTATTGACCTTTTCCCCTGAAATATATCACTTCTCTTGAGTACCCCAGCTTCAGTGGTCAGAGTAGATGGTACTGCCCCATCCCCCCCTGTTCTATAACCTCAGGTAAGTACGCTTCATTCAATCACTGATGTGGATTTTAACACCAGCCCCTCAAAAATGCTGTTTTCATAGAAGGACACCAGTAATCTTTGTGTCCCGAGTGAAAAAGTCCCAGTTCCACAAGGCAGCAGTTCTAACAGACACATCTGGGCCTATCTGATTATTCCTTAGAATTGCTTCATTAAATGGTCAAAACCAACCTACTCACTTTGTGACTGGTTAGGCATTGGAATGGGTTGCCCAGGGAGGTGGTGGAGTCTCCACCCCTTGGGGTGTTTAAGGAAAGGTTGGATGTGGTACTTAGGGACATGGTTCACTGGGTAACATTGGTGGCAGGGGGACAATTGGACCAGATGATCTTGGAGGTCTTTTCTAACCTTAATGATTCTATGCCTTTCCCAAATTGTCCATGCTACTTTTAGAGCTATTATACCAAAGACAAGAGGGTATAACAACAGCATGTACCCAACTTTTTAATTTGTTATGTGTGTGCAATTGTGTGTGCATGTGTGTATGTATAGCAAAGCATTGGGATTATACCGTAGCCCGTATTTCAGGACAACGAGAAAAACACTATATCAGCTACAGACCTCAGGGTTTATTAGTACTATTAACTGGTCTTATATCAGCATCACAGAGCTCCAATTCAGTCATATAGCGTGAAAATGCATGGCCTGGGATCTTTCTCATATTACTACAAGCATCATCTGGGATCTAATTAAATATTGACCAATGCAGACTATCTCATGTCTATTTATAAAGGACTTGATATTTTTTCAGTTATATACAAGGTCAAAACCAGGCATGAGTAGGATGAGGGAGGAGGAATCCTGCTGGTTTTGACTTGAAACAGAAAGAGAAGAATCAAGGGGCTGATATACTAGAAAAAGGCTTAGGAAGACAAAAGAAAACAAGCAAGGTGTAAACAGAATTAAAAACACAAAATGAGATTAAAGCATTAACAAAGAGACGGTTTAGGATTCATGGGAGTCATATATGTAAGAGAGATTTTTCTTTTCTTGTGTTTGAGCAATGCAGACAATCTAATACCAAATAACATTAGCAAACTGACAATATAAGTAAGCGTATTATATAATATTTAATAAACCAACAATATGCAATTTTAGTTTATTATTAGAAAACAATCTGAATATTGACTACAAAAAGGCAGGTATGAGATATGAAGGCAGCAATTCAGGGAATCGAGAAAGGCTATTTCAAGAACTTAGAACATGACTTCCTTCCACTAGCGCTTAACCTGAAGATAGTAATTGCTTGATAAATTCTTTTATCTCACATGCTCATAACTACAGTCTTCCTTTGAGGGCTCAGCATACTACTGCAACATTATGGAATAATGCTCACTATTTCAAGATAACTCCTCTGATTTTCAGAAATTTTACTTTTCTGATGGGTGAAAAATTTGAAACTTTTCTGTTAAAATATACATTGAAAAGTCACAATAGCACAAAGATTTCCCATGCTTTGAAATGCTGGACAAGTAGTCCCTAGCATTTTGGAAATCACAGGTGAGGGTGGATTTTTTTTTCCTTATTACTTCATGCTACTTAGATGACTGCAGGGACAGTAGGAGAGTTTTGGGACCTATCCTTGGACAGAATCTTCTCAACTTGGCCAGATTTAGGTGAACATCTTAGAAACAACAATGCAAACTCAGAGTCTCAAAACAACAGAAGTTGCAAGAATTATTTTGGAGAATGTAGTTTCAGGAATCTCTACGTCTCAGGGAACCCATTCCTCTTTCACCCAGTCCCACAGAATATAGGAACATTTCCCTAGACTCTGTAATTTCTGTCCCATAACTCACAATCCAATTTCCTTTACTGGAAATGAACAAGGCAAAGGACTGGGCCAAGCCATGGAGAAATCAAGGGCAGTAATAATGGTAATGTCATTGCGTAATTATCTGATTGAATTTGAATCACTGCATTACCATGACTTCAAATGTTACTTATCACTCTTTTGTACCATTTTCCTAGTGCAAAAGGAGTTTATTCTCCTTCTGGGAACTTCCCTGACACAAAAACAAGCCCTGTCAATCAGAAGACCAGTTCAATGGGAAGACCAGTTAGCCAGCTCTTTCTCAGCAGCCCTGAAAGAGAGCTGTAGATCTGCTACAGAGATAATTGTACTTGGTCCTACTAATATGTGACAGAAAAAGACACTATTGGCAGAAATATGCAAAGAACATAAAGGGTTTGACTCACTGCTTCTCTTGGGATTTATTTGCATCTATTCAGCTGTATGGTGATTTCAAACATAGTCCATGGGCTATTGAACGTCTGGGAGATTTGCAAAAGCTAGCAAAAATTCAAGCCTGTTGTTGAAAGCATAAGCACACCAGATAAGGATCTTTACCTCCACTGTGATATTTTTTATAGTCCACAGACTGAGATGCAAAAGTCCTAAATAACAACAAAATTACTTTGTAACATATTGGGTGCAAAGAAGAGGGAGACAGGCTCTTTTCAGTGGCAATGGGCACAAACTGAAACACAGGAGGTTCTGTCTAAACACTTGGAAGCACTTTACTGTGTAGGTGGCAGAGCACTGGAACAGGTTGCACAGAGAGATTGGATGTCTCTCCTTGGAAATCTTCAAAATCTGTCAGGACAGGTGACCTGACTGTCCAATACGATATTCCATACACAGGGCATTTTGCTCAGCAATAAAACTGAAGTAAAAAAGGAGGAAGAGAAGAATGTTTGGAGTGATGGCCTTTATTTTCCAAAGAAACTGTTATGCAGGATGAGCTCTGCTTTCCTGGAAGTGGCTGAATACCTGCCTGTCTAAGGGAAATAACAAATGAATTTGTGGTTTTCCTTTGTTTCCATGCACAGCTTTTGCTTTACTTAGTAAAATATCTTAATCTAAACTCATGAGTTCTTGCACTTTTACCTTTCCAATTCTCTCTCTCAACCCACCTGGGAAGAGTAAAAGAGTGACTCTGTGGTGCTGAGATGCTTGCTGGGGTTAAACCAGAACGCCTCAAGAGATCCCTTCTAACCACAGCTATTCTGTGATTCTGTGATATTCACAAAAGCAATGCAGAAGAGATGGACATAGTTTCTCTGGGTGAATGCTGATGAGCA
This sequence comes from Oxyura jamaicensis, assembly GCF_011077185.1. NCBI lineage: Eukaryota > Metazoa > Chordata > Aves > Anseriformes > Anatidae > Oxyura > Oxyura jamaicensis. The sequence continues at coordinate 113,058,768 of NC_048894.1, read as the reverse complement.
CATTATAGAAATAAAACACTGCTGCAAAAGCTGAGCACAGAGATGACACGTTTCAAAAAGTTCTCCTTCATTACAATAGTAGTCTTGGTGGAATTGCTTTCTAATTTAAATGCTGAATCTGTTTTAATATTATTCTAGCCCCTGATGATGGTTTTCATAAATTTGATGAAGCAAAATTTTGCATATACTTTCCTTCTTCTGTGAGTTGAATATTTCCTGTTTACAATATTTCTCTTTCACTTAATTAAACATCTCTATTCTTACAGAGTTGCTGTGTAACTCCTATTTTGTGGGAAGGAGGACAAAGATAAAGCTGAAGATAACACCTTTCTTTCTTTTTGAGTAATAGTTGTGGTTTTAGATATTATAACACTCAAGCAGGATGTGATATTGATCTTTTACTGTTATTTGGGGCAAACATAATTGTAGCTCTCTTGTGTTTGCATTGCTCAGTAACATTAGAAGACCTGACAGCTGTACGAGCATCACAGAAGAAAAAAGAATTTTGCAAGAAGATTTTTCAGATCAAGTTTTATGAAGCATATGCATTTTTTATACCTTGCTTTGTACTGCAGCTAAACTCACTAGGCAAATTCACATCTCAGCTTATTTACAAATAAGTAGTATTCTTCCTACATGTACCAGATCTGAATATAAATTATAATCTCTTGCTGAATTTTGAAAACAAATGGAGGAACTATTTAGAAAATTGGTATTGTGCTCAGAAGACTAGAAACAGAAGGCTTGGTTTCTCTACCTGACTGTGTTTATCTTATTCCACAACCCCCCAAAAAGTATCAGTCTTCAGCTCTACTTTTTCTACAGTCTGTATTTGCTCTATCTAGTTAGGCTGTAGACTTCTGGTTTGGAGACTGTCCCCCCTTCTCCCCGAGAAGTAGCTAGTACTATAGTGGTTGGAGTAGTGTCTTAAGTGATACATCAATAAGCATAAAAATAATAGATAATTCTGCCAATAATAAATATAATAGATAATTCTGCCAATACATTTGCCAACACAAATTATTCTGAATTGGGAAAGTTTGTAATAATTAATGGAAGGACTCTAACTTTAAATGATGCACTTCAGAAAACTGCAGATTAAAGCTAAAAAATCAACTCTGCAGCATTAAGACAGAGAATATGAACCATGAGTAAATCTTGCCACTTTTAATGTTTAAAACTGAGGAAAGATGAAGAGGATGTTTGCTCTACAAATGAGAGAACTGACATTGTAGACTTCAGTATTACACTGATCCTATGAAGCATAGTCTATTAGGTTAATAAAGAATACTTATTAGAATGACAAAGGTCTTGGTCTCTACACAACAGTCAAACACAGGCTTAAATCAATGTCAATACATACATAATTTGCTAATGTCAAAAGAAATGCTTGTGTTACTGTAAAGTTAAACATGGTTGCATTACATTTCCTCAGCTGGCTTTGAATGAATCCTGTACATTTGAATGAAAGGTTTACCTTAAAAAAAATCTCCAAAGTTCAATATTACAGCCACTGGAGGTCAAAAACCTTGCCTGGACATATGACCGTATCTTCAACGTCAATGACCTTACCACTAATGCATGATGATGTCATTTAAACTCTCTTCTTTCTGATGATGCCATTTAAGAAATGATTAAGACTTAAACACAGCACCTGACCGATTATTTAAATAATTAATTAGACAGAACATACAGATCACTGTATTAAGTTACTGTTAAAGTAACTAAAGAAGAATTTTGTTGTTACCACAGATACATAAACAAAGATCCACATTTGGAAGGTGGATGCTTTAAGGCTTTGCATAAATTTCAGGTTCACAGACAAGACAAAAATTTGACTGTGGAACATTAGCAACTTGGTTTCCATAGTTATTGCCCCAAGTGTTTTACCAAGCTTTTTTTTTTTTTTTTTTTTTTTTTTTTCTTTTCTTTTCTTTTTTTTCCTGGTTATTTTAATACTTTGTTTTATAGCCTTGTACTACTTAAGTAGTTTCTGAACTAAGGAGAAAAATGGGATTTTATTCCTCTATCTTCTTTGTTACATGCAATTTATGAATATAATCCTGTAGCACAATTCATATGTTAGAGGACTGAACCTTCAGATAATCATTCAAGTTTTGGGAGGTGGCAGAAATATTGATACAGACATGTTAAAAATAAAAGCTGCTTCACAAAGAAAGAAGAGTTGATGAGACACGAGGAGGAATGGTCTTGTTTGAATCTAGTTAAGAAACATCTGAAATATGGATAATTTAAAAAATGTTGAAGAAATGCAACAAATCTAAAATCTTTCAATTAACATTGATAATATAACTCTCAAGATTTTTGATAAGACAAGGTATTTTAGGGTAACATCTTTATTATTTGACAAGCATTCCACTGACTTGGTGGCATCACTGGCATTTGAAATAAGTCTATGCAGACATAATAAATGAGGATAGATTTTGCAGAAAGAAAATTTATTTTACCGGTCATGGAACCTACCTGTTTTTCTTATGGTTGCATATACAATGCTTCAAATAGCTTACTGACTAACTTCAAATGAAGATCATAAAAAGCATTTCATCTTATGCTGAATTATGATCATACTGGCTCACTCCTGCACCATATTAAACAACTGAAATTAGGTGAGCCATCATAGAAGATGTCAAAGTTCAAAACAACAGCTTTTCTTTTTCTGAGAAAGATATTAAAGTATAATGGATTGCTTGTATTTAAAGATGTATTTCAGAGACCAAAAATATCAGAGTGCAATTTAAGAAGACCCAATTCCAATGTAAAAGTATTTTGTATAAAAGCAGTAGGCAAATAGAGCAGAGGGTTGTACACTTGCAGAAATATTGCAACAGCATGGAGAGATAACTGTCCGTGTGAGAAGATAATGCAAAATAAGGAAGCACAGGTGAAATACAAGATGCTAGGTATCTTTTTGTTTTGATCATTTCTGTGTGATATTCCTGTTATTTCTTGGGCCATGACTTATAACTTTTCATGCCTGTTGGGGGTCTTTAAATTTGATTTGGATTTTAGAATGCTTTCCATTTTCTACATCAATCTGTAAGAAGAACTTTTTATAAAGTTGCAGAATCTGCAGAGCACATGAAAAACTGATTTAATTCATCCTTGGCTGAAAGCAGGTTCAACTGTAGCTATGCAATTCCCAAGAGATTTTTTTTTTTTTCCTAATTTTCACTGAGAGTTACTTTGCAAACCACCTGTACAATTCTTTCTCAGGGCTTGAGATGATAACAATTAGTGTTTTCTCTTATGTTTAAAGTGAAAATGAAATTGCTTATAATTCATCTTCTGCTTTTTTTCAGTACTTTAAGATGAACTTCAGCTCACCAGTTCCAACAGATTAGAAAATATTTTACACAAATACTTTCCAACCACCTGTAGCACAGAGAGAACACAGTCCTACATCATTGATACTAGTTGTGATAGCTGTCTGATGGCAGCTAGCCTTCTTGACAGTGTCATGAAGCTTTTCACACCATTGTCTTTGCAGCATAATTTGTCAAGATCTATTATCCACTTAGTAGTGTATAAGGTTTTAAGGTTTTCTTTCTTGTTCTTCAAACTTGTTGAATTTATAGGTTCGTATATGTTGTTCCTGCTCATACTTTATTGCTGTTCCTCAGTGTTCATGCCTCATTTTTTTATTTGTACTTAAAAACCTAACCCATATTTTGTTGTTGTTGTTGTTTTACTTTGTATCTTAATCCTGAGAATAATAAACTCGATCATCTCACAAACATTTTATTTGCCCTTCCTTTAAAAATCTTTTAGCTCTGTGGAGAAAAAAACCTGTTCTGAAGCTTTTGTCAAGAAAAGCCTCATTTTAATTCAGTTCTGCTGTGTTCTCCCACCTTAGTCAGATTAACACCTTCCCATCATTTGACAACTAACTGGGAAAGAATGCTATCCTGTACTCCTAAGGTGCAAAACCCATCCTTGTTCAACATTCAGAGCATGTCATCTTATTATCAAGAGAGGTGAAATCTGATAACAGTTACCTTAGGGATATACCTGTCACATGATCCTCCTGTAAAAGGACTGACAAAAGCATTACTTGAGATCAATCTCTATGCACGGACCTCAGAAAGCACATATATATTTACATTCATGTATGATTTTACATTGATTGCCATTTACATACATTATTAATTTGAATGTTAGTCAGCAATGTTGAACATGAGTCAGCAATGTGCCTGTGTGGTTAAGATGGCTAATGGTATTCTTGGCTGTATTAGGTCAAGAGAGTTGATTCCTCCCTCTACTCAGCATTGGTGAATCACAGACTGGCAGAATCACCTAGGTTGGAAGAGACCTCCAAGATCATCTAGTCCAACCTCTGACCTAACACTAACAAGTCCTCCACTAAACCATATCCCTAAATTCTACATCTAAACGTCTTTTAAAGACATCCAGGGATGGTGACTCAACCACTTCCCTGGGCAGCCCACTCCAATGCCTAACAACCCTTTCAGTAAAGAAGTTCTTCCTAAGATCCAACCTAAACCTCCTCCCCTGGTGCAACTTTAGCCCATTCCCCCTCGTCCTGTTACCAGGCACGTAGAATAGACCAATCCCCACCTCGCTACAGCATCCTTTAAGGTACTGTAGAGTATGATAAAGTCATCCCTGAGCCTCCTCTCTACCAGGTTGAACAATCCCAGCTCTCTCAGCCACTCCTCCTAAGACTTGTTCTCCAGACCCTTCACCAGCTTCGTTGCCCTTCTCTGGACTTGTTCAAGCACCTCCATGTCCTTCTTGTAGCAAGGGGCCCCAAACTGAACACAATACTTGAAGTGCAGCCTCACAAGGGCTGAGTACAGGGGGACAATCACTTCCCTAGCCCTGCTGGCCACACTGCTTCTTATACAAGCCAGGATGCTGCTGACCTTCTTGGCCACCTGAACACACTGCTGGCTCGTGTTCAGCCAACTATCAACCAAAACTCCCAGGTCCTTCTCTGCCAGGCAGCTTTCTAACCACTCATCTCCCAGCCCATAAGACTGCCTGGGGTTGTTGTGCCCCAGGTGCAGGACCCGGCACTTGGCCTTGTTGAACTTCATACAGTTAAGGATGCATCTAAAGTACTGTGTCCAGTTCTGGGCCTCCCACTACAAGAGAGATATGGACATACTAGAAAGGGTCCATCCGAGGACCAACAAGATGATGAAGGGACTGGAGCATCTCTCCTATGAGGAAAAGTTGAGAAATCTGGGGCTTTTCAGGTTGGAAAAGAGGAGGCTTCGGGGGATCTCCTCAATGTCAATAAACACCTGAAGTGAGGGTACAAAGAGAGCTATATTATTTTCAGTGGACAAGAAGCAATGGGCACAAACTGGAACACAGGATATTCTGTCTAAACATCAGGAAGCATTTTTTTACTGTGTGGGTGACAGAGCACTGGCACAGGTTGCCCAGGGAAGTTTTAGAATCCTCATCCTTGGAGATCACCAGGAGCCATCTGCAACCAGGCAACCTGCTCTGGGTGACCCTGATTGAGCAGGAGGGTTTGACCAGATGACTTCCAACCTTAACTATTCTGTGACTCTGTAATTCTGTTATTCCCTATGAGGTTGCCAATGTTCCTGTGGAAAGACATGTTGGGCAGCAGTCATGGTGTTAGATCAGCTACCACAAAAATTCAGAAGCTTCTTGGACATTTCTGCTTTATTCTCAAAATGCTTGATCCATTCACGTGGAGTACTTCTGTACTTTTGCATCTTCTTGCTTGCTTTGTGGTGTCTTGCCCTTTTCCTTCTAGCCTCCTCTGTTGCCTATAGAACATAAAACTTTCTCATCTTATAGAGTGACTGGTTGCAGGTGGAACAAACCTGGTTCTGGTTATTTAGTGTCATATTTGAATGTTTTTAACACATTGTCCTAAATTTTATAAATATTTTGAAGAATGTGGCTTTAAAATCATAATTATTTTTGAAATAAAAGAGAAATGCAATTTTAATATGTCATATCGTGCAATAAGAAAAGACCTGAGCCAGAATCCCAGAGACTTTTTGAAATACTTTCATATGCTATATAAACCATCCCCTTTTCTTCATACTCATGTAACTACCTCTATCTATTTACAAGGTGAAGATGAAAGACATAGACTTGAAATTCTCTGAACATTTCCATACGAGGAAGTTATCCATTAGGAAGATATATATATCTATAAAACATCAATTTCTTCTTTGTAAATAGTCCACCAGATGGTTGCACTCTATAGCTACAGTTTTTGTGGATTATTGCTAATTGAAACATCAACAATTATATAAGGAGTCTGCAGTGGTGCTCCCATCAAGAGCTCCAAACCTGTGGATTTACTGGGTAGTGCATTATGTGCTATTTTTTTTCTTTCATATCATAAACAAAGAAACAAAAAACAAAAACTGAAAAAGCAATGCTGATAGAACTTTCTAGAAATTGCTGTTTAGCTGGGGAATTGGGGCAAAGAGGAAGGAGAGAACTTTTCCTTTGCTTTATGATTTTATATGGAATCTTTATTATCTGTTTTAAACATACAAGAAGATAGTGATTATTTAACAGTTAGGTGTCTTACTGACAGTTTAGCTTATGAATATGAAAAAAAAAAAAGTCAGAAATGAGAATACACTCTAAAGCAGCAGAATCCAAATCCAACAACATCCTTAAACAAAGCATTTGCAAGTTTTAAAACTTACTATTTTAGATATAGGATGCTTCCTTCATTATTTTAAAAGATACAGATTGTTTGAGAATATAAATTAAGTAAGATTGAATCAGATATAAATTCACATAAAAACAATTTTCTATAAGTAAGTTTGTAGACAACAACAAGTTAGGGGGAAGAATCAATTTTCTGTAGGTTAGGAAGGCCCTGCAGAAGGACCTGGACAGACAGAAGCTAATGGGATGAGGTTCAACATGGCTAAGTGCCAGGTCCTGCACTTCGGCCACAACAACCCCATGCAGCGCTACAGGCTTGGGGCAGAGTGGCTGGAAAGCTGTGCAGACGAAAAGGATCTGGGGGTTCTGACTGATGCTCACCTGAACATGAGCCGGCAGTGTGCCCTGGTGGCCAAGAAAGCCAATGGCATCCTGGATTGTATTAGGAATAGTGTAGCCAGCAGGACCAGGGAAGTGATTTTCTCCTGTACTCTGCTCTGGTGAGGCCACACCTTGAGTACTGTGTTCACTTTTGGGCCCCTCAGTACAAGAAGGACATCGAGGCCCTGGAACGTGTCCAGAGAAGGGCTATGAAGCTCATGAAGGGTCTGGAATGCAAGCCCTGTGAGAAGCAGCTGAGGGAACTGGGGTTGTTTAGTCTGGAGAAGAGGAGGCTCAGGGGAGATCTCATTGCTCTCTACAACTACCTGAAAAGAAATTGTGGGGAGCTGGGGGTCAGCCTCTTCTCGCAGGTAACTAGTGATAGGACTAGAGAGAATGGCCTCAAGTTGTGCCGGGGGAGGTTTAGGTTGGAAATTAGGAGACATTTCTTCTCTGAAAGAGTAGTCAGGCATTGGAATGGTTTACCCAGGAAAGTGGAGGCGTCACCGTCCCTGGGGTTGTTTAAGGAAAGGTTGGACATGGAGCTTAGGGACATGGTTTAGTGGGTGAAATTGGTAGTAAGGTGATGGTTGTAGCAGATGATCTTGAAGGTCTTTTCAAAATTTAATTATTTTATGTATAGTGCTAACAGTACAGTTCAGAAATGCAGATAGGATAAGGAATCTAATACCAAGTAAGGCTGACAGTAAAGAGATGACAGTTGGAATGAAGATGTTTTGGTGTATGACAATAGAATGAAATCTGAAAACTCTCACTGAATGTGACTCTTGCTTCTTCATTACTTGTCCGAAGTCTCTAGCAATAGATATGTTCTCCTTCATAATTCCTGAAAAATATCAGGTAAGTTGATCACCAAATTTGGAAATGAGAAGAAATGCTGTTTCACATGAATATTGCCAGAAAGAAATTTAGGGTATTCAGTCATCAAGCATGGGAAGACTTGAATAATACTGTTTTTATTTTTTCATTACTATTGGAATATTTAGGCAATATTTTTATCATTAGACAGAAGTCTTGTTTTTGGATAGAGGACATCTACATTGGAAAGTCTGCCCTTCTTCTGCAGCTCTACTTGCTAAAGATTATATCTATTTTGGAGGAAGTCAAGACAAGAATCTTAATTTCTGAGGGTTCCTCAGAAGCTAAATTATTTCAGTTCAGTTTTCTCTTCCCAGGATACTTGATAAGTCTGATTTCTTATTTGCATCTTGCTCAAAATGCGATGTCAGTACTGCTCAGTGCATTAATTTATAAACAACTTCCAGTATTGTACCTCTTATGCATTCTTCACATTCCCTTCCTTGGCTATGAAGAGGAAGATTGATTTTCAATTCTTCATCCCAATTTTTCAGATCACATAACTTAATAGGGTCGGCCCCACTTACATTTAAAACATTTTTTTTTTTTTTTTCTAGAGTCTTACACTGAATAACAAGCACCGCATTAATTTTTGGTATCCCTATGTTGTGTCTCATCTCAAAAAAACAATGTTCAACAGGGGTATATCCTGAAATCCATTACATTTTGCATTTCCTCACTTCTAAAAAGCATTTCACTGTCCTCCTCCAGTCATACCCCTAATGAAACAAACAAAGAAACAAAAAAAAGTAGTTTTCAGAATGGCTTTTAATAGCCTTTGTATTCATTACTTCCTTTCTGATAACCTACCTACCTTTGTAGGTATCATACTTAAAGGATAACCTTTTTCACTATCTTTTTATACTTCCTATGTGAACTAAAGAATCCCACTGTCAACTTGGAGAAAACAGACTTTGTTTTGAGAAGAATGGTTGAATTTTGTGTATTTAAAAATAAATTCTGAACCTCAGTTTATCTGTCAGATATTATCCTGCCTAAATGTGTGGTGATATATCAAAGGACAAGGGTGAAGAAGGAAGATCCATACAAAACAAAATAAAAGCAAAGAGAAGGTGCTGTCATACAGGGTAATGAAGATGTTTTTAGAGAAATGTATAGATTGTTGTCTACCTGGCAATTCAAAACCTGTGCATTTCTCAACCCATATTTAAACTCAAAGTGTCTGTTACTTAAGGATGCTGGCTTGAGGGGCTGGAGGTGCATGGGTGTGTGGGATATACAGAGTGAATCAGGAAATACTGACATAGGACAAGGATACCTGTCATCTGGGTTAGAAATGAATGGCCAGTTTTCCTCAGTGATATCTGAAAAGACATATCTGGAAAGATGATGGAGGTGTTGGGGAGAGGGATACATATGGACCGTTATTGTTCTTATCCTTTACTGTGCATGCTACTTACTTTTGGATGAATAAGTAATGCCCCATTTTGAAGAAGATATCTTTAATTCACTTTAATCTTCTTCTGTCATGGGCTCCTGTAGCCATGAATAAAAGGACATATACGTACCAAATTAGCTAATGGGGAATGAGACTTATAGACCCCTTAATCAGCAATATGATTACAAAATATATATTTTAAAACAAACAGCTACAAAAATCATTACTTGAAGCAGTATAATAAATATTTCTTGTGAGACAATGTCTTAATGGGTCGTAAGAAAGTTAAAACTGTTTATATGCATTTTTCATGGGTAACCTGGTAATACAACAGACTCAAATAGCCAGTAACATGTGATTCAAATAAATATAACAACTGCACAATTTCTATGCAATTAGTCTTGTTTCCCTCTATGCAATTAGTCTTGTTTACCATCAAAACTTTGCAGATATCCCGTATAAAATCATAAACTATATTGTATATATATTATATTGTATATATATAAATATATAAATATATATAGTATATATAAAGTATATATTATATATACTATTATATATTATATTCTATATTAAACATTATATATAGTGTATATATAAAGTATATATATTATAAATAAATATACTTTATATTATATAAATAATATCTCATTGTCTAGTGAAAGATCTATGCAATTCCAGTCTCTTTTCTTCATGATGAAAATGCAAATGAAATTATTAATAGTTTATAAACAAGACAGCTAGAAAACAGCTAATGTGCATACTGCTCTAAGCGAAATAAAAAAATATATTAAATTAATTGATGTAAAATCCCATATCTTTTTTTTTTTTTTTTTTATTTTGAAAATGCATCCTTAAATATTCATCCTTCTTTGGGTTTCTCTTACGGGAAAAAAGAAAAAAAAGAAAAAAGAAAAAATTCTTTGTACCTTAACATCACAACACCTAAAAAAAAAATTAAAGAAACTGATGGTGATTTTATTTTTTTCCTAGAGAATCTTAGCACTATGCAGTGAACTAAAAATGCTCCTACGACAACATAGTCTCAGAAAGAGGCTATGCCTTATCTCAGAAAGAGAATGCAACTTAAACAGGATATAGCTGCAATGCAGAACCACTTATTTAGATTCTATGCAGGAAAAATATTGTGCTGCTGCAAAACCATGTGATGGAAAAAAAAATAAATACCTGTCTTTCCTGTAGACTACAAAATGAATAAAAAACTCAGAGTTTACAGTTTTCTTAGTGTATTAACCTATGGACCTCAATATTGTAAAGTGAAAATATGGATCAACTCCGACACTTAATTTTCATAGGACAAATAGAGTCTGGATTAAATATTTCTTAGGAATCTGAGGGAAATCAATAGTGTTTACAGAACTAGTAAAGCTTAGTTTGGATGCTAAATCTTAAACCTTTCATTTGTAAGTTCTTATCTGTAAAGCCTTTAAGGTAAGCTTTGTTCCTAAGGTTTTGATGTTGTCTCAATGACTCCAATTGTGAATGTAACAAGACAAAAAAAAAAAAAAAACAAACAAAAAAAAACAAACAAACAAACAAAAAACAACTGAAACTACTGAAACTGGCTTAATGTGTTTTATAGATTTTCTGTCACCAAATTATTATTACTGGTCCCCTGTTGCAAGAAGATGTCTTAAACGTAACTTCCAACCATTTGATTGAGATTTTTCTATAACAGAGTTAAACCCCCAGGTAATTGTCAGGAACCTCCCTGGAATACTGAAAGACTCTAAGAGACAAGAAAACACAAACATCCAATGATCTGAACTGAAAATAGATCTTCTTTGCTCTGAGATAATAAATGGAACCCTGCAAGCCCTTGCATAGACTGTATAGGATTCACATGAAATAATAATTTAATATTTCAGATAGGTAATATATAAAAATGAGGGACATTATAAAAATTATTTTTTAGAGCAGAATCAGTGATTGATAATGTCATTTAAATAACAGAATTAAACACTTGTCTTCTTTTCATAGTGTAGGTGATTATTTTCTTTTTACAGTTCTTCCTCTGAACAACTCACTTGGAAGGAAAGAGAAGCACTGAAGTGAAAAATGACTTCATCTGCCTGCTTGCAGAACTTCTTATCTGGATGATGATAGTCCTGTACATTACAATTAACAGCAAAAACAACATAGATTAAAAGATTATTTTATAGGTGAACATACTGAAAAATTTTGTCGCTGTGTGAAAGTGTAGTAGTTTACTTTGTACTAAACGGTGAGCTAGAACAGCAGCAAGTGCAGAAGGTTTCTTCAAAACAGTAAAAGCCTTATAAGCTAACAGAGATACATGTCCCTAAAATGATTTTTTTTTTTTTTTTTTTTTTTAAGTAAGGACGTCAATTTGGTTTCCATTTAAGAATTTAGGACGGTGTAGTTTATAGCTCAGCATTTTTAATGTTAATGTCTACTATGGCCACACTGTAGGATTGTTGAATAGGCATATAATTATATCTCTAAGTTGGAAGTAAAAATAGCTTCCTGTGCAGATCTGTATAGGCTCACAATCACAATCGCATCTCATCCCCTCTTCCCTGTCTCATTTTAAGGTCATGGATTTTGTGAACAAGGAGAAAGGAAAGGCTTCACTACCTGTGTCATGTGATTACATGACAATGATAGGATAGACCAAATAGGGAAATGGTTAAGATGGTGGTTAGAAGGTAACTACCAGGTAAGAAATAGACAGGGTAACAAGACAGGAACTGAGTAGAGGACACAGTTCAGTTCTACCAGTGCCTCTGCCAGCAGGAGTGTGAAACTTGGCAGGAGGAAAGAAGCAATAGATGAAGGCAGGAAGAAAATACCTTGAACTTGTGAAGTGTTGCATATAAGCTGCTCTCTCACTTCCCCTCCTCAAAGGGGAAGGGGGAGAAAATACAAACGGCTCAAGGGTTGAGATAAGGATGGGGAGATCACTCAACCATTATCATGCTGGGCAAAACAGACTCAGAGATAGTAAGATTTATTGCCCATTACTAACAAGCTAGGGAAGTGAGAAACAAAGGAAAGAAACAAAAAATGCCTTCACTCCATCCACCCTCTTCCACCTCCTCGCCCCCCCCCCCCCCCCCCCCCCCCCCCCCCCCCAACCCCTAGTTGCCCAGGGGAATGGGGGAATAGGGGTTGTGGTCAGTCTACAGCACTTCATCTCCGCTGCTCCTTCTCAGTCACTCTCTTCCCCTGCTCCAGTGTGGAGCTGCTCCCATGGGATGCCGTCCTTCATGAACTGAGCCTGCGGGGGCTGCCCACAGGCAGCAGCTCTTCAAGAACTGCTCCCACGTGGCTCCGTACCATGAGGTTCATCCCCGAGGAGCAACCTGCATGGGTCCTCCCCAGGTGGGCAGCAGCTCCCCCCAGATCCCCTGCTCCTGTGTGGGCTCCTCTCCATGGGCTGCAGCTCCAGCCTGGGGCCTGCTCCTGCGGGATCCTTCATGGGCCACAGCCTCCATCAGTGCACATCCACGTGCTCCACTGCGGGCTCCTCCATGGGCTGCAATGTGGAGATCTGCTCCACCGTGGTACTCCATGGGCTGCAGGGGTCAGCCTGCTTCACAATGGTTCTCACCACAGGCCTCAGGGGACTTCTGCTCTGGTGCCTGGAGCACCTCTCCCCCTCCTTCACTGACCTTGGCGCCTGCAAGGCTGTTCCTCACTCCCCTCTCTTTCCCAGAAGCTGTGTAGCAGCAGTTTTTTTTTTTTTTTTTTTTTTTTCCCGGTCTTAAATCTGCTCTCACAGAGGCGCAAACAGTATTGCTTGTTGACTTGGCTCTCAGCGGTGGGGCAGCTCTTCTGGATTCTTATTGCAGAAACCACCCCTATGCCCCCCCCCCCCCCCCACTACCAAAACCTTGCCATGTAAACCCACTACAATAATAAACTTATTCCTCCCCAAAATGAGTGACAGCATACCAGAATCATCTGAAAGAAGATGTGATAAAAGTAATGGTCACCTATGCCACATTTTTCCCAGCTTCTGAGGGACTGCATAAAAAATAAAAAGAATAATAAAAAAATCTGTTCTGGATTAGCTGTCCTGAAATTTGAAGGTTTACCAATTTGGAGACTGTCTGGATGCCTATTGCCTAATTATTTGTAGGACAAAGATCTGTTCTGAGAAGCAAATATATCACTGGACTTTCTTTAATGCATTAATGAAAGTAGACAGAGAAGAGAGTTACCAGTGAACTTAAGACTTTTCAACTGAGAGATGGTTAAATACTGATGTGATGTGTAAAGCTATGCTTAAAAGCCACTTCCACTTTCTTTGGGATCCACAGCTGGGGTTCATATAACATGTTTTTAGATACCATTTTCTATTAGATAGCTACAATGCACATATCTGTGTTCAAGTTAGTCACTCTGGCCTCCCCATATTTGGAGAAATACAGAACATTTACACTGGGCCTGTTCTGGTTTACATAAATCATACTTGGAATGGATGAGTCACTCACTAAAAGTATGTACCTTTCTCCACTCAAAATAGTTCATGACATACAGATATCCCAATGTGGAGAGCTACAGTTGGCCAAATGAATCATGAACTGTACCTCCATATGCCCAGTACATCCTGATATATTATGGAAGGAAAGTAAACAACCTGTTGACCCTTAATATTCAAACTTTGCTCATATCATAAGATCAGATCATAAAATTTACCATGTTATGAAGACTTTATCTGAATATGTTTCCTGGAATGCCTTCACAAGAAAATAATGGGCCTGTGAGAAAATACTAATTTATCCTCCTACTAGTTCAGCTAATATACTTTTTCATCATTTTACTACAGTAAAGGAAGATCTCTGTCTATGAATTCATTTAAATTCTTAAATAGTTATGTTCCAGAAAAGTTAAGACAAAGAGTTTTTTTTTTTTTTTTTTTTTTTTTTTCCTAACACAGCTCCAGTTAGATCTACCCCTATGATTTTGTGAGCTGGTTGTTTCTTTTTTTATTATCATGATTATTTTATTTTAGTGTGTGTGTGTGTGTGTGTGTGTGTTGGCTGTGATCCAAAGACCAAGATTCTCAGCTCTGAGACAAGGAGTCCATGAAGGGTAAGTGACAAATATGAAATTATTAAGTTCATAGCTGTTACCCATGGAGTGTATAATGCTGACTAAAATGGGACATGGCTCAAGTGAAATCTTTACTGATTTAGTATTTTCCCTGAGCAGACTGTACTAACCAATTAACACTAACTGCTTATCAATGGAGAAATCTTAAAGGAGACAAGTATCATTTTTTTATTATTTATTTATTTATTTTTCCTCATTGCCACTGAAAATCAGAAAAGCCATCTAGGGCACAGTTATATAAGTGCACCAACTTAATTTTTAACAGTCCATTCTATGAAATAATTAAAACGGACTTTTACAGTCAGAGGGGAAAACAAAGTGTAAGCGATTAATAATTCTTTAATAAGAAAAAAAAAATAATCCTGGTTTATTAATAGTTTTTGTGTGGTTAATTAACACTCTAGCTTGTGATAGACCGTAACCTTTTAGAAAGTGGATTCTGCTATGTGTAATAAAAACAGAACTGGGAAATGGTGAAGTAATAATGTTTTCCTGGATAGGGATAGGTAGTGGAGACTATAGAAGCTGTAAAAATCATTCTGCCTGCAATGTGATATCTCAGCACTCCTCCACAGGATTTCAGTAAAGACAATTTGGTCACGTGAAAGAGAAATACTTAGAGATGTCACCCAGAACAGCACCAGACATTGTAAAACTCACAGAGCACTGCTTTTAAACAACAGTCTCTGGATAGCAGACATGGAGAAAAAGAGTTTGGGATCTCAGTATCTAGAATGTTCCAAATAGATAAATCACTTCTTATTCCCCTTCAAACTTAATTAATCCATTTACAAAATAATTGCCTTATCTATATGAACCTTAAAAATCTTAAACGACTCAGGTATTTGTTTTTACTTGAGTTTGTTTATCTGTCCAGTTTCCTAAAAGACCTATTTATGGCCAAGAAAGACATTGCTTAGTGAGCAACTTGTTTGAGAGATGAAGAACTATAATAATTTAAGTGCTTTTCTGTATTACCATCATTTAACCATACCTATTTGCTTTATCTTGGCTGCAGTTTCTGTTACACTGAGGCCAACAGTACCATTTGAATCCAGGCAGAAGAGAATGCCAGCAATATAAGTGCCAGCTACAAAGCAGCTGTGCCAAGGGAAGAGCAGTTGTTGTGAATAAATGTGATGAAGAGCAGTTGCAATGAAAAAAGTGTAGCATATAATACAAATGTGGGGGACATGGGAGAGGGAAACAGAAGAGAAAAGCACTCAGGTGTCCAAACCATAGAAAAGCAAAGAAAAGACTGCAATTCAAAATAAATCATCTATATATTTGTCTATATATCTATAAATCCATACATATATACATATATGTATGCATATATTTATAATATGGATATGTACAGATATATATTACACATAGAAATATACAGATATCTATTACACATAGAAAAATATAGAAAGAATACATACATGCTATACAGATATGTATGTTCTCCCTGTGCATATATACATACACAAAGAAAGATGCAGAAAATAAACCATAGCAGTAAATTAACTAACAAATTAGCATAATGGAGCTGAACAGAAATAACAAATTCAGGCATCCAAAAACTTTGGAAAGTTTGAAACTATAAAACTAATCACACCGGACTTTTGTTTGATAACTATAATTTTTCGCAAATGGTATGTAGGTTATAAAACTCCTCTTGAGGAGGGGACACCATCCTTCTGTGGAGTCATGTGCTTCTTCTTACATTCCTGTAGAGACCTTAATCCTAGTCAACAAGAACAGTAGCAGAAGAAACTGTTCGTGCTTCAAAGGAAACAGGTTTAAGCATGTTCTACTCTCCTGCTGCATAGTCATGCTTTGGATTAGGAAATAATAGGTTGTAGGGAGCCTGGAGTCAGAGCTGAGTACATTTTAAAAATCTTTAAAGGCAGGCAGAAAGCTTAGAAGCTGTGCATAATTTATAACTGTCTATCATCTTCCATCTCTTGATAACCCAGAAGTATGAACCTGGGAACTAAAGTAACTACTTAAAAAATCATTGCAGATCTGTGTCTGCTAGCTGTTATTGATTTAAACAATTGCAGTTTGTTTTGTTCTAATCTCAGACCATAAAGCAACAGCACCCAAAATACTTCTGATAGGATTGCCAGTGTAAATTTTTAGTGAAATAAACACTTTTCACAATTTCTAAATGTGACATTAATCTTATTCCAGGATATTCTTAGGGCTAACATTTTTTCATTATTGTGCTTATCATATACTGTACAGTGAACTAAGCTTTAAACTAAATACAGACAGTCCTGAGTCACAAGTTTAAAGTCAGAAATTTGTTAAAATTTGTTGCTGTCAGGGATTTTATTCGTATTCTTGAAAAAACAGTGCAAAAGAGTGAAAAGCAAAAAGAGTAGAAAATAACCCATTATATACTGAAAAGATAAATAAATTGGGAGTTATGTTTTATTTCAATAAACCTGATGTCAACTGAAAAATATATATATATATATTAGTTTATTTTATTGCATTACACTTCATTTATAAAGGTCAGTGATTTAAAAGTTCAAATAGAATTTTAGTTGTACTATGAAGGTAAATGGAATAATAAATTTAAAAAATAGTTGAACACCCATAGTAATTGAGATTACCAATATGCTAAAATACGTTTTCTTTACCTCCAAAAAGAATAATAATGAATAGAAAAACACTACTATTTATGCCTGTTCTTTGAATTGGGTATCTTTATTACATTTTTTTTTTTTCTTTCATTGCAGAATCTTTACCTAGTGTCTTAGGCAAGGATTATGATTAATATTTATTTGGAGATTATATGATTGAAAAAAATCTTATGATAAATCAGCATTAAAAACAATATTTTGATTCGTAAAGCATCTTTTTAATCAGTCTTATCTCTAGATAAGTTTAAATTATTTTAAATGAGGATGTATAATTTCTAATAAATGCTTCATGTATAGTTTGCTTTTACCACAGAATCTTTCTGTGGTATTTTCCTGTATAAAGTACTTGAAATACTTTACCCTGAATTCATATTATCAATTTAAAAGTTTCCTTTTCACTTAAAAAATACTTATTTACTTCCCAAATTAATAATTTACACACTTTTCAGCAAAAACTTTTTTGTTTTAAAGATATACTCCCACCTCAAATAGGAAGAATAAAAATGAACATTCAAAAAAGGTGTCTTGCTTTATCTTTCATGTTATAGCTTAGAGAAAATAAACAAAATGAATGCACTCTTAATTATAACAGTATCACTCAACCTCATTGCCAAAGATGGTATTTGCCAAAGCTGGTATTCATAACAGCTTTTTAGGAGTGACTTTATTATACAATCCACCATATAGGATTTGTCTCCATGGAATTAAGGTTATTGCACTATGACAGCTTTCCTTTCTGTAGTTCTACTCACATGAAACTTCTGAGCTGTTCATTGGAGACTGGATTCAAAATATGTCCATCCCAATTACACTACATCATCAAAAATATAACCACACAAAATTGTCTATGAACAGAAAAGAATAGTTTGGGCAGTGGTTTCTATTGTGGCGGACATTTAATAAGCTGGTTTGTGTGCAGTAGAGTTTCTCCCATTGAGATCTATGTGCAGTTAGCTAAAATCCATTTGGCAGCAAAGCCAGCCAAAGGAACAATTTAAAAACATTGGACTGCCAAGCAGCATCACAGCATTAAAAAAAAAAAAAAAAAAAAAAAAAAAAAAAAAAGGTGAATATTTAATGTATATCCACTGAAAGATAGAGCCAAGAGGAACAGATGGTTTAGGTGACTGGACATCATTTGTTAAATAACGGAATATAATAGAATTCATTTTATAAAGTGCTAGTGTCCATGGCATCCACATGCTGATATACAGCAAAGACCCCGAGGTCTTATAACTAATTCATCTGTCTCCTTATTTTCCTTTAGTGTGATAGCCTGATTTTTAACTTTCCCATGCCTTTGGTCATTCAAATTAGGCTTCAATGTAAGGTCTTTGCCATACCATGCTGGTAAGTTAAAGTGCTATAGTTTTGATTATTACTTATCATGGATGGAAAAAATGCTTTGTTTCCTGCTGCTAGATGTCAGCAGTCTCTGCTGATGCCTACACTGTATTTTGGGAAGTAATCTTAATGAATCCAAAAGCCATTGGCTGTCCATGCAAAAAAATAAAATAAAATTGGAAATGTGTTCTCAGGTGCAGTCAGAGAATGACTGCCAGAATGCATGGGATCCTGCCTGCCAAAGCACATCTTTGGACTCTTTGTGTCTGTTAGCACAACACCAGTTCTGGCCCAAAGCCCTGCAGAGAGTCAGCAGGGCAACTACATAGAGAGCAAAAGGCAGAGATTATTGATGGCCACACTCAAAACTGCTTTTTAAAAGGCTGGGTTTCCAGATCTGAAGCCATGCCTCTAGGAACAGCGATGTTCCTAAAGAGTGCAAGAACTGAAGTGGTCTGGTCCCTAAACCCCAGGGGTTTGTGATTTTACAAGGAAATCTTAAACTGAAGCTAGAATGAAATGACTGGCCTGGATAAATCTAGAAGATTGACTTGGTGTATTTAAATTGACAATTACCTCAAAGAGATTATTCTGTTAGCAAAACTAGAGATTCTGGCATGCCCTGCCCAACAGCCTTGCAACACAGAAGTTAATAGCACTATGTGCTATTACAAATTTACAGCATTAGCGGATGGGGGAAGAATAACTGACATCATCTACCTAGACTTGTGCAAAACATTAGGTACTGTCCCCTACGATATCCACAGCCTCCTCCAGGCCACATCCACCTGCTCCACCGGGTCTCCTCCACGGGCTGCAGCGTGGAGATCTGCTCCATGTGGGACCCATGGGCTGCAGGGGGACAGCCTGCTCCACCAGGGGCCTCTCCACAGGCCACAGGGGAACTGCTGCTGCCTGCCTGGAGCACCTTCTGCCCTCCTGCTGCACTGACCTGGAGGTCTATAGGGCTGGTTCTCACTCCTCTCTCTCCCAGCTTCTGTGGTGTTTTGTTTGTTTGTTTTTGTTTTTGTTTCTTTTCTTTCATAAATCTGCTCTCTCAAAGGCAAAAACAACATTGCTTATTGGCTTGGCTCTGGGCAGTGGCAAGTCCCTTTGGTGCCAGCTGAAACTGGGCCTTATCTAACACGGGACAGCTTCTGGATTCTTCTCACAGAAGCCATTCCTGCAGCCCCCTGCTACCAAAACCTTGCCATGTAAACCAAATACACCCCAAAAGGACATGGAAGTATTAGTACAAGTCCAGAGGATGGTCAAAAAATGATCAAGGGTCTGGAGCACCTGTATTAAAAACACAGGCTAAGTTGGGGTTGTTCATCCCGGAGATAAAAAAGCTCCAGTGAGACCTTATAGGGACCTCCCAGTACCTAAAGGGGGCCTGTAGGAAAGCTGGGGAGGGACTCTTCATCAGAGACGGTAGTGACAGGCCAAAGGAGAATGGCTTTAAACTAAAAGAGGGTAGGCTTAGGTTAGATATAAGGAAAAAAATATTTCCTCTGAGGGTGATGAGGCATTGGA
>NC_048894.1:113033285-113038430 GCF_011077185.1 Oxyura jamaicensis | reverse complement strand
AGGGGAGGGGAGGGAGGAGAAGGTCAGGGCAGGGCAGGGGAATTGCAAGCCCCATATTTCATTATTTTACAAAACAAAACTAATCATATTAACAGAACTATCAAACAAAATTTAAGCACAGCAAGAGGAATGAACACCTTGAAGTTGCAGGGCATCTACAAACAAGACCTAAATTTTAATGGAGGTATGATTATGTTAGTATAAAAGGTGCTTGAGGTGTTTGGTTTCGTTTCTTGGTATAAATTATTCATGGAAAAATAGGTAAATAGGGACTATTTATATAAAGTACACATTTATTAATGTACGTAAATAGAATATATCTACATCAGAGAACTATTGTATTAAAAGTGCCATCCCTTAACTGGAACTGTTGAGAGTTGGAAAGTCTGTTGAAAAATTCTGTCCAGACAGCAGGAGACACCACTTGTATGCTGAGGGGAAGCCTCTGCCATCTTTTCCTCTTTTTCTGAGAATAAATAAAGTTTAACAAAGCAAAACAAAAAGAAAAAATAAATTAAAAAGAAAAAAAAAGGGGGGGGGGGGGGTAGAAAATCACCTACAGTGAGTTTTCTTCATGATCAAATGCTTTGTTCCTTTAAGTTTTTCCAGGGGTTGACATGGTGCTTTTTATTTTTTTATTTTTTTTCTGTAGAAATTATCAAACCTAAATTTGTACATTAATATACGGTGTGGAAATTAAATTAATATACTGTGTGGAAAGCTAACCCCTAAAATGTTATCTCCCAAACCATATGAGATAAGTAGTGCACCAAATGTATATTTTTGAGAATACTGTGCTGAATAGTGAACAGTTTATGAAATTATTTTTAGGAATAAAGCCATATAGGTTTTAAAAAAGTTGAGCTGTTTATAAGCACAGTCACAAGGAAATGTGAAGGTGACATTGTTTTCTCTATAACCATCCATCACTAGACAGAAAGCTGTTTCACATAAGCATAAAGCACAATGAGCACTGTAAATCTGCATGTTAGATTTCACACAAATAAAGTGTTCATTATTGCTTCAAAATTATTTAGTGACAATATTTAATTATATATGGCCTGTAACTAAGAAGTGTTACCTAATACCCTTGAAGCTCCAGCAATATCTACATTACTTATGTTAAAATATTATCTGTAATTAATATTTCAAACTCCTAATTTTAATATCTGAGTTTTTCAACCTCTTGAATATTTTTAGGACAGGGAACTTGATATTATGTCTTACAGATTGCTCTGCATAGTGTTGCTCTGACTCCAGTGGAAGATCCCAACTCTCCTCTGAGCAAAGCCCTTCCCAGAGACCAAACAACAAAACAGCAGTTCCAGTGTCAGCAGCATATCACTATTGCTGACATATCACTGACACTGAAGCTCCCTAACTCCATCTGAACCTACATGTGACAGTCACACCTTGAGATGAACGGGCAGATATGCAACACCTTGCACAAGCAACACTCTGGGAGAAATGGATTATCTCTCAAAATCCTGAGCCTGTTCCACTAGAGAAGGCAGGAGTCATATACACACTCCCTAGCAGTAAGTGCTCATTTGCCAATGAGCCACTATCACTACATTGTTATCTGCTCCTCAGAAGGCTGACAAATCTAATGTTACCATAGGGGTTCACCAACCCCCAAAACATCAGATTCATTTTTAGTTCAGGTCTCAAGCTGTCTGTTCATGGGAGTGTTTGTTCTAGGACCATATATTTCAAAAACTGCACTTTGAAAGTAAGAGTGTTGAGAAATCTTTCTAAATAACAGTAAATATAGGGTTGGAACATAATATTATGTACAGAATTGCTTCTGTTCACATATCGCTGTGATGGTAGACAGCCAGCACTATCTGTTCTAAAATAAAGCACATAGCATTTCACAACTGAAGGCTCAAAACATGATTTAGTTCTTTACCATTGATTTTCCTATAGCTTTAGTTTTTTGATACTGCACTTTTTGTGTCAGTACTTTACAGTAATAAATAGTGAGACTATGAGATATGTATGGAATGAGTGACATACCTTGTAATTGGATACAGTTGAGCATAGTCCACAGATAATTGGTTGTATCATACGGAATATTGAATAGCATACCGACAATACTGTTATACAATGACATGTTGATCTGGATTTTTCCAGCTTTTGAAAATGCACTTTCCTTTGATACATATTCCTCCGTAACTGTATTAGCATCTGCAGATTTTCAGCTGGGCAGAAGTGTAAGAAGTGACCAAAATTACTTTTTTCAATAACAGTTTACTCTTCCTGTCACTGATTACAGATGATTTGTAGTGTCCCACACTGAAAGAACTGAGATACATTTGCTTAAACACACTTTTTCTGACATGAAGGAAGATTTAGATTAGATACAAGGAAGATATTCTTTACTCAGAGGGTGGTGAGGCACTGGCACAGGTTGCTCAGAGTAGCTGTGGATGCCCCATCCCTGGAAGTGTTAAAGGCCAGGTTGGATGGGGCTTTGAGCAACCTGATCTAGTGGGAAGTGTCCCTGTCCATGACAAGGGTGTTGAAATTAGATGATCTTTAAGGTCTCTTCTAACTCAAACCATTTGATGATTCTATGATTTTGCTACTTTTGTGACATAACTTTGTGACATAATTCCTGGGAATTACAGCCAGCAGGCAGAGAAGCAGTTCTATGCCATGAGAGGTGAAGATGTGTTTAAGATCTGTCATCCCTTTCAGTTTTTACAGTTTGGAAATGAATCAGCTATAGCAGAAAACAAAATTTCCATGTTTACAGGCCTAAGACTAAATCTCTTTCTCTATCAACAATGAAATTATTGCAGAAAAATACCACAGGGGGAGTAAAAGTAACTGTACAAATCAAGTTTATGAATAGGCGTTTTTGCAACATTTTCACCAAAACATGAAAATCATATGAAATTAAATTAATTCAGTTCAGACAGAACTACTCAGTTTTTATGTCAGAGTGATATCCCAAATCTCAAAAAATAAACAAACAAACAAACAACAACAACAAAAAAAACGGAATCCACTTCTATCTATTCACATTTATTTATTTATTTATTTTCATAAAACTATTTATATGTGGATGCATTGCTAAATTTCACTGTGTATCCTAGAATGCCTCAGCTGGTTATTTCATACTCGCTGACTTGGATTTTAACTCTGAAAGTCACTACTTGGTCTTTTGGGTATGTCAGTATGTCTTTTATGATATAACATCAGAGCTTTTGCTTCTGCAATTGTTCTGCATTAGCACTACAAGTGTACATTAGCATTAGAGCTAATTAAAGTTTTTTAAAGATGAATGTTACAAAAATGCAGCGATGAATAAAAATTCAATGGTTATAATTAATTAAATAACTATAAGCTCTGTTGTCATATGTACCAATATGTACCAAGAGAAATAATATGACAGCTCTTGAAGTACTGATGGAGTAAGCTCCAAAGTCAGCCTCACAGCCATTAATTGTAGGTAAAAATTTGGGAAATTTCTCTTTTTTGATAATCTATGATTAGTAGGGAAATTTTGGTAAATTCTGTGTTACCTGTATTAAATTCATTATTTTTTTATTTTATTTTATTTTGGTCTGTATGCTCATAACTGTACACTGCACTGTTAATGATCTTATTAATGATCTATCTGAAGAATTCCAATATTCTGAGCAGCATTTTAAAGCATTAACCATCATGAGAAAAATGAATGGATCATACTGCTTGACATTTTCCTTAGCAGTAATCAGACTGAAGGAACACATGCTAAGTTAGTCAATTTTACACAAGAAAAATAAAGAATCTTGTGAAACAATGTAGGATTTCAAAGATACTTTAATTGCTTTTTATGCTTTTAATTTGAAGGCTCTAAATACCCTGTTGTTTTCCATAGCATTTTGCAACACTATTGGATGCTCTAAATTATATGCAATTTTGCTATTTATGGACATAAAAACACAGTATGTTTCCTATTCTCCCATCATACAAAAATTATTATCAGTTTTCAGTTACTGTTTCCTAAAATAATGTTATCAGTGCAAGGTTAACATGAACTGTTGAAACATTTTATCCAAGTGGACCAGGACAGGCAAATACTAGTCTAATAGTGTAGGTACACAGTCCATTGTAGACATATATGGAAAATGTTATAAGGTTCTCAAAGTTATAGCTCATCTGGATGCTTGTTAAACAAACATCTTCAAGGTGTTTGTTCCTCCAACACCACAACCTAAATTTTACGCTAGTATTTTTTTAATGTGTTGCATGGAATTTGTAATGGTTTCCTAGTTCTAGAACCACGTGAAGATGTGATGAATACATGATGTTAATGATGTATAGAGCAGTAAACTGTACTCATGTTGCTGGCTTTTACTTTTGAGTCATCACATGACTACCCTCCCCCTCTTTTTGGAGGCAAACTATGGCCATGACAATATAGAATTCTCTTCAAAGTCGAGATACAAATCTTCATCATTTGCATGGATAGTAGCCATTTGGGCTGGATTACATTGCATTCAGGTTTATGTCCTGAGGGATATTTTATGGCAGACCACACAAATATGATCAATACCCAGCAACAAACCTGACCAAGCACATTACTTCCTTACAGTTTCTGTTACCTTCATTCCATTTCACTCTGTGGTATTCAGAGTTCTGTTTTAGTTATCAGTTAAACAGAAAACACTGAAAAAAATGTGTTTGTTGAAAAATTACTTTTCTGCCTAGTCAAATTTTTGTCTGTAAACCTAAAACAATTTTCTGCATTTATTCATACACATTCTTCTATAAAAATACCTGTGAAAAATGAAAGTAAAATTACTAAAAGTTCTTTAAACATTCCATAATGATCATTTCCACTAGGTACTGCATGCAATGCACATACTTTTTATGATCACACAGTTCTATATATTATTTTTCACAAATAAACCTCAGGCATATTTTGTGCTCCACACTGCAGAGAGCACTCTTCAAACACTGACATTCATTCAGTATATAATTTAGATATAGCCAACATGATTGTGTTATCTTCAACTATAAAACGTAGTCAGGAGGATAAAATTTCTTAGGGGAAAATTCTTCAACAAGAATACTGAAGAACTATGTATGCAGAAATCTTGTTAGCAAAAAAAAAAAAAAAAAAAAAAAAAAAAAAAAAAAAAAAAAAAA
>NC_048894.1:112991271-113033185 GCF_011077185.1 Oxyura jamaicensis | reverse complement strand
AAAAAAAAAAAAAAAAAAAAAAAAAAAAAAAAAAAAAAGGAAAACAGGAAAATGGTAGATTTATCTGTATAGAACCTGGGGTAATGGTGGGGAGAACTACTTTGATAATATATTGTACCCCATGGTCACATGTTTTTATACTCAAAACATTCTAATGCCCCCCAGAAAACAATAATTATTTAGTGTTTAAGGAGAACTTAAATATAAACTATCAGTTTGTTTAAGTGATGACATATTTTTGTAAAATTTAAATTAATGTTTTAGATTTAGTTTTCTGATAGGTATGTCATATTACTAATCACCAAGTGAATATTTAACTACTGATGACTCCTCACAGGGCCTTCGAAGGATCCTCACAGGGAAAAAAAGGAAAAAGAAACAGTCCATACAGATACAACAATATCTTTTCAGAAAGGCAAATGTTAAGATTATATTTGAATATCCCATACAAAACTATGATGCCTTTTGAAATCCCTTCCATAAGCAGATAACTAGTCTATCTTGACTAAAATCAAGTACAACAATAAAATGGAAAGTTCATGTTTTCCTGCTTGAATATTTAATCACATAGACCTATATCTGGATAGCAGAATATTTTTATACTCTTTGATAACCTCGAATCCTCAGTTCTTATCTTTATACAAATAATAGATTTTTTTATCTTTTGTTTGAATAAAATAGCTCAGGATAGATGACATTAATCTAAATTTAAATGCCCAAATTGGGCTAAATTCATGTAAAGTAGAAGTGCAGGTTCTTTCAGTAATCCAAAGTGATCCCACAAGTATCTTGAGAGAAACAGTAACTGTAGCCCAGTCTAATCTAGCCTAACCAGCCTAGTCCAGTTGTTAAATCTAAATCTAAATTACTTTGGTTAGGTTACCCAAATTCTCCCTTATGTTTTAATCCTACTGAGTGCTGATGAAAGCTGTTCATGTTACCCGAGGGTGCTATGAAGTCAAAGAGACAAAACAGGTGAAATAAAAAGACTGAGTCAGAAAAGTGGCATCTTCCTCACTGCAGCTGGAACTTACTTTATGCATAGTGACCACCAGATATGGCTATTCATAGAATCATAGAATCAAATCTCCACCTCCTTCTTGTGCTGGGGGCACAGCACTCCAGGTGGGGCCTCACAAGGGCTGAGTAGAGGGGGACAATCACCTCCCTCGATCTGCTGGCCACTCCTCTTTTAGTGCATCCCAGGATGCAGTTGGCCTTCTGGGCTGCAAGCATGCAGTGCTGGCTCATGTTAAGCTCTTCATCCACCAGAACCCCCAAGTCGTTCTCTGCAGGGCTGGTCTCAGTGAGTTCTTCTAATCTGTACTCACTTCTGGGATTGCCCCGGCCCAGGTGCAACACCCAGCATTTAGATTTATTGAACTTCATTAGGTTCACATGGGTTCACTTCTCAAGCTTTTCCAGGTCCCTTTGGATGGTATCTTCCTTCTGGTATCAAGCACGCCACTTAATTAAACAGTACTGGTCTGAGGACAGACCACTGAGGCACACTACTCATCACCAGCCTCTACTTGGACATAGAGCTATTGATCACCACTCTCTGGGTGCAACATTCAAGCCAATTCCTTATCCACTGAATGATCCACCCTTCAAATCCATATCTCTCCAATTTGGAAACCAGGATGTTACGTGGGACCGTGTCAAAGGCCTTGCAGAATTCCAGGTAGATGACATCGATCGGTCTTCCTTTGTCAACTGATGCAGTCACTCTGTCATAGAAAGCCACCAGACTGGTCAGGCACAATTTACCCTTGGTGAAGCCATGCTGGCTGTCTCAGATCACCCCTTTGTCTTGCATGTGCCCTGTACTGCTTCCAGGAGGATCTTTTCCATAATCTTGCCAGGCACAGAGGTGAATTATTGTATGTCTCACCAGATTCTTACCTGCCTCCTGCCTTTGAATGTATCTCAGCTTATGCCATGTTACTAGTTTAAATTATTTCCAACGTGATGATAGCAAGTATTAGGGAATCTTAGGAAGACAGCAAACAACAAGAAAATTTCTATTTAAAAAATCTTGTGATCTTAATCAAATGCTTATTTTTTATAAAGAAAAGGCAAGTGAGGTCAGACTGAAGCAGGTAAAATATACAGTGGTCATAGCTCATGAGAAAGCTAGTATGTTTTTATGGCATTTGCTGTGGTACATTTGACCTCATATGTATTGGTTTTGCTACAGTGAGAAAAAGTGATTGATTGCAGTAGTTAGTTTCTAGCATTCACTGAGGAAGAGGGAAAAGATTTTGTCTTCTACTGACCTGATAATCTGATTATAGTCTACTAGTACTATATAATACAAGTAACTGAAGCCATATTTATTCCATTAAATTCCCACAGGATTTTACTCAACTGAAGAAACAATATTGCTTCATTCTGAAAATAAGAAATGGAGAAGAGTAAAACAGCAAAACTCCTGCAAGACAAATGGCTATGTATATATGGATTTTATTACCTTTGTGATTATAGTATCGCAAATTTCTAGCTGCCATGTTCTTGTTCTCAAATATTGCTTTGTTTCATTTTTCTACTATTACAGCTATGTTTTAGATACATTCAAATAATATGAAAATAGGATACTGAGTCTTTGAATATGTTCATGGAGAATATGTTCGCTTTTTGTACAGACATAAAATTCAGGCCTCTGTCTTTTAATTCTACATACATATAATTGAAATCACTTAAAGAAACCAAGAGAGTTGATTTTATTTATTCAACTAAAGGAAATAAGTTATTTAAAGATATTAAAAAGTTTTACATAACATTTGTCTTAATTTTGTAGATTAAAATAATGAGACATAAACATTTAGTTCAAGAGGAAATTCCATAGCTTAGTAATACAATCTGAACTAAGAAGGTTTTCAAGTAATTTGGCATACACTTCTGTGGTGGTTTTGCTCAAGTGGGCAGCCGAGCTCCACCACAACAGTTCTCTCACTCCCCCTCCTCAAAGGGAAAGGGGGAGAAAATATGATGCAAAGGGCTCAAGGGTTGAGATAAGGATGGGGAGATCACTCAAAAATTATTGTGACCAGCAAAACAAAACAGACTCAGAGTAGGGAGGTAGTAAGATTTATTGCCTATTACTAACAAGCTAGAGAAGTGAGAAACAAAGGAAAGAAACAAAAAGCACTTTCACCCCATCCACCCTCTTCCACCCCCCTTCCCCCCCACCCCCCCCTCCCATCCCCAGAGTGGCACAGGGGAGTGGGGGAATAGGGGTTGTGGTCTGTCTACAGTACTTCATCTCTGCTGCTCCTTCTCAGTCACTCTCTTCCCCTGCTCCATGTGGGGTACCTCCCATCGGATGCCATCGTTCATGAACTGAGCCTGAGGGGGCTGCCCACAGGCAGCAGCTCTTCAAGATCTGCTCCCACATGACTCCATACCATGGGGTCCATCCCCCAGGAGCAAACTGCTCCAGCACGGGTCCCCCCCAGGTGGGCAGCAGCTCCTCCCAGACCCCCTGCTCCTGCGGGGGCTCTCCGTGGGCCGCAGCTTCCTCCAGGCCACATCTACCTGCTCCACCAGGGGCTCCTCCACGGGCTGCAGCTTGGAGATCTGCTCCATGTGGGATCCATGGGCTGCAGGGGGACAGCCTGCTCCACCAGAGGCCTCTCCACAGGCCGCAGGAGAACTGCTGCTGTGTGCATGGAGCACCTCCTGCCCTCCTGCTGCACTGACCTTGGGGTCTGCAGGGCTGGTTCTCACTCCTCTCTCCCAGCTGCTGTTCTAGCAGTTTTTTTCTTTTTTTTTCTCAAACCTGAACTCACAGTGGGACAAACAACATCACTTACTGGCTCAGCTCTGGCCATAAGTGGGGCCCTTATCTAACATGGGGCAGCTTCTGGATTCTTCTCACAGCAGCCACCCCTATGCCTCCCCACAGCCAAAACCTTTCCATTTAAACCCACTATAACTTCTTAACATCAGCTCATTTCAACACGTTACATATCATTTTATGTTTTTAACTATCTCAGTCATTACTATCTCAGTCATTATACCTCTCTTTATTTAGTATTAATGAAGCATTATGTTACCATACCACTTTACTGTCCAGTTTCATCTTAAAGCTTCTGTTAGCATTTCTGGTTTCTTAGTTTCTTTGTCCTACTTACTGTGTCTTTTTCAGTTTATTTTTTGCAGATGTTCTGTTATTATAATTAGTCTTTTTTTTCACCACCTCTTAGCTGTTTGCAAACAAATTTGAATTGATTTTTCTAATTAAATATTTGCATAATAATATTAAATACTTTATTAAAGTAATTTCTAGACTATTACAATTCTCTCTCTTATTTATATTATTAAAATTTGAGTATATTTTGTCTACTCTGATTACTCATTAAATCCATAATTTTATTAAACACAAAAAGTAATTTAGTGAGCACTAAAAAAAAAAATAAATCCATTAAAATGAATAAAACTGATGTGTCTAAATCACATCTGTTGGGATTTCATGAGCCATCTTTTAGCATTTTTCTGACTTGAATGTTATAAGCACAAATATGTAGTCAGGCCATGAAGTGAAACACTAGAAATTTTGCTTAACTTGCCTTCTCCATTTCTTAGGATTCACATGTAAGCAGCCTGTTTTTTTTTCAATATTCTACCTTTTTAAATTACAAATGTAATCTGTCCTATTTCTCTCTCAGCCAGCTTGTCTGTGTCTGTCTGTCTACATCCTTTGTGGTGGGTGTGTGAGTGGGAGGGAGCTGGAATCTTAGTGTATA
This sequence comes from Oxyura jamaicensis, assembly GCF_011077185.1. Classification (NCBI taxonomy): domain Eukaryota; kingdom Metazoa; phylum Chordata; class Aves; order Anseriformes; family Anatidae; genus Oxyura; species Oxyura jamaicensis. The sequence goes on along the minus strand of NC_048894.1, from coordinate 113,028,437 downwards.
GTTTTACAGCTCTGCTGCCTTAAGTTTAATTGTATAGTTCTGTTAGACGCCCAGGTTGAGAACTTCTGAGGCATTGAACAAAATAATACTACCACAGTTTTAGTCTGGACATATTATTACTCTTCATGCAAAAAACATGCATCAGTAGCAAAAAAATATTTGCATATTTGCTGATTTCCTTTTATGATAAGATCACCCGTATGGTGGACCAAGGGAAACCAGCTGATGTGATTTTTTTTGGACTTCAGCAAGGCTTTTGACACGTTTTCCCATAGGATCCTACTGGACAAAATGTCCACCATACAGCTAAATAAAAACATCATACAATGGGTGAGCAATTGGCTAACGGGCAGAGCCCAAAGGGTTATGGTAAATGGGGCTGCGTCAGGTTGGCGGGCGGTCACCAGTGGGGTCCCTCAAGGCTCCATTTTAGGGCCGGTACTTTTCAATATTTTTATAAATGATCTGGATGTAGGAATAGAAGGTATTTTGAGCAAGTTTGCTGATGAAACCAAACTTGGAGGAGTTGTGGACTCGAATGAGGGTGGAAAGGCCTTGCAGAGGGATCTGGATAGGTTGGAGAGCTGGGCGATCACCAGCCGCATGAAGTTCAATAAGAGCAAGTGCCGGGTCCTGCACCTGGGACGGGGAAACCCTGGCTGCACGTACAGACTGGGCGATGAGACGCTGGAGAGCAGCCTAGAAGAGAGGGATCTGGGGGTCGTGGTAGACAGCAAGTTGAATATGAGCCAGCAGTGTGCCCTGGCAGCCAGGAGGGCCAACCGTGTCCTGGGGTGCATCAAGCACGGCATCGCTAGTAGGTCAAGGGAGGTGATTGTCCCGCTCTACTCTGCGCTGGTGCGGCCTCACCTCGAGTACTGTGTGCAGTTCTGGGCACCACAGTATAAAAAGGACATGAAACTGTTGGAGAGTGTCCAGAGGAGGGCTACGAAGATGGTGAAAGGCCTGGAGGGGAAGACGTACGAAGAACGGCTGAGGTCACTGGGCCTGTTCAGCCTGGAGAAGAGGAGGCTGAGAGGAGACCTCATCACAGTCTACAACTTCCTCGTAAGGGGGTGTCGAGAGGCAGGAGACCTTTTCTCCATTAACACCAGTGACAGGACCCATGGAAACGGGGTTAAGCTGAGGCAGGGGAAATTTAGGCTTGACATCAGGAAGGGGTTCTTCACAGAGAGGGTGGTTGCACACTGGAACAGGCTCCTCAGGGAAGTTGTCACTGCACCGAGCCTGTCTGAATTTAAGAAGAGATTGGACTGTGCACTTAGTCACATGGTCTGAACTTTTGGGTAGACCTGTGCGGTATCAAGAGTTGGACTTGATGATCCTTAAGGGTCCCTTCCAACTCAGGATATTCTATGATTCTATGATTCTATATAAATAAAAATAACATTAATAACATCCATATCACATGACATAGTGCACTTCAAGTTGCTATATGCAAAGGCAAATTGAAGACATTGTAGGTCACTCTGTGTAAACTAATTGCCAAAAGGAAAAAAAAAAAAATAAATAGGAGAAGATTCATTTCATCTAAATTGGCTGTCTTTTGTTGAAAGGTAGGTGATAGTGTTAAATAAACACTCAAAACTATAACCACCTGATATTAGACATAAAAATTCATATTTTTGCATTTTTGTCCAATTTCTGAACCTTCTAAATTTTTTCAGAATAAGAAGTCTAAAAACTGGGGTTTTATTTATTTATTTATTTATTATTTTTTAAAAGCTGTCTAAGATGAGAAGGATTATAACTCAGTGTTCAGTAGTTACGTCCAAGAAAGACAAGCAAAGGCAGGTGAATAAATTTAGAACTACCACCACAGGTACTGTCTGCAAATGTCAACTCCAATCCAACTTAAACTCTAAAAATATTTAAATGCATATTTTAAAATATGATCAGCTCACTTATGCTGACCACTACGATGATAATTACAATAAATATAGAACTGTATCACGTCATCTTGATAATCAATATTAAGAGTATACTTTATGCATGCATGAACATGTTCTGAGAAAAACTCCTGCCAGTATTTATAGTCGATTCATCTCCTTAATCAATTAATTTTAGTATGTTAATAAGAAATGGGAAAAGAAAATAATAAGAAATTTCTCACCATTTTCATGTTTGTTGTGGAGAAATCCTATAACCAGTTTCTTTAAGTGAGATGGTTTTCACAGAATCACAGAATGATTAGGGTTGGAAGGGACCTCTGGAGGTCATCTGGTCCAACCCCTGCTCAAGCAGGGACACCCAGAGCAGGGTGCCCAAGACCATGTCCAGCTGGCTCCCTCCCAAGGAGGGAGACTCCACAAGCTCTCTGGGCAACCTGTGCCAGAGCTTCCCAGTGTTTAGATGGAAACTCCTGTGTTTCAGTTTGTGCCCATTGACTCTTGTCCTGGCACTGGGCACCACAGAGAAGAACCTGGCTCTATCCTCTGTGCACCCTCCCAACAGGTATTTATACACATTGATAAAATCCCCCATGAGCCTCCTCATCTCTAGGCAAAACAGTCCCTGGACCTGAACAGACTCGGGCCAATCATCACCTGAAACCAATTTCTGCTTCATGGTGCTGCAGACAGAGGCTGGGAAACAGCTCCTTCAACCTGTGATAAACCCCTCAGGATGGGATTCACTCAGTGCAATATGAATACAGCATAGACACACCAACAAGGAGCATCTCACGAGCTCTGTCCTTGAAACTTCCCCAGTGCCACATGCTCAGACTGCCAGGTGAGGAACCCTTAGTCTTGCTCTTTGAGTTCTTTCCAAATTATTTTCAGCCTCAAGGCAGGAGGCACCCTCCTCATGCCTTGTTTGCTGACCACCATGAAATGCAGATTTCTGTGTCACACTTTGTGCCCTGGCACCCCATCCCATCCCATTGCAAAGTGGTCACAGATTTCTCAACGTGTTGGTTTCAGAAAGACACCGTCTATCCTCTTTCTATGAGTGAAAACCAGTTTTAGGCAGCAGCTTTCCTGGTGGGAAGAGCTCTTCAGCAGAATTCTGAAAGATGCAACAGCAGATATTTCCTGCTTGGCCCTTTTCCTTGATGCAAACCATGCCATGCAGATGCACTGATACCATCTACATACATAGCTACAGCTGGGCCTTGTCCTTGCCTCCCTTATAGACAGCCTCTTATAGACAGCCCCTTCTGCTTTTCTTAGAGGAAAATAACAATGGTCATTTGTTTTCCTTGCATCTGGCTTGGGTTTTATAAGTGCTTAAAAAATTCTGTTGGTCACTCCTTTGGTGCTTTTGTGACCCAAATCATCACTCAGTTTTACAAAATACAGGTGCAACACATTACCCTGGATGGAGGGTATGTGCAGAGATACACCAACGTTTCTTTGAGGAGGCAAACTCATACAGAGATGCAGAGATCACAGCCACGGTTCTGCCTCTGTTTTCTTTTTTGAAATGCATCTCCCCTCTGTTATGCCTCTACTTTGACCTCTGCCCTTTCAACACTATTTACAATAAACAACTTCTAAAATTATCGTTGTGAACATCCTCGTTTCTTTCTCCCATGGTCGAGAGTTTGTTTTTATGTGATTTTGAAGACCTCAGCCATGTCATCTCTCAGTCCTTCATCTCCAGATTGCCATCCTAGCCTTCTTAGTCTATTCTCTTAAAACAGCTTCCCCACCCCCTTGAGCATTTTGACTACTTTTTCTCTGTATTTTACAGTCTGGAGATGGGGGAAAGAGCACTGCGTAGCGAATTGAAGATGTGGACATACCAAAGATTTATACAGCAGCAAACTGATGTCTCCTGTTCTTTACATGACTTCCTATCTGATGACACAGCTCTCGCTCACCTGCAACGTCTCTGCTGAAGATTATGATTTCAGGAATAGAGCTGGGCTGGCATCTCAGACAATCACTGATTATGTCAAAGGTGCTACTCCAAGGCAGGATGAAGGGGAAAGTGGTCAGAACCTGAGAGTCACAAAACTTCCCATTCTCTATTCTAGTCTTACTGTTTTTCTGGTCACTCTACCTTTCACAATGCTCTATAAAGACCTTCCTTGTGTCCCCAGCACCTGAAGGGCTCAATGGAAGGGATCCTCCAACATCACAGAATCATCTAGGTTGGAAGAGACCTCCAAGATCACCTAGTCCAACCTCTGACCTAACACTAACAAGTCCTCCACAAGTCCATCCTGTTGCCCTTCTCTGGACTTGCTCGAGCACCTCAATGTCCTTCTCGTAGCGAGGGGCCCAAAACTGAACACAGTACTCGAGGTGTGGCCTCAACAGAGCCGAGTACAGGGGGACAATTGCTTCCCTGGTCCTGCTGGCCACACTGCTTCTGATACAAGCCAGGATGCTGTTGGCCTTCTTGGCCACCTGATCACACTGCTGGCTCATATTCAGCCAACTATCAACCAAAACTCCCAGGTCCTTCTCTGCCAGGCTGCTTTTTCAGCCACTCATCTCCCAGCCTGTAGCGCTGCTTGGGGTTGTTGTGCCCCAGGTGCAGGACCCGGCACTTGGCCTTGTTGAACTTCATACAGTTGGCCTCAGCTCATTGGTCCAGCCTATCCAGGTCCTCCTGCAGAGCCTTCCTACCCCCGAGCAGATTGACACACGCACCTAACTTGGTGTCATCTGCAAACTTACTGAGGGTGCACTCGATCCCCTCATCCAGATCACTGATAAAGATATTGAAGAGAACTTGCCCTAGTACTGAGCCCTGGGGGACACCACTAGTGACCAGCCTCCAACTGGATTTAACTCAATTAATCACGACTCTTTGGGCCCAGCTACCCAGCCAATTTTTAAGAAAGCCTGTCAGTGAGGGAAACTGTTGGGTTACTCTCACACCAGTGGGAATTTTCTACTTTCATCCCTGTGAAGGAAAGGAAGACCAACTTCACTCACTTCCCCAGTCAGGCTGAGAACACAGAGTCAGCCAAGATTTCTTTTGAATGGAATGAGATAATTTGAATTATAATTTTGGACCTATTTTCCATATTTTTAAAAACTTTTTTTTTTTTTTTTTTTGGTAACACATGAAAAAAGGAAAATTCTGAAAAGGCAGAGCTTTGTATTCCTTATCAAAGTCCACAGCAACTGCAGCTTTTCAAAATCTTGCAATATTTTGTAAGACAGTTTACATGTGCTATAGAATGCATAAAACACAAAGCTAAATAATGTCTATTTCTATGTTCTAAGCACAACCAGTAAAATATTCAAAGGTATATTTTTGCAAAAATCACATACCATTTAGAAATGGTGAAATATAAACAGCTTCTTTTCTCCAGAAAGAGGAAAATACACAGGTAGAGATGGGATTTTGAATAAGACTTGTATAAAATATAAAATAAAATGGAAAAGGAGAAAAACAAATCAGAAAATAAGAAAGGAAAATGAAAAAAAAAAAAAAAGAAGGAAAGAAGGAAAGAAAAAAAAAAAAAAAAAGGAAGAATTGAATTCCAATATCTATCTAAACCTGAATTCAAGGAACATTTGATACAACGTCTATTAGTGTCTGCTTATTAGCTAAGACTAGATGATGCTGTTGGCCTTTGGATGAGGGGTCATCGATGACACTAAAATGAAAAAAAATAATAAAAAAAAAAGATCAATAGGACTTTGTTTCCTGATTCAGGTAGTTCTCTCTTTTCTTTCTAAATGAATGGCGATATATAAAAATTATTGCTGGGTTAATTATAAATATATATATAATACTATTAAGTACTTCATTCAATCTCAGATATATTTTTAAAATTTAAAGGAAGTTTTACATTTTAAAAGTAGGCTACTGATTTGTAAAAAAGCCACGATATGTACGTTTACATTATCTCATGATCCCTAAAACTTCCCACTGGATAAAAGGTTGCATGCTTCATTCCCAAAAGTAGAAAAGCAGATTTTAGAAGTTATGCTGCTATGTCTTCTTGTGTATTTTAAATTTCCTGAAATGTTAATACAGTAAATACTATGTAAATGATAAAAGTTACATACTTTGTGACAAGATTTTAATGAAAGAGGAAAAAACACACCTTCTTACTTGCTTGTCTGCTTTATTTGCAAATCATTTCTTCCCATAACTTAGTTATGTTTTATGCAGATTAACACATATAACACATCTAAAACTGCATATACAGCAGGTTTCATACTTACAAACACAAAGGTATCCAATGGTATCCAATGGAAAAGTTTCCATTAGATATAAACATGTTTTAGACAGGATACAGTTTCACAAGCTGCAAATCCTTATTGATTATTGCTTAGGAAAATTTAAGTAACCATTGATCACCACATCTTAACTCTCTCCTCTGAAAACTAAGCCAGTTCAAAGCTAGTTCACTTCTTCTGTAGGCACTAAATGCAATTCAAAAACAAACGAACAAACCCTAGCCAGTTAAATGGGATTATTAAAGTTTTGTCTTAATTTTCTCTGGCCTTTTTCTCACAGCTTTCTTTTCTACAGTAGTAATATTTAAATATACACAGAAAATAAGATGTTGGGAATTTTAAAGATTAACTATTGATAAGGAAGTTTTCATTTTTTGCCTACAGCCTTTCTCTCTAGAGACTGCTTCAAGCTGCATCTTCCTGATCTCTGCTACACAGAGGAGTCTAGCCTTTTTTATTCTTCTTCCTCTATGATGCTTTGCCTGCCAGACATGCTCAGGGACTTGCAGTCCTCAGACTTTTGCACTTCAGAATAAAATGGAGGCTGTTTTTTTGAATAGGGCTGGCTAGGCTTGGTCAGGTCCTTAGGGAAGCAAGTAGTTCTGTTGCAAACTTCACAGATTATCCTGCAGGTATCCTGTAACTGAAAGCAGATTTTCATGCCTTATAGTTGCTTACTATCTCTTACACTTGATACATGAATATTACATGCACAATGACTAACAGAAGTGATCAGATTGAATCTGGAACAGTGTTGCATTAATATAGGATTCTACTATTCCAGTGTCAGTAATATTCTCTAAGATAAAAGTTAGTGCTCAAAGTGAATAGCAACTGGCAGTAGACTATGGAACTTTTTGTATATTTAGTTTATGAACTTGAAGTACATTGACTTTGCTTTTGATCCAGAAGCTCATTAGAAGTAGAGAACAAATCAGGACTGTTTTATCACTTCATTCTTTATAATCTTTTATAAATAGATGGACTCTCACATCATATTATCCTAGGCTAACGCAGCAGATGATGCAACTTCATGTAGTTCTAATATCCCAGAAGGAGGTGGCAGTATACATTATTCTCTGAACCCCTGCGCTTACCTAGGAACTAACAGAAAGTCAGTGTAAAACAGGCAAAAATGAAAAATGAGGTGAATCTCAAATCTTAATTAAGTGCTCATGTTTCACGATCATTTTCATTTCAGACTTTTGAAGAAGACTAGAAATAACAGTGCTTAAAATACTGTAATCACAGATATTGCAGTGGCTTTTACAAGGGTCAAACAGTTGTTGATGTTACATGTTTCATAGCACTTAAGCACCCAAGATCCTTGGTCCATCTTGAAGCAGAAAACTGCTTCATAATTTGTGTTTCAAACAAGTTTTTCTTCTTTTTCTCTCTACTATAATAAAGTCAGATGTCAAACCCAGAGATCCTAATACAGCCAATCGTTTCCCAGATCAACATGTTACTGCCTGTTGAATGCAGGAGTAAACTTGCAAATGTTTTTAGGTGCCTAACACACACTGAAATCACTGAGATTGAGGCCCTACAATAGCTTTGTGAACATTTTAATATAATTTAACTTTAAAATTTCAATATCAGTTAAGGTTGCTTGTTCCCTTTGTGTGTGTATGACTACAGGAGAAACCTGTGCTTAACAGATAGACATAGTATTATTAGTTGGTTACTGCAATAGTTACAAAGGAATTTAGCAGACTCACTTCATTTAAATAACAAGTAAACTGCAAACCATGTAAACTGTAATATAAAATCTTTTTTTTTTTTTTTTTTTTTTTTTTTTGAACGATATTATTCAGTTGCTTCAAATGATGTTATTAATTATTTCAGAACAAACAAGGCCTAAGGCCCAGGTATAGAGACATACCATAGGAGTATTTTTTATAGGTCATTTCTGTTCAGTTGTCTAAGCATTCTGTAAGGTTATTATTGTGAAGTCTATAGATAAACCAATAAAAAGCAAAAAATCTCCAGTTAAAGCCAACAGATTGCTAGCAGAATTTGAAAACAATTAATATATTTATTGCATTCCTTCACAAAAATATATTAAAAATCCATGTGAAAATTGTAAATAATTAAAAATAAAAGAAATTGTGTAAGCAGCTATTGACCTCTGGGAATTAAATTTTGAATTTTGAAAGGATGACAGGTAAAAAAAAAAAAAAAAAAAAAAAAAAAAACAGTGCAATCATTTAAAAAAATATACATGAAATAGTTTCACACAAAATGGCTCTTCTCATTCTGTGTTAACATACTTGATTCTGCGTAGGTTACTGGAAAAAAAAAAAAAAGAAAAAAGAAAAAAAGAAAAATAGATGTATTTTGGAAGAGGAATTAAAAAGGTGGAAAGAAAAAAAGCACCGTTTTTCTCAGAAAAAAATATTTCGATGAAAATTGAATAAAGGGTAGCAATACCTAATTTCAGAGTCTTTTTTAAAAATATCATGTAGTTTATAATACAAGTAAGTCAATTTTCTGAATGTATTTTTTAGAGAACCGCTAGTGCAGTACAACAGTTCAAGGAAAAAATCAGAAAATTTCCTGCCTCAAAGTTCATTGCAGACGTTTTTCACTATGAGACAGACATTGTCATTACAGATTAATATGAACAGATTTGTCTTGAAAACTTGAACAGTCAATGCTGCAAAGTACAAATCTTCCCACTACTGGTACAAAAATGTCTTGCTAATGGAGTATTTATTATTTTCTTGTTTTGTAGATGTTTCCTCCCTGCCTATGGAAAATTGTTCCTCCCACGACAAATAGTGCCAAATGACAATATAAAGCCATTCTTTTCTTACTCTGACAATCTCATTTTTAACTTTTCATCTTAGCATCAGTATTAGAAGATTTTTTGATGATTTCATATATTTACTGTCTGCATCTTCATTCTATAGAATGATAATATCCATTAATTACATTGTCATAAGACCTTATTTTCATTGTGCAGTAAGTGCTTTTTCACTTCCATGACTTCTGAGGTATGGTGGCTGTTCTCCTGAATGACCTGAGAGTGAAATAGTAATACAGTATTAATCATTATGAGAGGTAAGCTTGGAAATTCATAAATTCACAGGAGAAGACTGTTTTCAGGACAATTTACTATTCAGACCTCATGTTCGCACTGTGAATGATTGTAATTACATGCTGTGACAATAACACATTCATAATACAGTACAGAAATGAACTCATATTTTAGTTCATTATTTAGGGCAGCAATTCACAACCAGCCATAGAAATAGGACAATACACAGGAAGCAATTTACTATTAATTGCAAGTTAGCAATGGAGAAAAGTAATTCCATAAAGTTTCTGAACCTTGCTCTTGGAAAAACTGTTAGTTTAGTCAAAAGTCTAAGAAGTCTTCATCATCCTAATAGTTCTAATGATTATTGTACATACATATAGACTACTAAAACTCTGGAGTAATCTTCCAATAGTGTAGCATTATAGTCAGAGACCTAAGAAGAAGTATGTCTCCTTTAATCAAGGTTTGTTTGAGAATTTTTTAATCTTTCTTAACAGGATACATCTTCTATGTATTAGGATTTATCACGTAGATCCATACTAATAAGTACAGTTTTTTTTTTTTTTTTTTTTTTTTTTTTTTGTGCTGTGGTAAATGGCATTGATTTGTCAGGTTTATAGTAAAACAAAATGCATGGTTTTTAGATGATGCTCACCTCTTCCCTAACATGAGCTATTATTTTGCAGTGTAATGATTAATTTCACCTGTTATACTTTCTTTCTAAGGCAGACTGCTCTGCCAAGTTTTGCTGAGGTACATGAAAAATTCCTTACATTGTGAGATCTTTAACAGCACAGTCTACATTATCTCTAAAAGCACAATTTTAATTGTGAAAATACTTTTCATAAAATGCAAACTATTTTATGAGCGAGTCATGGAATACAGCAAAGTCTAAGCTGATCAATGAAACCAAATGCTGCAGTTCAGATATTTTTACAGAAATGAAATATCAGAATATGGGATGATGGGCCAAAGGAAGAACCTTTGAACAACAGCAAAAATTCTGCATTAAGAAAGGCCAAGGTAGACAGGAGTACATATGCGTATATAGGTTATTATGTGACAAACCTGTGGGACATACTCATACAGTGTAGATACATGGGAACAACATGAAGAGAACCAATTCTACCACCACAATTCAGAGGTATCCCAAATGTAACAGATGGTTACCATTTATAGGGGGTCCAAAATCACGTAGATAATAAGAATTGAAAATAGTTGTATTCCCATGTAGAGATAAAGGATTAAAAAGGATTCCATGTCTACAGGGAACTCTCTCCTGTTTAATTTCACCTTTACTGAAGGTAATCAGATGGGCAGATCCAGATAAATTTGGAAGAGAACCAACAGTTTTGGTGTTCTTTCTGACAAGTTGAGATGTACACCAAGACCTGTGTGTCCCATGCTGGAAGAACCATAAGGACTACAACCTGAATGCTAACGGAGATGTTGAGATTGTTCTTTTACGGTGGAAAGACTGTAAGGAATGTAAAGGGAAAAGACAATAAATGCATTTGCACAAATTACACTCAGCAAATTACTTCCCACTCAATGCCTGAAAATATGTTGCTTGCTCTAGACATAGCGTGTTGATGCCATAATACAGATTAGTCAGTCCATGTCAACTGGCGTTCTCAGATAATTCTCAGATACAGTTTGGGATATGAAACACTCATGGGATCTATCCTTTCCCATAGGTTGCCTCAGGTCCCCAGTTTTGAAGGTTGAGGAATAAGTCTGGATTTTGTCCATTTCATATTAGTTGGCTTTAGTGTCTGGGAACATTCTTAAGAATGTTTAGTTTGCCAAAAATTTAGAAGAAGCTCAAATAACAGGTGAATACTCAGACTGCAGTGACAAAATTGGGAAATGTCAGGGCTTGCATTTATCAGAAGTCTAGATATGCAGATCCTACAGAAATGTTTCATTAAAACATTGAGAGTCCAGGCAAAAATGATTGACACAGTTCATGTCACCTTATTTTTAAGTTATTTAGGACAGGGACATTACTCCTGTATTTATTTTTTATTACTCTCAGCTAACTTTTGGTGCTTCCTAGAAAATATTTTCATTGAACAGAAACTGCATTCTTCCTGCTTCTCTGGTCAATTTGCACTCTTAATTTTATCCTGACCCAAGACCTTTCAGTTTATTAGAAAGAACTTGTATTCCTTCAGCTAGATTTACAGTAGGCCCCTATAATGTTTCTGAAAGAAATATGAAGCAGGACATATGTTACCTTCGCAAAGCCACTTTTATCCTTAACATAGTTCTCAGAAGAGACTCAAAAACTTACAAACAAGGCATTCCAGTTCTTACCACCTTGATAGACAGTGCTGCAGTATATCACATTACAGTTTCTTCTCCTCTTTTCTTACTACTCAGTTAATGCTCTGATTTGTATCACATCTCTGTCAGCACAGTAAGAATCCTTGAGTGTCTGTAAGAGGACTCCATATCAGGAACTTTTTGTGCTGCCTCTGCCAGGCTGATGAGCTAACGTCTTTCCAGAGGCTTTATGTTTGGATCCATTTCAAGAAGGTCCTTGCAGTATAATAACATTATTTAGAGTTCATGAATCAATGTTGATCTGCAGAAAGCCAGCTGGTCACCCAGAATTTGTTTCTCTTGTCCAGCTGAAAAACTGAATTTAATATGTCCCTAAATCTTCCTTTCAATATAAAAATTGCTCCCTTTACTCCAGCCATAAATGTTGAAAGGCTGTGAATTGGTGGAATATGTGATTTGTGGTAGAGTAACTTAAAACAGTGACATCAATAAGACCATCTTGCAGTTCAGATGTATTCTTTCTCATGAAAAATGTAAGAGCATTTATATCAAGGCAAAAAGTTACAGGCTTGCGTTAATGATTGGGGGAAAACAATTCAGAGGCAAAGCAGGAGGATCAAAAGAGGAATACATTTGAATTACATGGAGCATAATAGATAGCCCTAGAGTAAACACAAGGATGTATTTCACTCAAGAACTCAGCTGCAGTCATAAACTGCGAGAGGTTTATGAATGGCATCAGAGCCTCAGGAATTAATTCACAGCAATGCCATATGTTGTTATTTATAACACCCACTTTATAATTACTACTAATAAACAATCTAATATTTGTAGTTGTAATATTTCAGGGATTAAATCATTAACTTGAAAAGCTGCACTTCCTTTAGGTAACATCACCAAAACCACACTCAATTTATTATCAAATAAGTTTTTAGGGGGATTGTGTTTCATAAAAAAACTGACTCCTGCTGACTGACATTTTATACCACAAGCAACTATTATGTTTAATAGGAATTTTTATTTTTACTTATTTTTTGTGTGTGTAGTGTAGTGCTACTAAATATAAGAGCAGTGGTCTTATTTTTGACTTGCAAAGATGCAAATTTATACTGTGTCAATTTGATATTTAGAGCCTATAGTGTAACAAAACAATTACAGAAAAAGTGCTTGTTCTATAAGGCATTGCTTTTGTGAAATTAAAGGATAACTACCTATGGTCTACATTTGAAATGGAGATGAACAAAATACTCCAAAGGAATAATTTTTTTAAAAAAGAAAAAATCATAAATTTGAACAATCTCTTCCTGATTTCTACAAATTGTCTAAAACAATCCATAGAGACAATGCTATTCTTGGAAGCTGTGATTTTTCTTTCCATGATAAATACTTCATCATACTCATTCTTGGTCTCTTCTCATATACGTAACATTTCAGCAGTACAACCATCATGAGAAATCTAACATAAGTAAGGGAAAAACATTCCTGCTCTCTGAAGCAGCTTGCAGTGACAGGCTACCTAGCACAACTGAAAAAAAAACTTAATGGAATCAGAAATATCTCACAGAAATCTTCTGGACAGCTCTGCACCCATTGTTTTTCTATTATTTTTTATTTTACACCTTCCCCCTTCTTCCCTTCCCCTCTTCCTATGTGCTTTGTACTCAGATAACAATGCGTACATACAAAAAGAGGCCTTTAGTCAGTAGTTATTATTTATGATATGTCTTCTGGTCACTCAAATTCAGTATCTCTTTTATTGGAATATATAAAAAATGTCTTCTCACAGAAGATCTTGCATATCTTGCTTAAGTCATATCCTTATGTGTTACATGTTGCACTGTATTGGTGAAATGTTTATGTTACAGAGTATTAGCTGTTCTTGTTCTGCTTTGATTTTGTTAATACAACGTGCTGAAAATACAAGGTAGAATGAAGGAAGGTAAAGGAGGACATTAAATCCAATTTAATCCAGTTCAGATCTGGGGCCTCCTATGTCAGGATCTGAATATTCCCTACTAGAGTTCTTTCAGACATTTTTGTGGAGTGATTAATCAGCCCTCCATGGTCACTAGGCCCAGTTTGTCAAGTTTTTGCAAAATATGAATGATCGAAGGGATCTCTCTTTTCATCATAGTCATTAAACAAACAAACAACAAAACAAAAGAAAAAAATGGAACAAAAAACAACAGTAAAAAGGAAGAAAAACATTCCAGTCTTGATTGCACTGAACTTTTCAGGAGAACTGCTAAGAGATTATTATTAGTAGTTCTGTTAGAGCTTCAGTTTGACTCTCATAGTTAAAACTTTCACAGTTTTCAACACAGTTCAAACTCAATGAAAGGGAATGACTTGGAGAAAAGTGTTGTTTTAAAAATGTCATTATTTGATCCTAATTTTTTGAAGTGTTTCTTACATTTAATAAATGTTTGTGTGGGCCTTATTGATAAGTAGTCTAGAAATTTGCTGTATATGAGCAAAAGTAAAGCTGAACTCCCAGTAAAAGTATATGCAGTATAAGTATGATTTTGATATGGGAAATAATGAATATCAGATAAGATATACAAATCCTACTTAATAAAAAGATTTGTTTTCCTCTAGTTTCCACATTTTAGCTTAAGTTCAATACAGACAACCTCTTCCTGATGAATACTGTAGCCAAATATTTTTAGGCCTGTTCAAGGAGTCTCACTATGATTCTTATCCCCCTTCAGACCTGTAATATTAATTAATGCAATCAGGAATGCAAATAATTCTCATTTATTTTCCCCATTACACCACCGCTTGTCATTTCTCTTTTCAGAGATGCTTGTGTTGCTCTGGCAAACCAGGTACCATCTGTTTGTCAACTCTTGTAGACTTCATTTATATGTAACACATAACACATAAAATTATGGAGAGTTTTATCTTGCCATCTTCATATTTTATGCCATCCAGTAAAAGGCAAATGTACCTGAGGAAGACATACAGATGAATCTTGATTAAGATCAGACAAGTTAATCATGTACTTTTGCAGCAGACAGATTTACAGAATCAAAAATTCAAACCTTATTTAAAGGTATACCAAAATAATGTGTTTCTTCTTAATATAATCATTAGCCCATCTCTAAAAGAAGCAGAACAAAGTAGTTCACAATTGAAATAATTTAACTTTAACCATTGGAGTTATGTATACAAAAGAAATCCAAAAGGTAGAAAATGAAAATTGGAGCTTAGTGGTAACACAGCACAGCATATCAACTGACTGAAAACTTACAGTACAAATATAATGTACTCCAAAAATCTGTGAATGTCCTGATGGCTTTCTCAGATCCCACAGGGATAAAGCAATATATTTTAATGGGGGAAGCAAAAGGCTTTTTTTTTTTTTTTTTTTTTCCCTGGCTTTGCAAACTTTCCACTGTTGGGAAACACTGTCCTCTAGGCTTGCCTTTTAAGAACACAGAAGCCCCATGAGAGTGGTACCTTAGATAAAGCCCACCTCTTATTCTGGAAAGACGCCTATCGTAATAAAGAGGAAATAGAAAAGTAATTGATCTGTATGGGATTCCATTTTTAAACTACTATTGTTTAATGTATCACAGAATCACAGAATTGTTGAGGATGGAAAACACGTCTGGAGGTCATCTCCAGATAAATAGTAGAGTGCAACGATGTACAAGGTTGCCTGAGATCTTTCCAACAAAGGTAATATGGACATCAAGAGCCAACTAAAGTCATGTAAATATGGCACAAGAAGGAAAGAATAGAGACCTATGTGGTTAAAAGTGACTGAACTAAATTTTTCAAACAAACAAAAAACTAGGATTTTATCCGTCTTTAGTTTGCTAGTCATGCAGACCTGCATTTAACAATGTAACATGAGGTTCAAAATCTGATCATTTCTGGGCTAAGATTTGCAGAATAGAGTGGATGGGTGGTGTAGGGAGGAAGCAGCCCTAAGGGGATTTAATAAGCCCTCTTCTGCATCAGCTCACATTTCTATGAAATGATTTCCAGGTACACAAACCCTGCATTTGAGATGGGAAATATTTGTTCCTAGATAACAGAACAGAACAGAACAAAATATAATAAATAAAATAAAATAAAATAAAATAAACAAACAAACAAAAACCAAAATAAAATAATAAAGGAATTTCTACATTTTTACAAAACTACACAACTACAGTGCACTGCAAATAGTTTTTTTATTGAAAATATGAGTCATGTATGCACCAGTGACCACTTGAGGGAGAATTATTTTAATTTTTTTATCTACTTTCTGGTTCTGTAGTGGTAAACAGAAGAGGTGAAAAATCTTGTAAGCTGTTATCTTCTATCAGGTAGTCAGTATCAGGAACTTCAGAGGAAGAAGTTTTCTTCCACAGCACTATGTGAAACAAACTCCTCCTGCATATAGATGTCATCTCCCCATCTACCTCTAATAGGAGTTGGTTGAAGCCTGAAGGAGTTGGTATGAAGCCTAATGTACCTTCCATAAAAATTAATGTTTTGTTAAATTAAGTATGGATATGCAGATTAATGACTTTCCTGTTTCTGAGTCCCCCTAAATTCTTCTCATCAACATTTCTCTTTTGCAGTGAGTTCTGCAAATCAGTTACAGATTTTGGCACTCAGTATTTCATTGTACAAGTTGCCAGGGAGAAGTGAGAGTGAGGTTGGTGCTGGTGGGAAGGGGTGCTGGGAGATGATGGTGGCTGTGGCACAGGCCCTGCTGTGTCTACTCAACAGGGCACTGGACCATGGTGGGGACCAGCTGGGCAAGTCAGGGTGGTGACAGCCATGGGTCCCACTGGCTCCATTAAAACCAGGGAAGACTAAGGTAGCAGGCCTGGGTCAGCCCAGGAGATACGATACAAAATACAAACAACAGTCTAGTGACAGGGACACAGAGGCAGCGACTGACATGAAATAGGGTCCTGGGCCCTGTGCATGGTGGATATAGGCCCTCAGGAGGCTGGGCAGTGCCAGTTGGTTCCAGAGAGTCAGTTTTAATTTCCCTCATTTCAATTTCATTGAGCAGTCTCTTGTCTTTGTGCTCTGAGACATGGAAAAGAGTAATTCCCAGTCACATCACTCTCTCTTTTACACAGCAGTCATATCACTCTATCACTCTGTCTTTTACACAATTCCAAAAGTATTTCAGATACTTTGATCATGTCCTTTCTTCCTATTTCCAAAGTAAACAATCCTAATTTCTTAATCTCTTTGTCTCTGAGATACGTTTGAGGATTCATCAGTAGTTTGTGAGCTCTCCTTGAATCTGCCCCCACAACGCATTTTCTGAGACAAGATGACCAGTACTGTGTCCAGGATGAGACTACAGCATCCACTCATTTATAGAACGACATTATAATGATATTTATATATTCAGTCTGTTATGTCTCGTGTAATGAAGCTCATTATTAGCTCCTCTGAGTATCTGCTGAGTACCACCAGCTTTATTTGAGTTCTGCTGTTAAACTGAGGTCCCCTTGCTGTGTTGCCATAATCATTAAGTGTTGAACTGTCTAATTGTGTTAGATGTTAGGGACTAGATGTCATTGTTGCAACAGATGCTAGGATTACTGTGTTGCTACAGATGTTGTAAATTGTAGGAATTGTTTATTTCAAGCACACATTTGTACGTAGTGGTGTTGAACTGCATTTGTTATCACACCATCCTTTCAGGGCCCTTGCACAAATCTGCTGCACAGCATGTACCACATTATCTGGTGCTGGTGTGGGGACCTGAGGCCCTCTGTCCTTCTGGTAGTTCGTCCATGTCAGCTTTTCTTCTGGGATGCAGGTAGAGGAGAGAAAGTGTGATGCCTGTACTTTGGATCCAGTTCAGGAGCCATGGGGTATTCACAACATTCGTGGATGCAGTGGACAGAGCAGGACTCACCTTTTGTAACACACTAACACACAGACACTTAGGACAATACCCAATGAAGCAGACTCAGTTTATCTCATTCTCTTCAAATTGGAGCAAGTAGATCCCCCAACGCCCTGGAAGATTGGCTTAACCCACTGGCTATCTCCCAGGACAGGGATGAAGGCTCTTCTAGGTTTTCCATCTCATATTGTAGCTATATTACTGCATTAAAAATAAATAAATAAAATTAATTATGTCAGAAGAAGGTAGGGCAAGGATCAAGAAGGCTGAATTTTTTCTTCTGCTATTAATCTGAGCAAATCCCTCACAGGTGTCTGGAAATTCAGCCAGTTTTTATTGGTAACATTTTAAAGGAAAGAAGCTCTAACTTTTTTTTTTTTTTTTTTTTTTTTTTTTTTTTTTTTTTGGAGTGGTCTGACTTTATTGGTGAATAGCTGGTATGCTCTGGATCAGAAACTATCCTTAAATCAAAAGATTTTGGCAACACCCTCCCCTTGCATTTTTGGATTCAAAGAGAGTTGGGAAGCAGCTGACATCTGCAAAAATTAAAACAGGTGAAAACTGATAAATTTTGAATTGTTTGTTGCCCCAATATATATATATATATACATATATTTAATATGGAAATTAAATGACTTATGAAACGTTACTCTAATTTAAAGTCAGTTATTTTTAACATTACAGCAAACTCGGGTAGTCCTGGTGAAGAAAGACCCAGATGTAAATTAATAAATAAATTCATGTATTTAATGAAAATCTTTCTGTGCTTCTCAGATTCCATCTTGATATTCCACATATATTAAATGCTGTTATCATTCTTGAGGCTTATGAGTGGAAGTAGGCCCATTAATTCTTCATGAAAATACTGATGTTTCCACTGTACTTGAAAAATATTGTCAGAATTTAATAAGATCCTTTCTGTTTGCTGCAAATTTTAAGCAATGGGATCCATATCCTCCAGTTTTGCGAAATAAAGTCTGAGTGGTCTTTCCAAATATGTGCGGTTTCTTACAGCATAATTATAGCAAGTTATATTTTTTCAACAAAATCATTTTGTCATTCATTGCATTAATTTAATAATATGATAATAAGCTTCAGACCTGGTGTACTCATTCAGACAAAGTCCTGTGCTCCTAATTCTTTTAAATCAAAGATGAAACAAATGAGAAAATTAGATCTTAAGTTAGAAAATGGATTGTTTTTATTACAAAGCTAGCATTAGTGCTTAATGAGATTGCATACACATGACTACATATCAGAGCACAGCCATAAACATCATAAAATGCAAAAATAATTAGGTGACCTTTTCACAAACTATTTTCAGTGGCAGAACTATGACCTTCTTAGATTGTATTCTGAACTTTTGGCATACCATTGATTGCAAAATCAGTGCATGTAATGAAAGCAAGTCTTAGTATGCCATAAATTGTTTTTCAAGGCAGAGATGACAGCATATGAGATGTTGAAAGCTCTAATGTAAATTATTTAGACTGCTTGCATGATGCAAACCTCTCTGCTCGAAGAGATTAATCAATTCTTTCATTTGATAGGAATTTTAATTGGATACAACAACCAGGGGTGCAAATATTATTCAGTTACCTAATTCATTGGCCATTTAATTGAGGCTAGCCTAATCTTTTCATTGTTGTTACATATATTAGAGCAAAAAGACAATATTAAGATGATTTAATTGTGGATCTTGCAACAGGAAAGCCATATGCCTTAAGCATTATGTTGAAAATACAGCATGCATATTGCAGAGATAATTATATAGTCTTGGAACAGTACGGCATGATGTATACTCCTATCCATCACCAGTGGTAGAATATAACTTCCAATAATATAAGCAATAAAATAGGCACATCAAATTGAAGGAAACACCTGCACAAGACATACTTCATTGATTTGTCAGTTGTCTACTGCTTATTAGTTTCTTAAGCTATTATACTTAACAAATTTAAGTTTAAATGTCTTTACTTGGTTCATTTTAAATGCTGTTTTCTCTCATGAAAATGGCCAATCATTTAAAAGCCTATCTATACAAATACACAGCAAGCTGTGTTAAACACACATCAAGGTACAATTTTCTGCTGAACTTTATCCCAAAATATTTTTGCAAACAGAGGTTTAGAAACAAGAATTTAAGGTAAATTAGGAAAATGTTTCTGTTGTCATTGACAAGTTGCACGTTTTGAGGTTAATACATTTAAAAGAAATTAAGAGAAATTGTTCAGAAAAAAAAAGAAAAAAAAAAAGAAAAAAAAGATGTATGCTGTTGAATCGAGGTCAGATTTGCACAGTATGAAATGTAGTTTCATGTCACAGAAGCTGAAGTCCTGTCCTTCAATGCAGCTGGATAAATTGGGAGTGGTGATTATTCTAACCTAGCTATTATCTCTAGAAATAATGTTTTTGCAGAAGCTAGGTTAATGAGGTAAGGGCTGGTGATCTGCTAATTAAAAATCTAAAAATAGGACTAGTGATAAATGGTGTGTCAAAATATCCTAACTAAGGAAGAATCCATAAGTTAGCAGTGATCAATGCACAGCTCTGATTTCATGACACTGCATATTCATTTAATGAACCTCCTCTTTTATCTGTTAATTACTACTATGCTCTCTGGATTAAGACTGTAGCACATTCTTAGGAAAATCTGTGCATTGTCTAGTTCAAGTTTATTTATGAATATTTATTAGTTTGCTAGCATACCAGAATCTTCTTAGTAGCTGACACATTATCTCACACTAATAAGGGCTTTTGTTTGACATGGAAAGCAGTTGCTTTACATTGGAATGACTGTTAAAGCTCAGTGCATGTCTTTCAGAATAGCAAAGGAAATTGGGAAGCTAAATATACAGACTGGTATTTTCAAACAGGCCCAGCTGAATTATATAACATATTTGCATGATACGACATTGAGAGTGGTACACAGACCCAATTTTAATTCTAAACAGAAACATCTGGCCAGTAATTATACAGTTAATGGAAAATCATCTTTTTCAGTTCATTTCTGAAAACAATATTTATTCCAAACTTAATGCAGTGAAGTGTGCATTCAGATAAAGCAAAAACTTTTTTTTTCTTTTCTTTTCTTTTTTTTTTTTTGTAAACTGAACATAATTTTCTGGATAATATTGGTGTTATTTACCACTTTACTGGAGTATACTATGGACTCTACTTAAACCTGAGCTATTTGTTTATCTTGACTTGCAAACATAAAAATATGATGAAAGACCTCTTTTTTTGCAAGCCAAGACTAGTAAAAAAAAAAAAATAATAGAAAAAGCAGCAGAACTGCAAGAATGCAGTACAGATTCTGCAAAATTTCACTATAAATAAAAGATCAAATCCATGCAAAACTGTCAGCCTTTGGAAATATTAACTGATATCAACCACTGAAGCTTGCGTCTTTAACAGCAAGGATCCAATATGCAAACTCACCCACCTTCTGCTGACCCAAGCTGTCCCTATAAACGTTATCAGTTTCAAAGCTGCGCTTTTCCGTCTTATTGAGGTTATTAATGATCAAGGCTCAAGAGATCGAAAAAATGAATTTATTGCTTTGGAACAAAACATGAGATCACAGAATCACAGAATTTCTAGGTTGGAAGAGACCTCAAGACCATCAAGTCCAACCTCTGACCTAACACTAACAGTCCCCACTAAACGATATCCCTAAGCTCTACATCTAAATGTCTTTTAAAGACCTCCAGGGATGGTGACTCCACCACTTCCCTGGGCAGCCCGTTCCAGTGTCTAACAACCCTTTCGGTAAAGAAGTTCTTCCTAAGATCCAACCTAAAACTCCCCTGGCGCACCCTAAGCCCATTCCCCCTCGTCCTGTCACCAGGCACGTGGGAGAACAGACCAACCCCCACCTCGCTACAGCCTCCCTTGAGGCACCTGTAGAGAGCGATAAGGTCACCCCTGAGCCTCCTTTTCTCCAGGCTGAACAAGCCCAGCTCCCTCAGCCGCTCCTCGTAAGACTTGTTCTCCAGGCCCCTCACCAGCTTCGTTGCCCTTCTCTGGACTTGCTCGAGCACCTCAATGTCCTTCTTGTAGCGAGGGGCCCAAAACTGAACACAGTACTCGAGGTGCGGCTTCACCAGAGCCGTGTACAGGGGGACGATCACCTCCCTAACACTGCTGGCCACACTGTTTCTTATACAGGCCAGGATGCTGTTGGCCTTCTTGGCCACCTGAGCACACTGCTGGCTCATATTCAGCTGACTGTCAACCAAAACTCCCAGGTCCTTCTCTGCCTGCCAGCTCTCCAACCACTCATCTCCCAGCCTGTAGTTCTGCTTGGGGTTATTGCGCCCCAGGTGCAGGACCCGGCACTTGGCCTTGTTGAACTTCATGCAGTTGACCTCAGCCCATCGGTCCAGCCTCTCCAGATCCTCCTGCAGAGCCTTCCTACCCTCGAGTAGATTGACACACGCACCTAACTTGGTGTCATCTGCAAACTTACTGAGGGTGCACTCATTGCCCTCATCCAGAACATCAATGAAGATATTGAAGAGGACCGGTCCCAGCACCGAGCCTTGGGGAACGCCACTAGTGACCGGCCTCCAACTGGATTTGACTCCATTTACCACGACTCTTTGGGCCCGGCTATCCAGCCAGTTTCTAACCCAACGAAGCGTGCGCCAGTCCAAGCCAAGAGCAGCCAGTTTCTTGAGGAGAATGCTGTGGGAAATGGTGTCAAAAGCCTTGCTGAAGTCAAGGTAGACCACATCCAGAGCCTTTCCCTCATCCACCCAGCGCGTCACTTTGTCATAGAAGGAGATCAGGTTTGTCAAGTAGGACCTGCCCTTCATAAACCCATGCTGACTGGGCCTGATCGCCTGCTTGCCCTGCATATATTACCTATTTCTAGACATGGACAGACTTTGTCTTGGAAGGCCAAGGTGTCTTAGTGACTATTAGAGACAGTCGAACAGGAGTTAGCCCTGATGCAGTAATAGTTTCACAGGTCAAATATCATGTTGGATGCTGAAGTGTCAAATGAATTCCTAATTCTCTAATTGCTTAGATTAGGAATCTCATTAAAGCCCTGGGATATTGTTCTCTTCTTATGAGAGAAAGACATAAATGTGAAATGAGGACAAGGAGGACTTGGTGCATGTCAAATACTGCTACATCAGCCTTTAAGCATCACTATGTCCTTGCATCCACTACTTTAAATGTAACCACAGAGCTTACGGCAAAAATGGACCTTTAGACTATTTAATCTGATGTATAACACAGGTCATTAAATTTCATCCAGTTACTTTTATACCAAGCCCAATAATTTATGTCTGGCTAAAGTTTCTTTTGTGTTTCTAAAGTATATTAATTAATGCATAATACAGTGCTGGAAAGAAGCCAGATCCTATAGCAATGAAATCTTATATGGAATAGCATATACAGAAAAACATGCTGATAAGCTCTTGGACGAAGCAAAAACCCATTCTGGATATCTGGGTATGAAGGGAAATAAATAAATGAATAAATAAATGCAAGGATTGTTCCTTGTGAATGAATTATGTAATTTACAGACAAGATTCTAAACAGAGAAGCAGGGAAACAAGAATTTACATGTTACCTCTACAGATGTGCACAGAACACTTTAAATCCCAAACAGCAGTTATTTAACATATTA
Source organism: Oxyura jamaicensis (assembly GCF_011077185.1). Classification (NCBI taxonomy): domain Eukaryota; kingdom Metazoa; phylum Chordata; class Aves; order Anseriformes; family Anatidae; genus Oxyura; species Oxyura jamaicensis. The sequence goes on along the minus strand of NC_048894.1, from coordinate 113,005,410 downwards.
CTCTTAATGCCTGTTAGGGCTTTGCTAACAAGCATTTAATTTTCCATTCTTTGAATCATCTTGGCTGCAGTATGCTTGTCTCTAATTGTATCTTTTCTCTGACTTGACCCAAGAGTGAGATGATTTACCACCTGTACTCTTACCCTTAACTGTGCCAGCCTAATCGGCTCCAGATTTAATCAAGTGTTCACAATGTCAGTGTTTCATTTTCACCTTTACTTATTTTATGTGAAATGACATTGATCACTAATCAAGTGATTAGTTGAGATTGTGTGATTTTGCCTTCACTTTACAGGCATCACCTGAATTTCACTTTATTTTTTCAGTGCTTTCTCCTATGTGCAACTATTGTCATAAGAGATTTTGATTCATAACCTATGTATTTTAATAGTGTCCCATGACCATAATGAAATGCAGGCTCTTTCTTTTATATTCACATTCAAATACAATATATCTGCCATCTGTCCAATGTGCAGGTATGCTCTTTACATGCTTTGTGTGGTATTTGCACTTCAGGAGTTTATCTACTGAACTCTGAATCATCTCCTCAGTGGTTCTTACCTCTCTCTGTAGACTGTATAGGAACATGGGTTTTTAACTGTCATCTTCAAATTTATACCTAAATTACTTTCTCGAGTAGATTGTGTGAATAACCCCATTGTACATATTTCAGAGGCTGATTGGAAGAAAAATTATGTCTGGCTTCAATCTCTTTTTTTTTTATGTCACAGTACAGTGATATTATTTCAGTAATCATAAAGATTATATTATGAATAAACCTGAAATCTATAAATTAACAGAATTATGCTCTTAGGACCTTTGATTTTCACTACTACTCTAGGTGATTTTTGATGGCATATGCTTGGTTTAAATTAATATCCTACGAATTTGACCCTTTAAGATGTATGTACATATGGATACATAAAGTATAAAAATTAATATACTATGCAGTAGCATTGTATAATACCGTATGGTATCACAGAATAGTCTAGGTTGGAAGAGACCTCCAAGATCACCTCCAACCTCTGACCTAACACTATCAAGTCCTCCACTAAACCATATCCCTAAGCTCTACATCTAAACGTCTTTTAAAGACCTCCAGGGATGGTGACTCCACCACTTCCTTGGGCAGCCCGTTCCAGTGTCTAACAACCCTTTCGGTAAAGAAGTTCTTCCTAAGATCCAGCCTAAAACTCCCCTGGCGCACCCTAAGCCCATTCCCCCTCGTCCTGTCACCAGGCACGAGGGAGAATAGACCAACCCCCACCTCTCTACAGTCTCCCTTAAGGTACCTGTAGAGTGCGATAAGGTCACCCCTGAGCCTCTTTTCTCCAGGCTGAACAAGCCCAGCTCCCTCAGCCACTCCTCGTAAGACTTTTTCTCCAAACCCTTCACCAGCTTCGTTGCCCTTCTCTGGACTCGCTCGAGCACCTCAATGTCCTTCTTGTAGCGAGGGGCCCAAAATTGAACACAATACTAGAGGTGCGGCCTCACCAGAGCTGAGTACAGGGGGACAATCACTTCCCTGGTCCTGCTGGCCACGCTGCTTCTGATACAAGCCAGGATGCTGTTGGCCTTCTTGGCCACCTGAACACACTGCTGGTTCATATTCAGCCAACCAGCAACCAAAACTCCCAGGTTGCTCTCTGCAAGGCAGCTTTTCCAGCCACTCATCTCCCAGCCTGTAGCGCTGCTTGGGGTTGTTGTGCCCCAGGTGCAGGACCCGGCACTTGGCCTTGTTGAACTTCATACGAACTTCATACAGTTGGCCTCAGCTCATTGGTCCAGCCTATCCAGGTCCTCCTGCAGAGCCTTCCTACCCTCGAGCAGATTGACACACGCACCTAACTTGGTGTCATCTGCAAACTTACTGAGGGTGCACTCGATCCCCTCATCCAGATCATTGATAAAGATATTAAAGAAGACTGGCCCCAGTACTGAGCCCTGGGGAATGCCACTAGTGAGTGGCCTCCAACTGGATTTGACTCCATTCAACACAACTCTTTGGGCCCAGCTATCCAGCCAGTTTTTAACCCAACAAAGCGTATGGTATGGTATATATAGCTAATGTACTGCACTACCCATCTGAAAGTCTGATAGGAGTGAATTTTTGCAAGGTGGGGAGTACCAGTTCTGGAATTTAGTAGTCAGACTCTAGGAATTAGGGATTTGGGATTTTACCACTGGGACCACAATGTTACCTTCAGTTGGAACAAACCCTTTCCAGCCTCTGGGAATAAAAATACAGAGATGACATCCCAAAAGCACCAGCATGTTAGTTACAAGATCTCATTGACTTTTTTTTCTGAGTAATTATTTTTTCTGTTCAATGACAGAAATTAAGAACAAGATTAATAAAGGCTTCCATCTAGATAAACATTAAATTAAAATGTGCAACTTCTCTCACCCCAAACAAATAAACAAATAAAAATAAACACATTTAATTATTTTCATGTGAGGTGTATCAAATATTTGGGGCACTTGCAATATAAGGTGAACAGGTGAAAGAATTATGAGGATGGTTTTTTGTCTTGTGGTTAGGAAAATATTTAAAATAAGAATATTTGAACTCATGCCTGACGAGCACCTTAGGTATCAGATTAACAGGTAGCCTTGACAATAAAAAAGCATACTTTCTCCTCATGAAGTTGTTCCAGTCTACATTTGGAAGTCCTGGTGGACAGCAGGCTGACCATGAGTCAGTCAGCCATGTGCCCTTGGGGCAAAGAAGGCCAATGGTATCCTGGGGTGTAGTTGGAAGAGTGTTGCCAGCAGGTCAAGGGAGGTGATCCTCCCCCTCTCCTCAGACCTGATGAGGCCACACCTGGAGTATTGTGTCCAGTTCTGGGCTCCCCAGTACAAGAGGGATGTGGAACTACTGGTATGAGTCCAGAAGAGGGCTTTGAAGATAGAGGACTGGAGCTCCTGTCTTATGAGGACAGGCTTAAAGAACTGGGCCTGTTTAGCCTGGAAAAGAGAAGACTGAGTGGAGACCTCATTAATGTGTATAAATATCTGAAGGGAGGGTGTTGAGAGGATGGAGCTGGTCTCTTTTCAGTTGTACCCATTGACAGGATGAAAGGCAATGGGCACAAACTGAAGCAAAGGAGGTTCCAGCTCAATATGAAGGGGCACTTCTTTACTGTGAGGGTAACAGAACACTGGAACAGATTGCCCAGAGAGGCTGTGGAGTCTCCTTCTCTGGAGACATTCAAAACCCCCATGGATGCCATCCTGTACAACATGCTCTAGGTGATCCTTCTTGGCAGGGGGGGTTGGACTAGAAGATCTTCAGATCCTCCCAACCCTGCCCATTCTGTGATTCTGTGATTCTCTGATACATTTGTGAATGGGATCTGGCACTGAAGTAACCCCACTCATATTTGGGCTTAACAACTGGATCATAAAAATACTTATCTCTCTCTGTGTTAGCTAATATTTATCTGGGACTCATATAACAGAAGATAACTCAAGACAGAACTAAGGTTGGAGACACAGTTGATCCACGATAATTCTTAGGTTTTACCCTAGTAAGTGCAAGGTAATTTAAATCAGATTAGTCCTATTTTCACTGCAGTCTGAACTGATTACTTTGTGTTTGCCACAAGGGTAGAGCATGCATACTTACCATAGATGCAAGGTAATGTTTTACAAAGGGGACATTGTTGTCCCCTTTGCTTCCATACATTATCCTGGCACTCAGTTCTTATACTCGAAATAACTCAAATTTTGAGAGATGACCACTTCAGCTGTTTTGCGGATGACAAATTTGCTAAACTTTACTCAAATTTAAATCCTTATTCCTTCAGCTTCGATGTTGTGAACTATAGAAATAACGTATATCAAATACAAATATTTTGAAATGTTCAATTCAATATTCAATTCAGAATGATACAGATACTAAAAATAGAATCTAAATCACAAGTTTGCTGATTACTAATTAAAATATGTAGAGTAAAAATATAAAGTTCAGCATGAGTCTACTTCAGTGATACCATGATCTAATCCCATTCTCTAACTAGAGAATTGAATATATTTCTTAATATAACATCACAAAGTATTTGATTTTTAAATATAATAAAATAGAGAAGATGACTACAAATAACTTGCAATACACTAAAACCTATGTTTATCTTAAATAGATTTATCTTAAATAGATAAAGATAAAGAATTGATTACTTTTGCAGAACTCCAAGCACCCCTGATGGAATACTTCATACTTCATGTTAAAAGTAATAAAATAATCTATCTATCTATATATATATATTCACCTAAGTATATTTTTCATTCCTACTACTGTATTCCTCTCTTCTTTTCCTCTCTTCTTTATTCTCCATTTTATTCAGGTAGTAACAGGGAAAAAAAAAAAAAAAGAAACAAATTTATAAAAAAGGAAATGTTCTAAATCACTCACTGTATTACCAGAAATTGTGTGATACATGATTTTGCTAAGTAAACTCCACAGGGGAAAACATGTGAAAGGTGTATAATCCTGGCCTTTTGGAATATTTATTCATATTAATTCAGTGCACAGTTAAAATTGCTTTTGTGCATGCCTGTTTCAGACCAGTCATAACAAAAATGAATAAAGGAAATAATTATAAATAATTTAAAGAAACTCTGTCAATCGAAATAGGAAATGTTATATGCATGTAGGGTGTTTATCTTTGCCAGGATGGCTTCCCATATTACACAAAGGAACTATGTAAACAACTATTCTGCATATGCTTGTGAATAATTCAACACAGTTAAACAAGAAATAACCTATTCTAATGTATCTGCACATAATGACTGCTTACTATAACTATAGAAACTATAGTTTATTCTTCACTGACTGTGTGTGTACAACAAAGGGCTTAGGGTTTATAGCAGTCTCTGAAGTCATGTATGTAGTTTTTTAAGGTAAAGTAGACCTGTAGAAAAAGTAGTAGGGGTAACTAATGTGCTCTTTTCAGGTAAGCCATTATAAGCTTTAATTCTTGTACTGGGGTACATTGCTAACAAGGAAGGTCATTGCTGATTTCCAGTGGTGGCAGCCAAGGACAGTATTAGTACAGCTGTGCCCATAGCTTCTGAATATACAGCTCCTCAAGTGCTTATGCTCTATTTTTACAAAGAGTTTAAAGATAAGAGCTAATCAAAAATGATATTGTCAATGGTTCCTGTGACAACTGACAATCATCTACAGGGTGTAAATTGTACCACGCATGTCAAAGAATATTATGTGAAAGATCCACTGCTTGGGGTCATTCCCAGCATTAATTCATGGACAATTTTTTTGTGGCAAAGCATGGAGCAGTCCTATCCACCATGGTAAAAATTAATTTTATACTTCCACTTCATAAGGGATAAACTATGAAAAAGGAAGACTGAATGATGCAAATTATCTACTCATTTTAGTGTAGAAATATAAGCAAGATCAAAAGAAGTGAGGCTGAAAGACTTCTCATAACACAGAGTGCAGAGAACATCAGTTTGCCTGAACATAATAACAACACAAAATATTTGTAAAAAGTGAAGTGTGGCCTGGTGGCTTATAATACATAAGGAAAATTAGTGTTACTCTGTTTTCATTCCAGATCCATGAAAAAACTACACATTTTTCAAGCTTTACTACCAAAAAGAATTTCTGTCAAGCTTGTTTTGGCAACATCAGCATATGTAGCTGCAATAATATTTTGTGGTCCATCAAAACAAGATAAGAATGATATACTGTGCTGACAGCTAATAGACTTTCAGAGTTCAATGACTGCAGAAGTATTTGTCCAATAAACTGTATTTTGACAGAAGCTTGTTTTTGCCATTAATATCTTCAACTAACAAGACAGGTACTGTACATGTGAGTGTGTGCTTCATTCTCCACCATGCCCTTCCATAACCTGGATTAGAGTTCTATAAGAATGCAACAGGTACTTTTCTTCCTTGTATCTATTAAATCCTTGTTTTCAGCTGTCTTCATTAAAAATTGATGGTGATTTATGAATGAGCTTTTGTGCCATGAGAAATCCTTCACTAAGAAATTCAGTAATTCACTGAGAAATGTAACTATTTCTCATACTGTAGGCAACTTTCAGTTGATAGAAAGGTGGCCAGTGATCCTGGAGCATTCTTGTATAAATTTTTTCAGTCATTGAACATAGGAGTGCAGTGTAGGCAAGAAAACACATCACGGAATTAGACTGATTGAACTGGTTATGGTTCTCATCCACCCTGCAAAATACTTTTCCTTAAGGAATAAGCTACAAAACTATATTGCTGGTAAATGGACTAGTTGGTTCAACACATATAAATTGACCACTTTTCCTGACAGATTCAGTAGCATAGAGAAAAACAATCAGAACTTTTTATAAATTTTCATTGCTCCTACAGCAAGTTCTCTAGTGTTTATCTATTTTAAGTATCATTTTGCTGCACTGGTTTAACATTCTTCTACCAAAGTATTAAGATAAAGACACTTATTTAATGTCCCTGTTCCCAGATTCTTAACACACACTGGAAGTAAATCAGTGAGGTATGACTATACTGACATTTCAGACTATAGTGTTGTGCAGAAAATGTCATTTAATTTCAATCAAAAGAAGCTTGTCTCCCCAGTGTTTGGATTTTTCATGTTTCAAACAAAATTTAGCTGTTTAATAAATTGTATTTTTAAATCATCTTATGAGACTTGACTTAAAAAATCTATCCATGTTTACATGGGGGAGATGAGGTATGAGAGAGCATGTAAATTTCACAAAATTACAAAAAAAAGTTCAGATAAGCTCATGAACCTTAGGCACACCTGGAAATGGGGCACAGCCAGGCCAGTGGAAGTTATGAACACCAGAAATCATCTTGTGGTTATTGATGGTAGAATATGCCAGGCAAACGGAAGGAAAAGATCTGCATAAATATTTTATCCAGCCTGTGAAGAGGTAGGTACCTCCACTGAGGAAGACAGGACTTCCAGAAGCAGACAAAAGAGAAAAAAAAAATGCATATGGAAGGGTTTTATTGAGAGCTGTCAGGAATAAGCTTTCCTAACTGTACTCTTTTGACAAGTCTCACTGCATCAGACTTCCTTGTGATATTTCTACTATTTGCCATTTCAGAGCAGTCCCTTTGGCATTATCTACCTCATGCAGGGGAGTATCTAACATTCAGTCAGATCTCCCTCAGGCCTATCCTTTTCCAGGCCTTATCCTTTCATCCTGAATAGAGTCCTATGCCACTGAAGAGTACTTTGCCTCATTTGTGGGCTTTCCCTCTGCTCCCATCACTTCAAACAAAAGGTTAATGTTTGTTCTATTCCACTCACAGAGTTGTTCTCCAGTTCATCTCCCCTCATAAGGATCTTCTACTGGAGCTAACCATGTTTCCTAAAATTTGTTATTTTCCCCAATGACATAATTTTCCATCCTCCCTTTCCATCCACTGTCCTTTGTGAGGCTTTTTCCCAGTCCTCCAGGAGGAGCATGTTATCCTGTTCCATACCCCTTTTATCTTCTGAAGTTGACAGACATGAAACTGAGCATCCCTTTCAGATAGGGGACATAGGCTCCCAAGAAACTATTCAGCTAGTATACAACCACCACCATAAGTGTCATTGTAATCTGCTTTAGATTCTTACTTTAGCCTTCTTTCCTTTCCTCACTATCTACATGTCCTCTTCATGTGTTACTGCCAGAGGCACATCTAAGCTGGTTTTTAAAACTTGTTTTGGGATTACCCTCTGCAGTCAGCCACAGCGAAATATCCTTGCCAGTGAGTGACAGTTGCCCATGGTGGGCTCTTATCCCGTAACAACTAACAGATGTCACTGAAGTCATTAGCTTCTAGAAGTACTGTCCATATGGCAACGTGAAATAAAATAAAGGGTGCAAGAAACTTAAAGGCTTATTAAGCTATCTGCATTATGTAATATTGCACATGGGATGGAAACCATTTTTATAATGAAAGCCTGATTGCAACCAGGAAACCAAGAGTGAAGAAAGCCCAAGACTTCAATGCTTCAATGTGTATCAGCCTTGGATGGAAAGAGAAATAAATCAGAGCTGAGGACTTTTCCCTTGGTGCTAGAGAAAAAGAGGGAATGAGTCATTCCTAAGTTTGCTCCCCAGACACTGCAGCTGCTTGCTGTTCTTACTCAGGACAGACTGTAATTACAGAGCTAAAATCTTAAGTCATTTTAATTGTGTGCCCCCAGCTGAGTAAGAGGATTTTGTTATTGTGCAATGACTGACATAGCTGAGATAAGTGTTCTTTCACAATTACACTTTCTCTTGTTAGTCTTGTCACTGAAACAGAGCTGGAGTTGAGTTCAGTGGCCAAATTACATCAATAGGTTTACTTTGTAATGTTCTGCATATATTCATATTTGATTCAAATTGAAACCAAAATACATTCTAAATACTTAATAACATTGGTTTGACCCCCAATTAGGTGATGCGTGTCCGCAAGTAACTGTGAGATACAGCATGTTTTCAGTGTTTCATTATCTTTTTCTTTCAGTCAGCCTCTTCACTACCTGCTCAACAGACAGATGAGTCTCTTATCAGAAGTAGCAGATGGCAGAGCCAGTCTGTTTGAATTTTCCAACATGCACTCGTAGAACATTTCTGCAAATTTTGTTAAAGTGCATTATATTACAGCACAATTGGGGATGTAAGCGGGGGATAGCACAACTTCTGTTCAGGAGTGTATTTTTAAACCTTGTCACAGTGTTCTGTAATGCACTGTGTATTCTGTAACTCAAAGGAAGCAATCTTCACTGACAGTCTTCAGTCCCTCTCATTTCAATGTCAAAGAGGGGATCAGAAGATGAACTGAGGAACTGTCTTTGCAGTTTGTGAGCTAGGGAAAGATCTGCCCATTGATTTACTGATAACAAGGTCAGTTAAATTGATCAATATAATGCTGAATATTGCAAAATTTCAAACTACTCATGACCAAGAAATACACCAAATGGTTAATTCTATAGCTACTCTAAATATGTAAGCATTTCTCAGAACTATGCATATTTATAATTACATCAGGTTTGTCCTGTTTTTTAGGTTTTGGACAAAGATAAAGGAGGTGCATTATCTCATAGAACAAGAGAGTAAGAAAAAGGACAAAGATGAAGGCAGAGCCTCTGCATTTTGTTTACCAGTGTTAAGATCAGAAATATGGTACACCTAGTCAATCTGTATGCTCAAGGTTCCCAAGAAAGCATATGAGGAGGGGCATATGATTCTCTTCCACATCCCTATTATTTTCTGAAGTTGACAGACATGAAATCTAAACATACCTTATAGATGAGAGACATAGGCTTCCAAGAAACTACTTTTCTCTTAAAGAATACCAAATATCTTACAGTCTTCTCTATTCCTTTCTGGACTTCAGTAATGGCTTTCCATATTGCATGGGAGGATAAATGGGTTTGAGATGTGTTATCTCAGCTGCTACTGATAACTGAAACGCAGACCATGAGCTTTCCTTTTATTATAAGAACTTATTACATGAAATAAAAAAAATAAAAAGAATTTACACAGAAGCTGTGACCTTATGCTTTGTGAAACCACAAAGACTTTCAGAATAAAATTGAAATTGATGACATAAATGTCCTGCTTTATTGATCTTTATATTATTTTCATGTTCTATCTAGATGGGGATGAGTGAACCTTATTTTTTCTAGTTATTTTTAAATCCTTTTGAGTCATACTCTGTGGTCAGGTGCATTTTAAATCTAGAGTAACTCAACTGAGGCCACCACACTGCATCTGAATCAATATTCCAGACCCAGCTTCCCAGACCTATGTAGCATTTGGTGGAAAAGTGAGATTAAATGTGCTAATGCCCTGTGGCATTTTCACACCAACAGGTATCTAAGTTCCACCATGCCATTCTCTCACTCCCCCTCCTCAAAAGGAAGAAAATATGATAATAAAGCTCATAGGCTGAGACACAGACAGGGAGATTGCTCACCAACTACTGTCATAGGCAAAACAAAATCAGCATAAGGGAGACTTAGGTAATTTATTACTTTAGTGATAACAGATTAGAGCAGTGGGAAACTAAAGGCAAACTGAAAACCCCTTCCCCCCTATCAACCATCTTCTACCTCTTTATCTCTAGCAGCTAAGAGAAATGGGGAATATGGGTTAAGGTCAGTCTATAATACTTTGTCTGCTGCTGCTTCTTGGTCACTCTCTTCCCCTGCTTCATTGTGAGGTACCTAGCAACTAATTACCTTCTGCCCCATGTAAAGGTGGGAAGATGCTTCTCCAAGTCTTCTTCCTTACATCCACATTTGGCTGTTGTCAGAGTGCCTAGAAGCTCTGTGAGTGTTGGGCCAACTGCAGGGAGGTTTTATAGGGCCCAGAACAAAAGGCGTGGCAGATGCCACTATGACAGCAGGAAGTCTCTGTGATGGCCAGCCATGTGTGTGGCCAAACATGACCTTGTTGGGAGTGGAGTTCTGTGGCCTGAAAGATACCCTCATGTGAAAGGAGTTGGGGGCTGAGGGCCTGCGGATGGCGCCCTGGGACCATTTTGCTTGCCAGAGAGACAGGCTGCCCCCTGGGTAAGGGGCCTGCCCTCCACCTCCCTTCCTGTGCACTGTCCTCCAGCACCCTCCTCACTCCGTTTGAGGTCCCTGTGCCACAAGATGTCAGCAACAATGTTTCCAGAGGGTCAGGGGTCTTTCTTTATCCTCTGCCACCAGCCTGGCTCCCTGCAAATGGTGCAGCCCCCAGTGCTAGACAGGAGCTGAGGAGGGACGAAACATCCAGATGTCCTGCTAGGCGTGAAAGGGAGGTGAGGCTGGCCTTTGGAAGATCTCCCAGCAGTTGATATAAGTACTGCTGATTGTCAAGTGCTGTGTGAGCCCTTATTTGCCATCCCCTACACCTACCCCTGCTCCCTGAAAGTGAAGGGGTGCTATCCCTTGTGCACCATGACCTTAGGGAGTGGGGAGGAGAGGGCCTGACTTCCTCTGGGCTGCTGGGCTGGGGCAACACAGGAAGTCTTTTGGAGGGCCACCAAGGTCCATAGGGCCTGGAGGTAGTTGTAGTGGGGTGTCAGTCTGAGGTTCACCCTTGCTCTCCTCTCTAGTGTTAAGGAGAAACCTTCTCAACACTTTTGTGGTTTCTTTCCTTGTTTGGAGGAAGAAGTTTCCGTTTGTGCCCATTGCTTCTTGTCTTATCACTGAGCTCCACCAAAAAAGATCTGGCTACATTGTTGTGGCACTTTCCCCTAAGACATTTATGTACATTGGTAAATCCCCCCTCTTCTTTCTTCCAGCCCTCACGCTCCTTCTTTGTTCTCCACAACCTTTCAAAGATGATGGACAATGACTTCACAATAACATCTGCCAGCTCCGTCACCACTCCTGGGTGCATCCTGTCTGGGCCCATGGGTTTGTGGTATCATATTTTCCTAAATGGTCTGTAACCCAATCCTCCTCAACCAAGGGGAAAGTCTTCCTTTCACTTGTTCCCAGGGTCTGGGATTCCCGAGGGCTGGTCTTAGTACTACAGACTGAAGCAAATTTATACACACTAAGTTAATAAGTTAATTCATACACGCTAGATAATGTACAAAAATGACAAGCAGTAGTTAGTTGTCAACATAGCTGCTTTCATGTTGTTGTGTATGGTGTAATTTGTCTGAACGACTTGTTCTACAAGTGCATATTGTGATAGGTGTGAGGACAAAAATCAGTTATCTACATGTAGATGTTAAAAATAGTAGTTCTCCATTCCTGGAGCAATGGTTAGTGCCCAAGCTCCATCTTTTTGCTTTGTGTTGCCATAAAAATCAGGGTTTTCAGAGGCTTGCCATGCTTGTCTGCTTAACCTTCAGAGGTTTGTGAGATCTCTAGGAGCCCCAGTAAGAAAGAAGAGAGTTTTGATAGAAACACTGTTCTTCCCCTTCCTCACGGTTCCGGGGGGCCCCCTCCCCAAAGTGAAAACAGTTTTTGTTTTCATTCTGCATCTGTACATCTGTAACTGTCAGTTTTATTGTTATTTCTTGCAGGTCCTTGTAAATGAATTTGAAAAGACTATACCTTTTCCAGAAACCATGTTTCATGCTCAGCAGATCAAAAATTTCCTGAGTTACCAAATATTCTGAGGCAATTTGCCAAAGCTGCATTTGCACTCAACCTTGTGATATTTTGCTGTGGTTAGCTGCATATGGTCTTCTCATAATGATGTAGCATGATGAGTGTAAAACCACAAAATCTTGATTCTTATGCTTATTGGACAAAAGGAGCTGACATACATTAAAGAGTCTTTATTGCATACCTGTTTCTTTGCATTAATGCAACCTGTTAGCCTTTTAAGTATAGTATAATATTTGATGCATTTTATGTTTCATTGAGGTTTAGGACTGACATATCTGTGGAATAGTTTGCTTTTCATTAGGGATAAATGCCTTTTTTTTTTTTTTCTTTTTTTTTTTTTTGGTAATTAATTGCTATCCTGAAGACTACACTGTTTTGTTTTGTTTCCTTTTCTCTCATGTAAGCCTTAATCATCAGAATAACAAGGAGGAAGTGTAGAAATAGATTCTTGCTTAGGTTTCTTTTTTGGTTGTTTGTTTTCAGGAAAAATCTTCTTAAACTTTAATAAAATAGGAAAAGATCCTGTAAAGTCTTGACTTTTAGATGGTATTCCATATAACAATTTTCTCACTGTAAAGTTGATTCAAGGTGTTTAAGGTGTTTTTGCTTCTTAAAGTTCTATTTTTCTTTTACCTCAACTGCTCACTATCATTTTATCCTGTTGTTGTGGTTTAACCAAGCAGGCAGCTCTGCACCACACAGCCATTCATTCAATCCCTCCAGGTGGGATGGTGGAGAGAACTGGAAAGATAAAAGTGTGAGAACTAAGTGTTGAAATAAAGACAGTTTACTGGATAAAGCAAAAGCCACATGCACAGGCAAAGCAAAACAAGGAATTAATGAATTAATTCGCTACTTGCCATTGACATGCAAGTGTTCAGCCAGTTCCAGGAAAACAGGGCTCATCACACATAATGGTTTCTTGAGAAGACAAGTATCACAGCTCTGAACATCCCTCCCTTCCTCCTTCTTTAGCCTAGATTTTATTTCTGAGCATGATGCCATATGTTATGCAATATCCCTTTGGTCTGGGTCAGTCTGGGTCATCTGTCCTGGTTGTGCCCCCTCCCAGCTTCTTATGTAACCCCAGTTTACTGTCTGGAAGGTCAGTATTAGAAGCCAAAAGTCCTCGAAGCACTGCTCAGCAACAACTGAACTATAGTTAATAATAGTTAATAATAAAGTGAGTTAATAATAAAAAATGAACAAACATTTATTTCTGCTCTTTACTAAGAAGGCAATGTGGTTAGTCAATACAACACAAGTATATTGTCAAACACAAAAATATAGATAAAACTGCTTCAAAACTTTTTGAACAAAGTTACTGGATTTGTAACTTCTATTAGGGAAGTTCCCCAAAAGGGAAAGATGCCAGTAATTTTTTTTATTTTTTTTTATTTTTTTTTACAAAAAAGACTGAAAATAAAATGGTTTCTTAGGCAAGATATTATTCAGCAAAAATATATGCTAGTACATTGTTGATGAAAATTGGCATATGTACGGGGTCTGGCTGGGATGTTAACTTTCCCTGCAGCAGCCCATACAGTGCTGCGCTCTGCACTTGTAGCTAGAACAGCAGTGGTATCACACCAGTGTTGTGTCTGCTGCTGAGAAGTGCTGGCACAGCATCAGGACTCTCTCTGACCCTCCTAGGGGGTGGGCAAAAAGTGAGAAAGAAACATCACCAGGGCAGCTGACCTAACCCAACCAAAGGGATATTCCATACCATATGATGCCACACTCAGCAATAAAAGGTGGAAAAAGGAAGAAGAGGGGAGGGGTGGGCTCTCATTGCAAAAACGTCTGTCCTCCTCCCGAACACCGGCTACATGCGTTGAGGCCCTGCTTCAAGGACGCGGTCAAGCATCGCTCATTTGTGGGAAGTAGAGAGTAATTTCTTTCCTCTGCACTTCCACATAGCCTTTACTTGTTTTGTTTAGTTATTCCCTTTCCCCCTCCCTCTTCCCCTTTCCCTTTTTTCCCTTTAGTTGAATTGTTTAATTAATGATAATATTTCCTTAATAATATATATATATATATATATATATATATAT
>NC_048894.1:112922399-112991171 GCF_011077185.1 Oxyura jamaicensis | reverse complement strand
ATATATATATATATATTTCTCTTTAATTAAATCATCCTTATTTCAACCCGTGAGTTGCTCTTTCCTTTACTTCTTCCCCTCCTCATCTGAGTAGGGGGAGTGAGAGAGCGGTAGTGGTGTTCAGCTGCCTAGCACGGTAAAACTACCACAGCATATTCAATAGTTTTTTTATTGAATGATAATACACTATTAATACACAACGTACACGCTGCATTAGTATTGCAGTATTGCTCTGAGATATTTTACATGGCACTAGTACCTACAGAACCGAATGAATTAATTAATGGTCATCTTGAACTATGAAAAAATCACAAGTTGCCTAGTTTCAAGACCCCTCCACCCTTCAGCCTCCTTCCTCCTCTCTTCCCCTTCCCCCCCCCCCCCCCAGTATTTTTGAGACATTTACATTCATGTTATTAGGTTTCCTTTACAACTGAGAGAACAAGAAGTGAAAAATACTCATATCCATACAAAGTGTTTTGAGCAAAAAATTGCAAAAATATGTGAAAATAAAGGAATAGACAATACTAGCAAAATGGATACTCTAATTGTAGCATCAAAACAAATTTAAGCAGTACTAAACTAAGACCATCTCACTGTGGAGTTCTGAAGGTTTTAGGTATAAACATGTAACAAGATTAGAGTGACCCTGTTCAAACTATGAATTTGTACTTTCTCTAAACCTTTTCAGTAGATGAGAAAACAGCATATTGTTCTGGAAGACTGTCAGATTTCAGCCTCTTTTTATCCACAACATGATTCAATCTCCTCTGTAGAGAAACTGTTGGAAATAATTTAGAAATAATTTGGGCCATGAAGACTCCTGACTTTTTTCAGCTTCACTATCAGAGAAGGATTGGCTGTTTTGTCTGAATTTTATTGAAAATTCAAATCTGACATGAACAAGAATGGAAGCAAATTTCTGACCAAGAGGTAGAAATATTGTAAAAATTAAACACACTAAAATTAGGAAATTAAGGACTTGATAAGACATAGGCAGGGCATGTTTCATCAGACTAGACTTCAAAGGTTTTTCAAATTATGTAATAGAATGACTTTCTAATTTCTAATAATCACTACGATGCGTCTACTAGGTGTAA
The DNA here is from genome assembly GCF_011077185.1 of Oxyura jamaicensis. Lineage (NCBI taxonomy): Eukaryota > Metazoa > Chordata > Aves > Anseriformes > Anatidae > Oxyura > Oxyura jamaicensis. The sequence goes on along the minus strand of NC_048894.1, from coordinate 112,990,071 downwards.
GGAATTCTTTAAAAAAATAAAAAAAATAAATAAATAAAATAAAACAAATGGTCTTAGTCCCTGGTGTGGCTGTCCATATTCATGAATTGATCTTGGCAGTGCCATTTTCAGAGTCTTATTACATTCTAACATGGTTTTGTTTTCATCAGCTCTTTTTGGCCTTTCCAATATGTATCTAAATTCCACTTAAATTGCTTTCTTTTGTTATCAACACAGGAAAAATAGTGCGGGAAGTGTTATCTGTGTGTATGTGTTTTTAAGCTATGTGTTTCAGTGCTGATAAGCAAAGATGTGGTGAGTACGATAAAAGAATAAATACAAGAAATTATGTTCCTTGCTCAAACAGTTCTGAAAAAGAAAAAAATCATAGCTTTCAGGGTAAGATCATTAAAGATAACATTTCATGGTAATTGAAGAACTTGAAATTATAACATATCTTTCATAGAAAGATGTGCAGTCAAGTACACCAGGTTAAATAAAGTTACTGTGTCTACAGATGATATTTGTAGCTGAAGTGAGACAGAATTCATACATAAGGTTTAACTAATTTGTTAGTATTCTTAGAGATATGACAACACAGCAGGTGATACACATTCATTTCAGAGGCAAAAGACATGACTGGCTATATTGTAGGTATTATTATCATGTTAACAGGTAGCAAACCCAACAATTTCTAAGGTTGCTTAGGCTGTAAAAATAAATAATTTTAGAGCCGTCTGTAGCAGCATCTAAACACTGCATACTAAATTCTTCTGTGAGATACTGTTCCCTTAAAAAAAAACTACTAAAATTTATATCTAAGGTTGCTATATTTAAATAACTGGAAAGCTGATTCTATATTCACTGACTTGTCAGGTTCTGCCAACGCTACCTAAATAAGCAGCTTGCTGAAATAAGCTGTAGAAATTCTGCATCCAGTCATTATTGATCAGAGAACTGAATTTATGGACTCTCCATGCAGCAATAGGTTTAACATGAAAGTTTCAATGACGACATGGTTATCTCAGAAAGACCTCAAAGCTTGTTGGGCATGAAATATTGGGATTCTTTCAAAGAAAGTTATCAGATTTCTCAGCACAGTATATAATGCATGACAATTCTACTATGCAGATTTAATCAAAACTTATCAAGGAGAAAATCCTAGTTTAAAAAAAAAAAAAAAAAAAAAAAAAAAAAAGGAGTAATAATAAAGAAAAATATTACCTGGTGAGGGCATCAAAATATATTCAGCTAAAACTGTTAAAATGTCAGGGAAACAAGATACTTTATTCCATGCTTCTACATACAGATTAAATATTCTAGTCCTGAGTCAAAATTTCAATTAGAACTTTGATGGAACAAAAAGATTGTCTGAAACTAAGGCAGTAATTCATTTGTTGACTATTGTCTGCTTTCTTCATTTTAATACTAAACAGTTGCCATAGCAAACTATTACCAATTTCAGGTCATGTGCTAATTTTTGTTGTGTCAGATAACACACAGGAATCAAAAACTCAAGAATCCAAAAGATGAAGAAAATGTCGATTGTAAATTTTCAGTATTAGTTTAGTTTCACTATTTAGCCATACCACCTGATAACATTTTTGCTAAAAGCTTTTTCTGAGTACCAAGCATGGAACAATACATGGGAGTCCTGCAGAACTCAGAAAGTAAGGGTTTATTTTTAGCTGAAAACTTTGGCTTCTCTGAAGTCAGTATTTGCCTCCAACATCTGAATGCTTTTTCTCTGTAGGTGAGACTGGTGACACACAGATGGAACTCATTACCTGCAGTGCCACATGCTGCTCAAGAGAAAGTTTAATGAGGGTGAGAAAGTGGCGGAGACTTTTACTCATTGTCTTCCATCACCAATCCTAACAACAGCTTCAAAAAGCGTGACAGCTAATACTGCTTCTTCAAGTAGATTTGCATATAGGGACTGCACTACATATATCCCCCAAAAGGCTAAGCTATCACAGCAAGTTTGCCTGTTACTAGTTTGCTGAACATTCCGACAGAATTAGCAAACTGATAAAAACCTAAAACAACCCATGTTCCTGAGAATAATCTGTCAGTAAGAATGTAAAATCTATTGGACAACATGGTCATCTGAATATAGTGTATCCACAAGTAATTTTAAAACATTGTATTGAAAGGAATCAGAAGAACATTTCTAATAATGAACAATGAGATGGAAAAATTCTATTTTTTCCCAGCAATAACTCAAAAAATAATGTTCATCAGATAAATAAAATACTCGTTAGACAAAGAGAATACTCACAGTAGATGGAGACAATAATATACAGCTATACAGTTGTTCCAGCATATTTCATTCATGCTATAGATTCTGCTTCTTTTAGACAAAGAAATTTTGTTTTGCTCTGCTCCCTGTTTTCTCCAGGGCTTGGTCTTCAAACTATCCATGTTGTATGGGGATTTTGTAGCTGTCCTGTGCACAGATTTCACAGCCCCGCATAGTGGAATCACCTTACCAGTCTTCCTTGATAATGCTGGTACAGGCTTCTAAGGTCCAATTTAGAAACAAGGGATATCTACCATAAATCAGAAATCAAAGAATTTAACAGTGAAGAACTGTCTCTGCTAGAAACGCAGGTACATGCCCTAAGTATTAAGTACTACTGTCTTGTCACTGTTCCAGCAGGACCTGGAAGCCAGAAGCCCTGGTCTTTTACAGAGACAAGATATTGCTGATCAGCATTAGCAAGCTGCATCCTTTCATGTAAGCAACAGTTCCTCCATCAATCAGTCTGTTGCACTGTGTGCAGACACACTGAGTATCGTGGCTCTGCACTTACATCTTTCTCTAGCCTTAGAGCACAAGGTCTTAGATGTAGAACTCAGGACCACATTTCCAAGCAGAGTCTAGCTTCTATGCTCCAGCTGTAATTAAGTAAGTGTAATAGATCTCTGATCACAAAGCTTGAAAAGCTAGCTCAGAGGGCTTGAGGGTATGCTGTCTGCATAGAATTCTCTGTAATCTACTCTCACTGTTGAGATAATTACTGAAAGTGAGAAAAGGGAAGGGAAATAAATACCTAATTAAAGAACTGAAACTAACAAAAAGAAACTAATAACAAAGTATTTGGTAGAAACTTTCAATTTGTACAGATGAAGTACTTGTTGTGTAATTTAAAACATTTTATAAAGCAGTAATCTGTGCAAATTTGGAATGTACCCTATCAAAATCTCCTTAAAACTGGCTTGCATTAGATTATGTAGCATATCTGTGTGCAGGTCCAGCTCCAGGGCCTAAGAATGAAAATGAATTGGAGGAGGGTCCATTAAAAAATAATAATAATAAAAAAATCTATTACTGAAGGTTTTTCTATTTTTATTTATTTATTTATTCATTTATTTTTATTTTTTTTAAGTACATTTTTTTATCTCATTCTCTTTCTATTCAGGAGGCAAGGAGCTGTTTTCTTTTACATTCTAGGGTCATTTACATAGCACAAGGTTTGACCTCAGTTGCCTTTGTTCAAATCTTCCCTTGTATAATTCTATTTCCTACCTTGCGGGCAAATAGGAATCTGGACCATGTCAACATGCTGTCAGAGTAAAGTTTTATCTTTTCACTCTTTCTTTTATCCAGTAAGAGTTTGATGTGTGCTTGATATACATCTAGGAAAGTATGACTGTTATATACATTCTCACAAAAGCAGTGCTTTTACTGCCTTACTTGTGCTTGCCAAAAGTGTTTCCTGGAACACCAATTTATTCCATATTGAGAAGTAAAAATAAAACCTACTATCTCCTCACTTGGTTAACTGGCATAGATTTGACAAGGTGGATGGAGAATAACTGTGAGTAACTAACAGGTCAAAATAAGAATGGAGCAGCCTGTCACTGGCTACAGATTTTTGGCTACAGATTTTCAAAGCTAATAGAAATGGACATATGACTATGTTTTAGTGACAGATCTGCTCCATTAAATACCTGTTATAGGAATAAAAGGAAGTGATGGGGTGATGAATACCTTTTGACTAGGATTACGATGTCCCTTTGGTTTTCCTAGGCAACCACAAACACATCCTCTGGGATAGTATTTCCTAAATTTGTGTAATCATGTTATGTGCTTCTGTGATCAAATTGATGACAGTGAATGCTTTGAGGTATGGAAAAACAGCCAGTTTGATAAGGTTTTTGTCGTATTTTATTCATCCTGTTTGGGAGAAGACACAAAACAGAAGAAATTGCTACCATGAATGTTTGTGTTCAACAGAACAGGATATACTTAGAAGCATGCTGGGATGGACCTTGCACTAAGAGCAGCCCCATAGAAGAAACTAGAAAAAAATAGGATCAGAGAAAAAACAAAAACAAAACAAAACAAACAAACAAAAACATAAAATCAGGAAGTTGGTACAGAATAAGCAACCCAGAGAGAGGAAAAGAAGTTTTTGTAGGTATAAACAGCTTTTTCGAATGCAGGACAGGCAGGAAAGGGTTTCAATATGGAAGATTCTGGGTTGAACAGTTTTACTATTTAGGACAAATAGACTTTTTCAGATATACTCAGCATTCACAGCTTTTCATTAGAAATGTAATTATGGATTTGGGCTTTGAAAAAATGCTCTTGTCTGTCTGTTCCTATTCATTAGCTTTGTAGAACTTGGTTTAGAAAGTGTAGTAGTAGTGCTTTGTACTTCTTTTAAAATGTTTTAGAAAAGGAAAATGATTATTCTGATGCTCACTGCTATTCAGCTACAAGATTCCAAGTACCTCATGACTTTGTCAGGAAATTCTGATGGGACATCATCCGCGCTATTCAGCTCTGAGCCTTAGAGGAGAAATTTAGATTCTTTTCCAATAAAATGAAAGTTAAGGTGAACTGTGATCACTTTACACCCTAATTGCCTTGCAGATGAGTCCCACAGGACCTACTGAGCCCAGTGAAACCATCAACCTTTTGGCTGCACTGTTGTTCTTTCATTTCAGTGTTAAGTTTTTCCTTCTTTCCCTACTCCTAATCCTTCAAGAAAACAAAAGCAAAAACAAAGAAACAAACAAACACAAAAACAACCACAAAGTGAAAAGGCTACATATTGACATCATATACTTCCCATAAGCTTAGTTACACTAAATCAGCAATCATTTAATAAGAGCTTCTGTTTAAGTTAGTTGGAAATTTTCCCAGCTTTTCTATATTAAAACTACTTTCATAGTTTTTTGCTCTGCATTTTGCACCCTATTTCTAAATGCATTTTTGTTTTGATTGATACAACTTTAGAGAGTGCCTTGGAGAGAAACGCTGAATTATTATGTCTTGAATATAGCTGGCTTTCATCCACTGCAGTACCTTTGTCATAGCCCAGTACTTCAAAGCTAATCTTTGATAATGAGCTTTTTTTTTCTTTCTGATTGTACTTAATGCAATTTCTGCTGTTAAAATTATGGCCGGCATAACTTTAAGAAATAATTTTCTAAATCTCCACATTTTTTTTTTCATGTTTGCTATTGGCATCTACATTCTTTTCTTTCTCTGATTTTTTTTTTTTTTTTTCTCCCCCAGGCTTCAGCTGTACTATTCCCTGTTTTTAATTTGTTTCTTTTAATGAAGTAATACTGTTCCAATTCTGCCTTTAAATCTCAAAATCTCATTTTTACAGTTTGGGGACTGGTTTTAACAGCTTTTTTTTTTTTTTTTTTTTTTTTTTTTTTTTTTCCTAAGTTACTACCATGGAAGAATGAGGCTGATTTTTATCTTTTACTAGCATGAAGATCAAGCTATTCCAGAAACTTGGTGTGACCTTTTATACTTTTGATGTGTTTTTATATTTCTGAGGTCAGCAAGCTTTATAAGTCTGTTCCCATAGGGAGCACAGATCTGTGAGAATTAGCAGGGGATTGAAGAGGTTTATTCCTCTCCTTTTATTATTCTTTTGGAAACAGTGATATTATTTTTTACTTCATCTGTTTTCTATATTATATCCTATATTTCTTAGTCTTTTTCTTGCTTTTTTTGAGAGTCCTTGGTTTCACTCAACCTTTCCTTTTTAATTTTTTTAGAGAAGTCAGATCAATTCTTTGTGTTGTTCATACTCATTCTCTATTTGTTGACTATTTAGGATGAAGTAGTTAATTTAGGTTTTGCAGTTGTGGTCCATTTACTGCAGTCTTTTACAGTGTTCCTCTCTCCTCTAAAAGAGCAGACCTAAATCGACCACATTTCTCTGAATGCCCTAAAGTCTCTGTTGGAGTCATACTCAAAGGCTTTGCTTATATGCAGTACAGTTACTCTCAGTCAAACTCCACACTTGTTAATAATGGCTTTTGCATGTGTAATGTCTGAAATATCTGCAAATTTAATGAAAAGTTATAAATCTGGGTCATGCTTTCACTGGGTGAACAAAAGATCTGCTGAGCTCAGCGGCAAAGGAAGGGTTTGCAGAAGATGATGTGTTTTTTTTTTTTTTTTTGCTTTTTCTGCCTATATTTCCAGTGAATGTTTTGTTTGTTTTGTTTTGTTTATTTTTATATTATTCTGTTTTGTTTCATTTAATTATTATTTTACTTCTACAAATTATATTTTAAATGTCAATTATGAATCAAAGCTTCATAAGTTTTCTTGGACTGAAATGGGAATATATTTATAAGAAAAAGCAGGCAGCATGACTTCCCCTCACTTAGGGCAGATACCTTTGGGGCTTACTTTTTGTGGTAAGTATGTAAATAAAGAAGAGAAAATGAAACAAACAAACAAATTTATTCATTTGTCCAGACTGAAATTCTCTGTGCTATGACTTCCACTATATTAACAGTTGATTCCTGATCACATGGATGCTGTGTAGCCACTTGACAATATGAGATACCATGATGTCTTCAGAAATTCTAATACAGAATATAACAAAGCAGGGCTAAACTTTGAATCTCAAGTCCTTGTAAACAGACTTCTAATACAAACATACTGTTTATGCTAGGTATTGTAGTTGTTGCATGTCTTGCATTTCCTAATTTTCAAATGGTTATCTTTCAAAAACTATTCCAGAATGTCTGGTTTATGTCTGGTTTATGTACTTTATTCTTTATTGTTAAATAATTTTTAAAAATTAAATTATTAAATTATATTATCAGAAGTACTGTTTCCTTTCTCTTGACATTGTGCATTTTAATCTCTGCAATATTAAGTGAAATAAGGTGGGAAAAAAATAATCCTTCCTAACTAAATTTAAAAGCTGATTATACTGAAAAGGTGAGCATCCAGCAAACAACTGTTAGTTCAGAAAATACAAAATAAATTATTTTCCTAAGCTAATTGAGTATAGAACCACAGAACGGTTTGGGTTGGAAGGCACCTTAAAGATCATATAGTTCCCCCCCCCCCATGGACAGGGACACCTCATGCTAGATCAGGCAATCAGCTAATCGAGGATCAAGATTGCTCAAAGCCCCATCCAACCTGGCCTTAAGGACCTTCCAGGGATGGGGCATCCACAGCTTCTCTGGCCGACCTGTTCCAGTGCCTCACCACCGTCTGAGGAAAGAATTTCTTCCTTATATCTAATCTCAGCCTATCATCTTTTAGTTTAAAGCCATTCCCCATCATCCTATCCCTACACTCCCTGACAAAGAGTCCCTCTCCAGCTTTCCTGTAGGCCCCCTTTAGTCTGCTATAAGGTCTCCCTGGAGCCTTCTCTTTTCCTTCTCATTCTAATCACAGAATCACAGAATTTCTAGGTTGGAAGAGACCTCAAGATCATCAAGTCCAACCTCTGACCTAACACTAACAGTCCCCACTAAACCATATCCCTAAGCTCTACATCTAAACGTCTTTTAAAGACCTCCAGGGATGGTGACTCCACCACTTCCCTGGGCAGCCCGTTCCAGTGTCTAACAACCCTTTCGGTAAAGAAGTTCTTCCTAAGATCCAACCTAAAACTCCCCTGGCGCAACTTAAGCCCATTCCCCCTCGTCCTGTCACCAGGCACGTGGGAGAACAGACCAACCCCCACCTCGCTACAGCCTCCCTTGAGGCACCTGTAGAGAGCGATAAGGTCACCCCTGAGCCTCCTTTTCTCCAGGCTGAACAAGCCCAGCTCCCTCAGCCGCTCCTCGTAAGACTTGTTCTCCAGGCCCCTCACCAGCTTCGTAGCCCTTCTCTGGACTCGCTCGAGCACCTCCATGTCCTTCTTGTAGTGAGGGGCCCAAAACTGAACACAGTACTCGAGGTGCGGCCTCACCAGAGCCGAGTACAGGGGGACGATCACCTCCCTAGCCCTGCTGGCCACACTGTTTCTTATACAGGCCAGGATGCTGTTGGCCTTCTTGGCCACCTGAGCACACTGCTGGCTCATATTCAGCTGACTGTCAACCAATACTCCCAGATCCTTCTCTGCCTGCCAGCTCTCCAACCACTCATCTCCCAGCCTGTAGCTCTGCTTGGGGTTATTGCGCCCCAGGTGCAGGACCCGGCACTTGGCCTTGTTGAACTTCATGCAGTTGACCTCGGCTCATCGGTGCAGCCTCTCCAGATCCTCCTGCAGAGCCTTCCTACCCTCGAGCAGATCGACATACGCACCTAACTTGGTGTCATCTGCAAACTTGCTGAGGGTGCACTCAATGGCCTCATCCAGATCATCAATGAAGATATTGAAGAGGACCGGCCCCAGCACCGAGCCCTGGGGAACGCCACTAGTGACCGGCCTCCAACTGGATTTGACTCCATTTACCACGACTCTTTGGGCCCGGCCATCCAGCCAGTTTCTAACCCAACGAAGCGTGCGCCAGTCCAAGCCAAGAGCAGCCAGTTTCTTGAGGAGAATGCTGTAGGAGACGGTGTCAAAAGCCTTGCTGAAGTCAAGGTAGACCACATCCACAGCCTTTCCCTCATCCACCCAGCGTGTCACTTTGTCGTAGAAGGAGATCAGGTTTGTCAAGCAGGACCTGCCCTTCATAAACCCATGCTGACTGGGCCTGATCGCCTGCTTGCCTAATACTTCCATGAAAAGTATCAGCAGTTAGTTTTTAGTTATTAAAATAATAATAATAAATTAATCCATTAAATCTCTATGCTCTACATTATTAAGTAAAGTTCAGTAGTAAATCAGAGTTGCTATTTCAAATCTAATTCACTATTTGCTAAACGAACAGACACTAAACTCATTATCATGATTGTGAAAACCTTTATAAAATGAAAGTATATTATCGATTTGCTTTCCAGTTTGCACATTTCTAAAGCATGAGATCTACTACTTTAGCATGTGTTTGCTGGGCTTATCCAAAATAATAAATGGGAAGTGGATATGGAGTCTGAATCTCTTTTTCCATCTACGTTATTTTCTGTCTCTGGGGTGTAATTATAAGAAAGCCAGTACAGCAGGTCATCACATTGTATTTGTTTCTTGGGTGTAGAGGTTTCTATGGGCACTGGAGATAACCAGTACCATAATTTTGACAAAGGTTCACTCTATACTTACAGTCCTGACTACTTTTCTGCTCTCAGCAGCTGTACAGATCCCTACCAATTCTTATCTCCAATATATTCCTTGAAGAGTTCATCAGTCTCTTGAAAAACAAATCATGCCTGACCTTCTGTGATTGTTCAGATGTATTTACATAATGTTGAAATTCTGTACATAGTTAAGACTCTGTCTATATTTACCAAGATAACAGCTCTGTGTTAGTTACATAGATCTTATCTCTAGTGTTTTTTTTGTTGTTGTTTATATTTTCTCTCCTCCATGCTGGGCTAAAAACTGAAAGAATCATAGTAAAAATATCACAGCAGACAGAAATAATTCTCTATAGACAGAAATAACTCTTTATTCAAATACAGACACTCCAGAAAAAGCCAAGCTGATCACATATTAAGTCCTAGACAGAAGTCTGTTGGTGCTTCACTGATTTAGATGTGTCATGTAGATGTGTCATGAGACTAAAGATAAAGTTTCATACATTATATATCACCCAGTGCCATGAGGCTAAAATATTTTCACTCCTCTCTCCCCTCTTATAAAGTCCAACTTTGATTTCAGTCTCTCTCAATTTTTTTCTCACTATTTCTATTTATCACTGAAACCTTTGGAAACGATATGGTTTAAATCATTAATTCATAGTCTTTTTATTCTTTCTAATCCAGAAAGTCTTCCCTCTAGCACAGGTTTTGTCTCATTTTTAGTCTGTGCTTTTATTTATTTTTTTTTTTCCTGCAGGACTTCAAGCATTCTTTACACTCCCTGCATCCTCTAATTTCTCACTTTTGTAGCTGCATTTTTGCATGTACATGTCAAATGCATTTTTTTAAAGTCTTATCTTTCCCTGGGTTTTACATCTTCATCCCTTTCTGAGTCTATTCCTTCAGCTCTCATAGCTTCTCATTTGGTAAGTGCTTTCTTTTCTTCTTCTGTAACATCTAACAGAAGGACTCTGTACTTTGCTTCTTAATTTATATTTTCCTGGTATTCAGATAGCACCTGATATATCTTCTCTGCCAGCAGCTCACAAAGTTTTTTCTACTCCTGACCCCTCTTTCATTCTCATTTGCATTTTAGCATATGTTTTTCATATCCTTTGGGACAATCTATTTGGAGTAGAAATGAACGTGTTTCTAGGTGTAGGGTAATGAGATGCTCAGGGGTCATTGCTTAAGAACAGCATTTACAGACACCAACACACTCAGTAGCAGTCTGGGAAAACATCCAATGCCAAAAGGAAACTGCAAGTGTCAAACTGTCAGTTTCTTCCCCTTCCCCAGGACTGTTGGTTCCTCTCTCAGCTGAAAGAATTTTTTCTCCCACTGGGATCTGCAGCAAAATACTCTCTCTCTTGGAGTTAGTTGTCTAAACAGGCATTTAGCGCTTCTAATGAATCTAATCCTTCATGTATATACCTTTTGTCACTTACTGCACTTGAGTGTACAAGACGTAAACATAAAAAGTCCTGCATAAGCTACATTTCACATTTTTGCTCTTCATTAGTTACATACAGTGGCTGAAGGAGTTTATTCATTTGAGGAGAGCTCATTACTAGAGCTTTGTTTGATAATTTGGGGCACATTTTTAATTGATCCCTTAGGGGTTGTTCCAAAAGCACTTATTTTCCCAAGTACGAATAATATTGTGATAAATCGTATTATTCGCTTGCTTGTTTCCCTAGCTGAAATAACATTTACCATTATCTATCTCCTCTGGTTGTTGGCTTTTAATTAACAATCTTTATTTTAAATGAATTATTATTTTAATTTTAATTAACAATAATTGTTAATTTCAGTAACAATTATTACTATTAATTAACACTGATTTATAAAACCTTAGATCATGAATGCAAATTGTTCTTACGAGCTGTTTTAACAAAAGACATGATAAGATACTTGAGAATACTGTTTTATAACTTAATTAAGGTTTTATAAATAAAAAGCTCTGTACTAGTTTGCAGTTTCTGCTCAATGAAAGTGCATCACAGCAAATTAGGCAAAAGAGGTCATGGAAAAACATTGGAGTGCAGTGGTTAGATGTGAGAAGTTGAGCTGCAATACACTGCCTGTCACCAAACCTGTACTGAACCTTGAGAGGTTGTTTTCATAGAATCATAGAGGTTGGAAAAGACCTCCAAGATCATCTTGTCCAACCATACCCCTACCACCAATGTCAAAAACTAAACCATGTCCCTAAGCACCAAGTCCAACATTTCCTTAAACACCCCCTGAGACAGAGATGCTACCACCTCCTTGGGCAACCCGTTCCAATGCCTGACTACTCCTGAGAAAAAATGTCTCTGAATTTCCAACCTAAACCTCCTCTGGCGCAACTTGAGGCCATTCTCTCTAATCCTGTCAATGGTCATCTGCGAGAAGAGGCCAATCTCCAGCTCCCCACAATTTCTTTTCAGGTAGCTGTAGAGAGAAATAAGGTCTTCCCTGAGCCTCCTCTTCTCCAGACTAAACAACCCCAGTTCCCTCAGCCACTCCTCATAAGACCTGGGTTTCAGAACCCTCACCAGCTTCGTAGGCCTTCTCTGGACACGTGCAAGGGCCTCAATATCTTTCTTGTACTGAGGGGCCCAAAACTGAATACAGTATTCAAGCTGTGGCCTCACCAGAGCAGAGTACAGGGGGACAATCACCTCCCTGGTCCGGCTGGCTACACTATTACTTATACAAGCCAGGATGGATGCCCTTGGCCTTCTTGGTCACCTGGGCACACTGCCAGTTCATGTTCAGGCAAGCATCCATCAACACCCCCAGACCCTTTTCCTCTGCACAGCTTTCCAGCCACTCTGCCCCAAGCCTGTTGTGTTGCATGGGGTTGTTGTGGCCAAAGTGCAGGACCCGGCACGTAGCCATGTTGAACCTCACCCCATTGTCCTCCGCCCATCTACCCAACCTGCCCAGGTCCATGGACTGCAGGGCCTTCCTGCCCTCAGGCAGATTGACACTTCCCCACAAACTGGTGTCATCTGCAATCTTACTGAGGGTGCATGCAGTAAGGTTTTGCTCATCTGTTTCAGATATGTCTCTCTCTATAAAGACAATATACTGCTCTTCTTTCTTGAGATCCTCAAATAACAAATGTTATATAAAAACTGCTTTGAATATGGTAGAAAAGACATAACTGGGAAAACAAATAAAAAAATAAGCAAAAGAAACATTTTCAAACTCTAAGATGTCTCAAAGTACCTCCAGAAAGTAAGTAGAAAGGAATAAATGAAAACTGGGCTAATAACTTCATCTTTACCATGTAGGCAAATATATGTAGGGTGTCTATTTTATTTTTATTTATTATTATTATTATTATTTTTGTCATTATATTCTGCCCCTCTGCTCCTCTCCAAACAAACACACTCGGATATGAGTACAGTCTTCAGACAACAGTCACACCGTCATGCCTAGCAAGAAGCTCTCATGTCACTCCCAACGCAGACTTGCAAAGTGAATAATCTGGGACCCAAAACAGCAGAGCCTTTTCACTTTGGCATGACATAATGCTCATTGGCACTAATTCCTATGAGAGTTTGTTAGTTTGGACATAGAGTTGATCCCCTCATGTTGATCTCTGCTGGTTTATATCACTGCACGCATTTCTGCATCCTTTTTCCTCTAGGTTTTGATGATAACCACACCCAAAGTAATTCAAAGTATTGAATATTTACCATGGAATGAAAATGGAAGACCACTGTAGGAGTAAAATTTTATATGGGAAAAGGATAAGCAAGCAATTAAAACTAATATGCATATTACAAAAAATCCACTCCGCACTGGCGCCTTAAGAATTTATGGCTCCGTACGCAATTTCTCAGACAATATTTTGATGAGATACTCTTGAAAGGTATAATGACACAATTTACTGTGTTCTATGGGAACACACAATGTGTTAGGTTAGGATTATGAAGAAAGGGGGAAAAACCAACAACACCAAAAGCACAAAGAAACTGATTCTCCATTCCATTACATTCACTATTATACCTTAAGAAACAGCTAGAGTGTCTCTTTATTTAATTGGCTATTTTATTTTCTGCAGTGTTCTGAATCACAGAGACACATGCTGATTGAATTACTTTATAACCATTTAGTATTAAATTCAATATGTTTCAATTCTAAAAATAAAAAAGTAAAGCTATGAACAGTAAGTGAAGAAACCTAACTACAGGAACACAATAACCACTGTTTGAAGTTGTAAATAAAATTGATGTTAAACTGATCAGAGAAATTAGCATTAGAAAGTAACCACTTACATATCAATTTATTACATCACAAAACTCTGACTACAGCACATTTTCTGAGTCACATAATCAACCAGACTCACAATCTGTTATGCCTGTTGCTTTTTGATATGACCTACTGAGTGCTTGAATTTTCTCTGTGTCCCGCATTTTTTTTTTTTTTTTAAAGATTACTGGAGTACTTCTATCACTAACGAAATCAAATTCAAAACCTTGCTTATCACTCTCCTAAGTGAGTAAGTTGGCTTTCAACTGTTTGGAGACCTTTAATTTATTTCTATCTCCAAAGACTGCATGGGCTCCAGTCAGTTTCTGGCTGATCAAAGATTTGGATGACAGAAAGCATCCTTCTGGAGCATGAAATACAAAATTTATTCTGACACCTTTTCTTTCAAAAGTGAGATTGTATAGTTTTTTTTTTTTTTTTTTTTTTTTTTTGCTGCCTATTACTACATATATGTATATTTACTGTATTAAGAGTATATTCTTATTTTAATTGCTTAGACTAAGTGAACTGCAAAAAGTGAACTTCAGCTGCAGTCATTGCAAATATTTCAATATTTCAATATTTCACTGCAAATATTTAAATTTTACTGAGAAACAGAAAAGATACTTATTTGAAGAATATGTTGCATGATTTATTATTATTATTATTATATTGTGCCTTTAATTTTTTTTTCCCTTTTCTTCCTTTTCTTTTTTTAATTATTTTTTTCCATCAATGAGTAATTCTGTTCGGTATGGAAGTGATTTATAAGATGAAGAGAATTTTTAGCCTTCTTATTCAAGAGGTTCCAAATCTGTAGATGTGATCTTGTATTTTGCACTGTACAATATGCATCAAGAGGTCATCCATAGATCCTAGCTGATACATGTGTAGAAGGAAAATAAACAAAATACAAGTTCCCAAATATATCTTATACTTGAGACAGGAATGGTTTAAAAAAGCATCATGATGGAAGATAACTTAATAATCATTTACAGTTAATTTCAATGAATTTTAGTATCCATCTGTTGACCCTAAGTTTTGGGTATAGTTACAGGTCTGTTCAGCTTGCATGGGTCCACTCTGGTGTACTTAACGGATGTTAAAAAAAAATAATAAAAAATAAAAATAATAATAAAAAAGGAGGATAGTGGTATCATAAAGTATTGTTATTTCTCTGTCATTTGCTTTTCCTTGATTATTTATTTATTTATTTGTTTATTTATTTATTTTCCCCCAGAACTAACAAAACTTGAATCAGAAATATTTTCATGCTACAGAAGAAAAACTTGGTGGAAAGCATGTTTCTAATCACTCTGGTGAGCTTTGACAGTAACAACTGGACTAAAATCACCAAGAAAGGCGGGAGTTTCTTTGTCATACTGTAACATTCTTCATCTCCTGCAACCAGAGCACAAGTGTGAACACACAAAATTTGTGAGGAAAGGGCATTAATGAGTACTTATTAAGTTATTAATTTTCACTAAAACAATGGTAGAATTCATTTTTGCATACGTAGTCAGGAAAAGAATTGATATACATGGCAGAGCTGAACCTGCTAAAATTCATAGCTGATAGGCAACATCAAGTAGCACTGCACTGAAATAAAGGAGTGTAGTGGGTTTACATGGCAAGGTTTTGGTAGCGGGGGCCATAGGGGTGGCTTCTGTGAGAAGGATCTAGAAGCTGCCCCATGTTTGGTAAGGGCCTCACTGCTGACCAGAGCTGAGCCAATAAGTGATGTTGTTTTGCACTTCTGCGAGAGCATATTTAAGACAGAAAAAAAAAAACACTGCGCCACACAGCAGCTAGGAGAGTGAGAGGAGTGAGGAACAGCATTGCAGGCACCAAGGTCAGCGAAGAAGGAGGGGGAGAGGTGCTCCAGGTGCCGGAGCAGAAGTCCCCTTTGACCTGTGGTGAGGACCATGGTGAAGCAGACTGTCCCTCTGCAGCCCATGGAGTACCACAGTGGAGCAGGGTTCCACTCTGCAGCCCATGGAGGAGACCACGGTGGAGTGAGTGGACCTGTACCGACGGAGACTGCAGCTTATGGAAGACCCCTGCCAGACCACATTCCAGGCCGGACCTGTAGCCCACGGAGAGGAGACCACGCAGGAACAGGTGACCTGGCAGGAGCTGCTGCCTGTGGGGGATCCAGGTTGGAGCAGTTTGCTCCTGAGGGATGGACCCTGTGGTACGGACCCATATCTGGAGCAGTTCTTGAAGAGCTGCTGCCTGTGGGCAGCCCTCACAGGTTCAGTTCAGCAAGGACTGCATCCCATGAGAGGGACCCCACAGCACAGGGGACGAGAGTGACTGAGAAGGAGCGGCGGAGAAGAAGCGCTATAGACTGACCATAACCCCCATTCCCCCGTTCCCCTGCGCTGCTCGGGGGGAGGAGGTGGAAGAGGGTGGATGGGGGGAAGGTGCTTTTGGTTTCTTTCCTTTGTTTCTCACTTCTCTAGCTTGTTAGTAATAGGCAATAAATCTTACTATCTCCCTATGCTGAGTCTGTTTTGCCTGTCACAATAATTACTGCGTGATCTCAACCCTTATCTCAACCCTTGAGCCCTTTTCATCATATTTTCTCCCCTTTCCTCTTTGAGGAGGGGGAGTGAGAGAGCAGTTGTGGTGGAACTCGGCTGCCCACCCGAGTAAAACCAGTAAAAAAAAGACTGAAAAATTTACCATAGGAGGAAACTTTGCCTGGATTACTATGTCTAGTTCTGATCCCCATAATAAAAAATAAAAAATAAAAATAAAGTAAAAAAAAAAGGTGAGGACAGACTGAAGAGGGTCATCAAAGGGCTGAAGAACCTACTCTATGAGGAAAAACTGAAGAATTTAGGTCCTTTCACCAGAGAGAAGAGAAGGTTCGGGGGCACCTCATCATAGTTTTCCAGTACTTAAAGGGTGGCTACAGAGGAGATGGAAGATCTCTCTTCACAAGGAGCCACACAGAGAAGACAAGGAGAAGGAGGCACATGCTGCACTGAGATAAGTTTTGTCTTGACAAAAAGAAAGAAAAAATGAAAGAAAATGAAAATGAAAAGAAATGAAAGAAAAATTTTACACTGAGAAATCAATCACTGGAACAACCTACACAGGAACCTGGTAGAGTACCTATCACTGGAGGTTTACAATATGTGATTGGACAGGGAGCTAGATAATCTCACCTAAGCTCCCTTTTCCCATGGAGAGCTTCACCTGATGATCTGAGGTCTCTTCTAACCTGTGCTTTTCTTTGACTGTGAAATTTTCTGTTTGTTCCCAGGTTCCTGATTCCATGTAATTGTTTCATAAGACAGCTTTTATAGGAACTGATGCATTCTAGCAGCCAGAGCTCCTGGGAACCAGCAGGCAGGTGAGGCAGGGAGCCTCGGGGGAGATGAAAATGAATAAGAGATTTACATTACTAATTTACCAATATACATTACTGTTGCAATGGAAATGACTCAGTACAAATACAAGCTGGTAGGAGAATAGCCTGAGAGCAGCTCTGAGAAGAACTTGAGGGTATTGGTTGATGAGAATCATAGAATCACAGAATCATAGAATGGCTTGCATTGGAATGGACCTTAAAGATCATCCAGTTCCAAACCCCTTTCCATAGGCAAGGATGACACCCACTAGATCAGCTTGCCCAGGGCCTCATCCAGCCTGGTCTTGAACATGGTCCATCCAACAATGGGGCATCCATAACTTATCTGAGCAACCTGTTCCAGTGATGAAGCTCAACATGCTCCAGTGAGAAGCTCAACATGAGCCCACAACATGCACTTGCAGCCCAGAATCCAATCGTATCCTGGGCTGCATCAAAAGAAGCATAGCCAAAAAGTCTAAGGAGGTGATTCTCCCCCTCTGCTCTGTTTTCATAGGACCCCACCTGGAGTGCTGTGTTCAGCTCTGGGGTCCCCAGCACAAGAAAGGTATGGACCTATTAGAATGAGTCCAGAGGAAGGTAACAAAGGTAATCAAAGGACTGGAACACCTCTCTTATGAAGAAAAGCTGATGGAGTTAGGGTTGTTCAGCCTAGAGAAGAGAAGGCTCTGGGAAGACCTATAGTGGCCTTCCAGTACCTTAAGAGGCACTACAAGAAAGCAGGAGAGGGACTCTTTATCAGGGAGTGTAGTGATAGGACAAAGAGTTATGGATTTAAACTAAAAGAAAGTAGATTTATATTAGATATTAGAAAGAAATTCTTTATTCAGAGGGTGATGAGGAATTTGAACAGGTTGCCTAGAGAAGCTGTGGATACCCCATCCCTGAAGGTGTTCAAGGCCAGGCTGGGTGGGGCTTTGAGCAACATGGTCTGGTGGAAGGTGTCCATGCCCATGGCAGAGGGGTTGGAATTAAATGATATTTAAGGGTTTTTTCAACCCAAAACTTTCTGTGATTCTACAATTCTGCTCTATCTGGACTCTTAAAAAGAACAATGCCCAAACACCCAAAGCATTATTAAGTTATGAGATTTTGAAGATTACATTATCTACAAAACGCTAACCTTTCAATATTTGCAAGAAGAGAAAGCAACACCATCTCCAAAGCTAAGCTGTAAGTTCAGTTTTAATGACAAGTGAAATAGAGGATCCTTTTATTTCATTTAGGCTCTGTTCTGGCACTTGTTACCTATTCACTGTAAGTGATTCAAGAAGTATGCTATAAACTATACTATAATGTGAATTTTAAAAGCACAACAGAGTATATTCATTATGGAAACTCTCTTTTGCTGCTTAGTGTTTGTATGTCATTTATGAACATATCGGCATAACTAGGATCAGAATTTTTCAAATTTTTAAGAGTATTTTACAGAGGCTTCTATTCTACTGGACTGTATTATTTATTAATCTATCTTACTTAAACTATAGCAGTGTTATACCATTTTGTAGAAACGTAATCAGTGATTTGTTGTTTTCATCATCACAAAAGTATATGTGGAAGAAACAGTGACATGAATATTAGAAATGTTTTGTTAGCAAGTTAATGATTTGATATGCTATCAATCCATATGATAGATGTTGGCTTGCACTATTACAGTGTTGAGTGTAAGTGTACGCTTTAAGATAACAAGTTCAGCATAATTCCTAACTTCATGCTTGTTTCTTTATTTTTATTGCTTTGTTTTCTTCCCATCATTCAGAAGAGAACTCCATCCATCTCTGCCAACATTACACACAAACAAAGATGTCGAAGCATATCTACTATTCCCTTGTTGGTTGATACCTGAATTATGTATTTTTGACTGTATGCCCAATCTAATCATGCATAATGTTTGTGTCAAGGTGTTGATCTGGGTACGCAAAACCTAATTATGTATAAAATTATTCTTACTATGGACATGCTGAGGAGAAAAGCAACACAAAGTTATTTGTAGGCAAAAATATAAGTTATAATAAAGGACCATTTAGTACTAATAACTAGTGTAGCATTATTTCTATTCTAACTAGAAATGAAGATACTTAGTTTCAAAAGCAAAATACATCAATTATTGGTGTATGAATATTCTTATGTTTAAAGCGGAATTATTTCCTATTCATTAGCATATATCCAAAAGTCATTAATTTTAATATGCATTTGATGGTATTTGAATTGTAAATAATTCTACGTTCTCCACAATTTAACCACATTTTGCATATTCATGAGACAATTTAGTCAAAAGTTGTGGCAGGGCATGCATTGCTTTGGGATATAGTCACATTAGGTAATTCCGTTGTACTGTGTTGCCTAAGGCATCAACTACTTCATTTAGCACCCAATAATGTGAAAGATCCCATGCACCAGTGTCTCATGTAATTGAGATGAAGAGGCCCCAGTGAACGCACTTCAAAAACATATTCAATTTAATAATTTCACATAAATTAATATAATCTTTGTGCAAAATAATCAATCATAGAGATACATAAGTAAAACCATGACCAGAAAAAAATACAGAATAACTTATTTTCATTTTATTTCTTTATTTTATATATAGAAATAATAATTTCTGTATACTAAACAATGTATTTCTCATCATAAATGACGATTAACCCCAAGAATTAGTAGGCCTGTCCTCAAAAAGTGTCTGACAATAAAAACAAAACATATATCACAAGTCATCCCCCTAAAAACTATTCTAGGGAAAAAAAAGGTGTGCAAATTGTTTCATGAAATGTAGCACTTAATGCAGAACAGTATGTTCTGCAGCACTTAATGCAGTATATCCAGACACATGGAAAAATAAAGAACAAGGCAACAAACATACTTGAAGCTTCCAAAACAAATAAATGAATAATAAATAAGGAAGGTCAGCTAGACAAAGGAGACTTTTAACAAAGAAAGAAACAAGTATATATAAAGCAATGGCAATAGTCGGGAAAAGTACTCAAGTTTTGAGTTCCTAGTGGATCTGGAAGGCAGCTAAGCCACACACGGGGTGTAATGATACAGTCGACAAGTGTCACCTATCACCATATCACCTATTGCAGGAGATCAGCTTCACAATGGCAAACATGCCCAGCCAAGTAGAGCAAATCACTGATTAAGGTTCTGAAGGTGGTAGGTAGCAATACTTTAGTACTGAATACTAGTGTCTTGCTACACTTTGTGATTAAACATTTTGTCAGAGAGGAAGGTTTCCAGTTTCTGAGCATTCATCTCTCAATGTTATCCAGGGAAGTTATTGTTCTATGTTTATTACTATTGCCAAATCTTGGCTAATTTTTCTAGAACAACCTGAAGTAAATTAAATGAAGCTTTTTAGATACTATAACTATGGTCTATGACAATGAAAAAAAAAAAAAAAAAAAAAAAAAAAAGAGAGAGAGAGAGATTTCCCTTGGAGGATGATTTCTGTCCATTTCTTCTCTGTAGGTTTGGTTAGTAGTATGTGTTTATTATGATGTCTTTATTATTTTACATTGGGAAAGAAAAAGAAAAAAGTGGTTACAAACAATTAAAAAGATAATGACATCATAGATACAAACTACCATTTGATCATTTGGCAAAATAAATTGAGAGTTTGTGAAGAGCTCAGAAACAAAACAAAATAAAACAGGTTTATAAATATTTTATTGAATATAGTTGGCTTATTTGTTACTAATAGTATATTAATGCAGCCTCTTTTTGATTATCAAATTATTCATGATCAACTCCTGTTTGCATGCAAAATGTTTTATTATATATAAATATAAATATATATATGTATAAATATATATCCTGCAAGATTTTTGATTGTTTATAAATTGTTCACTTGACTTTAGGATAGTTAAAGATTTTTCATTGGAATGATTTCCCAGTGAAAATTAACTTTCTGTTAAACCAAGTTTATTTTATTTAATGACCTTATTCGTTAAAATGCCATTTGGCCAGAGAAAACAACTTAATGTAAAGGAAACTTCAAAATGAATATATATATATATATATATTTAGAAATGACTTAAAATGTTCTGCATCAGATAAAAGAAAAATGAAACAATCAACCAAAACAATAACAAATCTCCTCCACCATTCTTCAGCCACCTCAAAGCCTTTATATTTCCTTGTTTAATTGTCTTCCAGGAGATAATAATTTATATGTCCCATGTCTCCTTAAGAACCATCTGTCCTTAAGGGCTTGGGAGCTCAAATGCAGTGAACACACTCAGGCTTTTGTCACCTCAGTTGTCTGATGATAAATATAACTGTGTCCTACCCTTAATGCTGCTGTGTAGGCCATTTTCTAAGCTTTAGTCCTATCTGCTCTCTTTTTGTTGCTTGTCCCCTTTCTAGGGAATCAAGTATAAGCTTCTTTCCTCACTTTCAAAGCCCTTCACAGCTATGTTGTATTATCACCTTTCACTCATTACCAGATCCCACTTCTGCTTATGCCTGCTCATGTGTTATATTTCAAGTAAGTACTTACAGACACTATTTCTCACACTTGGAAGACTGTATCTTGAGAAGTAGGACTAACCACTTTTCATCTTTCAGAATTATTTTCCTTCAATTGAAAACCCAACAAAAAGCTTGAAAAAACCTCTCTTGCTGATATGTCAATGAAGCTTCATAATAAGCTTCATGTTCT
This sequence comes from Oxyura jamaicensis, assembly GCF_011077185.1. NCBI lineage: Eukaryota > Metazoa > Chordata > Aves > Anseriformes > Anatidae > Oxyura > Oxyura jamaicensis. The sequence continues at coordinate 112,968,387 of NC_048894.1, read as the reverse complement.
CTTTGTCCCCCTTGTTCTGCGCATGCCCCTTATCATTTAGTCTATTCAGGTCTGTGTATAATGTTTACACTCTGCCTGTCAGAAGTGCAGCTCCTATGCCCTATGATGATAAAAAGGGTAATTGTAAGTGGGAAAATAATTAATAATCCATCTCAAATAAGAAGTTAAGCACGATTAATTACTTATTCTAATATCCTCTGAACTCTTGGAGATACAAGCATGTTTGTATAAATGACTCAACTGTTTCCTGAATAACTACAAACAACAAACAATATGAACACTAAGCTCACAGTCAGATTAATCCATTGTTTTTAAGCCGAAATCAATGTTTTCACTCAGCCTTGCTTTTCCTCTTATTTGTTAATGTATGAAATGGCACATCAGTTAGGAAACACAAAGATTCTAAACAGAATAAAACCAAGCAGATACAGGATTTACTTTTTAAAAGATTGGGCTACAAAACCTTGGTTATGTTAAAGAGTGAAGATGTTTTCCTTTTTATAATGTCATTAATGATGATGCTTTTACATGCAAATCAAGAAATAATTAAAATTCTGCCATCTTAACAATAGAGGTCTGAAAATAACCAATAAAATCCAAGCTGGATTAAAAGAAAAAGTCTAATTAAGTGAGACAACAGATTTAAGTTTACAGTTTTCAAGGAGTAACTAAACAAGACTGTTTATATACATATTATAAAGTTATACCCAGGGGGGTTTATTCACATTATTATTGTGAAATATTAGTGAATTCAGCTTTGAAAGGGTATAAATCCCTTCCTGTTTGCTTTCATCCTGTATTCATTTGATTGAGATTCCACATCATGAAAATGAGTTTAAGGGTAGAATTTACCCAGCTAAGAAACAGCAACAATACCAACTGCAACCAAATAAAATATTAATGAAACTAAAGAATGTATTAAAAGTAATATGGATGGAAAAAGTAACCAAAATAATTTTGAAATGTTAACCAAAATATAAAAGAAATATTCTTATTATTGTTTGCCAAATTATACAAATGTTATAGAAGGTACATCGGAATAAAAGAATACCATGAGCTATATATAACATTTCATAACATATAATGCCTAGAAAATGATCATTACCTTACCCCAAGAAACATTTTGTAATTTACTTTCTCAGGCACTAAAATCACAATTATTTTATTTTATAAACATTAATTTTGTAAGAGCAAAGAGACTGCACTGCATCTATTTTTAAAGTACACTACATCAACAACAACAAAAAAAAGAGATAAAGGAAAATAAATGAAGATTATTTAAAGAAATTAAAGAAATATCTTCAGCAACTTTCCAAAGTCATTTTACTAATTAAATAATGTCTTTGCATCTGATTGATGGAATTGGGGTTCTAAGATATACTATAAAAATGTATCATGTTGTTAAAAAAAATCTATATTTATTATAGAATCATAGATCATAAAGGTTGGAAAAGACCTGCAAGATCATCTGGTCCAACCATATCCCTACCACCAATGTCAAAAACTAAACCATGTCCCTAAGCACCAAGTCCAATATTTCCTTAAACACCCTCAGAGATGGAGATGCCACCACCTCCCTGGGCAACCCGTTCCAATGCCTGACTACTCCTGAGAAAAAATGTCTCTGAATTTCCAACCTAAACCTCCCCTGGCACAACTTGAGGCCAGTCTCTCTAGTCCATATCACTTAGTTGTCTGCAAGAAGAGGCCAACCCCCAGCTCCCCACAACTTCCTTTCAGGTAGCTGTAGAGAGAAATAAGGTCTTCCCTGAGCCTCCTCTTCTCCAGACTAAACAACCCCAGTTCCCTCAGCCACTCCTCATAAGACCTGGGTTTCAGAACCCTCACCAGCTTCGTAGGCCTTCTCTGGACACGTGCAAGGGCCTCAATATCTTTCTTGTACTGAGGGGCCCAAAACTGAATACAGTATTCAAGCTGTGGCCTCACCAGAGCAGAGTACAGGGGGACAATCACCTCCCTGGTCCGGCTGGCTACACTATTACTTATACAAGCCAGGATGGATGCCCTTGGCCTTCTTGGTCACCTGGGCACACTGCCAGTTCATGTTCAGGCAAGCATCCATCAACACCCCCAGACCCTTTTCCTCTGCACAGCTTTCCAGCCACTCTGCCCCAAGCCTGTTGTGTTGCATGGGGTTGTTGTGGCCAAAGTGCAGGACCCGGCACGTAGCCATGTTGAACCTCACCCCATTGGCCACTGCTCATCAATCTTACTTGTCCAGGTCCCTCTTCAGGGATCCTTCCAACCCTCTGGCAGATCTACATTTCCGCCCAGATTAGTGTCATCTGCAGACTTACTGAAGGTGCATTCAATTCCCTCATCCAAATCATCTAAAAAGACATTAAAGAGGGTGGGCCTCAACACCAACCCGTGGGGAACACCACTCGTGACCGGTTGCCAGCTGGATTACACTCCATTAACCACTACACCCTTGGCCTGGCCATCCATCCAGTTTTTAACCCAGCAGAGTGTACCTGTCCAAGCCATGGGCTGCCAGCCTGTCCAGAAGAATATTATGGAAGATCACATCAAAGGCTTTGCTGAAGTCTAGGCAAACTACATCAACAGCCTTTCCCTGATCCGCCAGGTGGGTCACCGGGTCATAGAAGCAGATGACGCTGGTCAGGTAGGACTTGCCTTTCATAAACCCATGCTGGCTGAGCCTGATGCCTTGGCTGTCCTGCCTACACAGCATGATTGCATTCAATATAGCCTGTTCCATCACCTTTCCTGGCACTGAAGTCAGGCTGACAGGCTTGTAGTTCCCCAGGTCCTCCTTACGACCCTTCTTATAGATAGGGGTCATATTAGCAAGTCTCCAGTCATCTAGGAACTCTCTGGATGACCATGACTGCTGATAGATGATGGAAATTGGCCTGGCAATCACATCTGCCAGCTCCTTCAACACCCTCAGATGGATCCCATCTGGCCGCATGGACTTGTGACAGTCCAAGTGGAGTGGAGCAGCAGGTCTCTGTTTCCACCTGAACTTTGGGGGGTTTCTTCTGTTCCCTGTCCCAGACTTCCAGGTCCAGAGGCTGAGAACCTGAGGATAACTGGTCTGACTAGTAAAGACAGATGTAAAGAAGGCATTAAGAAACTCAGCCTTTTCCTTATCCTCAGTAGTCATGTTCCCCCCTGCGTCCAGTAAAGGATGGAGATTCTCCTTGACCCTCCTCTTACCATTAATATAGTTGTAAAAACAATTTTTGTAATCATAGTTGTCAAGGTGAGCTCGTGCTGTGTTTTAACCTTCCTGATTTTTTCTCTGCATATGCTGGCAACTTCCTTGTACTCTTCACAAGTTGCCTGTCCCTTCTGCAATTATATTATTACTTTCTGTGCTGCATCATCGCCATCATCATATTTTATTTGCCGTGAGATGACTGCTAAACCTTTTGATGATGTGTTTTTTTGTTTGTTTGTTTGTTTGTTTGTTTTTAATTTATGTGAATATTGTTTCTATATAGCTTTTGAGTTATTTTCTTTCATACACTCAGCAGTGGAGAATTCACATAAACAAAGACCACCTCAGATTCACAAATGTATACTGGTATAGAAAAAAAGTTCTATTCTAAATGCACATCTGCAATTCTGTAGTGTAAGGATTTCTTTTTTCTCCATTGCACCCTCATTCGGCTCCTAAAATCTTGAGAAGTCAGCATTTCCAAGTCCTGCAGACATTATTCATCTCTAACCTTGACATTCATTGCATTCATTGCAGTGAATGTTTTCTATGTTATAAAAGTCAGAAATCCCAAACAAATATATATATTTATATATTTATAAAAAACCCTAAATGTAAATCCAAAAATGTTATTATATTCTATAGGAGTTTCCATTCAAAACATTTACAATTTATTAATAATAAGCATATATATTATACTGTATAAACACTAATATATCTAAGACCTTGATATATTAGGGAATAACCAAATGCCTTTTCAATACAGAGATCCACTTATACACAATTATTAATATTACATACACTGCTTACAAATACAATTTACATCAAAGTATTTTACCTTCTCCTAGAACTCAGAGATGGTGGAAAGTCTGACTTAAATATGTGTAGAAATCTTATCTTAAATAGTAATCTTTTCAAAATAATAACCTGTTGAAAAATGACAGCTTTGTGTTTTTACATTTGGTATTCAGCAAGCAGTCATCCTGTCACAGCTGCCAATGCTGACTGATAAATGTTCAAAAGAGCCTAGAAGAATATTGACAAACCCTCAACATGTGTGTAATATGGAGATAAGGACACCAAAAATTATATTTACTGACGCTACTAGTATAGCAAGAAGCTTCACAAAATAGTGAAGTTATTTATTTATTTATTTTTCTGCCTCTGTGTGCATTTTTATTTATTTATTTATTGCTATGCACTGGAAGGTTCAAATCCTGTTCAATGATTCACTGCTGGATAAAATTACTAAACTCCATGAGTGTGGAGGGAGAGAGAGAAATGAAAATGAACTACTAACAAACCTTTTTCTACTCCAAGTGACATCCTCTTCTGAAAATAAAACAAAACAAAACAAACAAAAAAAAGAAAATATTTTCTCTGCCTAGGGCTCTTCTATAGGAATTTAGATCCTTTTTTATTTATCTAGAATGTCAGTATAGATCTGAAACTTATTTTTATCCAGAAAACATCAAGTCATCAAGTTAATGATTTCTTTAATAAATTATAATAACTTTTAAATTAAGGCCACATCTAGCTTTGTAATGAATCACTCCACAATTCATTGGATTTACAGGCTTAAACTTATTTTTTTCTTTTTTTCTCAAGTTACATATTCTGGGGGCAATTAGAGTTCCATGTAATTAGCATGGAAACTGCACAAGAACTCCTTCATCTAATTTATTTCTACTTTAATATTTTGCTTCCTGTATATTTATAAAGACAAACACCCATAGCAGAATTTTACAAACACTAAAGCTACACATAAAACCATCTATAGATCTTTTTTTTTTTTTTTTTTTTTTTTTTTTTTTTTTTTTCCCAATTCACATTTTTTCACAAACTTGTCTTGCAATTTGAAGAACATGTACCATTTCTTCCCTTGGAATTTGTCAATTCAGCAAAACAGAAATGTTTTCTTTTTCATAGAACTTTATGCTAAATCCAAAAGGTTTCACAATCTATTGAGAAGTAATGCTTGACTACCCAAGGGACTTCTCAGGAACCTGGACTTCAAGGATGTAACATTCCAGAGATCTGCTAGCTTTTATGGATGCAGGGAACCCATGTCTTTCCCTATAGAGGTTTGAAATATTTGGTTTTTATTCCAAAATATAATGAAAACATTAATTAAAAAAAAAAACAAAAAAAAAAACTCTTCTCAGAAATTTAACTTTCTCTTTTCATCTGAACAAAATTTTTATGTCAGATATCAAGTGATTGTATGATGATTAATGGAGCCTCTCCACAGGCCACAGAGGAACTGCTGCTGTGTGCCTGGAGCTGCACTGACCTTGGGAGCTGCAGCAGGGCTGGTTCTCACTCCTCTCTCTCTCCCTAGATGCTTTTTTTTATTTTTTAATTTTATTTATTTATTTATTTATTTTTCTCCTTTCTTAAATATGCTCTCTCAGAGGGAGAAACAACACCACTTATTGGCTCTGCTCTGGCCAGCTGTGGGGCCCTTATCTAACGTGGGGCAGCTTCTAGATTCTTCTCACAGATGCCACCCCTATGCCCCCCCACTACCAAAACCTTGCCACTTCACAATAAAAAAAGTTCAAAAAGTTTGCAAATGGAAGATAGGACAAAGAAGAATGAGGAAGATGGTAGCAAAAGGGGAGATAATCACTCTCTTAAACAATTTATAAAATTAAAAGAATTTAAGCATCCACAGTCACATGCCATAGTCTTGTCATAAATGTTATCACTAGTGGGCACCTACTATCCCACATTCATATTTTTAAAAAGTTCTTAACAAATGTGCAGTCTACCTGCACATATTTATTTCTCACTTTAGCTAACTTAATCTGTGCTGTGCTTTTTATTGCCTTGCTTTCAGGGTAATTTTTTCACCAGTTTGGTTTACACTGATTGTGATAAACTGTTGAATCAGCATGGACAGTTTTCCAAGACAACTATTTTAATGAAAAAATTATTCGCAGAGCACATGGAGTTCATATTTAGGGGTACCCGGAGCGTATTGAATATTATCAAACCATTTTAAATAACTAACCTAGGTTCTTCTCAGTGGACAGGAGATTTTTAAACTTTAAAGTTTTTAAGATTAAACTTTTTTTTTTTTTTTTTTAAATAAGGTTTTAAGCTATTTTGATCTATCTGGATAAACATTTATGTTTCTCTGTCACCCTCCTTTCCAGAAAAACCCCTTAGCTTATCCATCAGCTGCTTTCCCTTGAATATAAACAAATCTTATAACAGCTCAGGCTGTTAGTATTGTGGTAGTCTCCAGTTTTGCAGGAATATCACTTTCATCTCAGATTGTCAGCTAGCGTATCTTTGTAGATGATCTTAAAGTATGTTAATATTTATAACAAATGCATTTAATATTGAACTATGAAAGCGTAAACAGACTTAGTGCTTAGACAAATGGTATATCTTGGTCCATATATCCTTTGGTATGGAAATACCATAGTCCAGGAATACATTAAGATATAGAATCTTAGAATCATAGAACCATAGAATATCCTGAATTGGAAGGGAGCCACAAGGATTGTTGAGTCCAACTCCTGCCTCCACACAAGACCACCCAAAAGTCAGACCATACATCTGAAAGCGTTGTCCAAATGTCTCTTGAACCCCAGCAGATTTGGTGCCATGACCCTAGGAGCCTGTCCCAGTGCCCGACCACCCTCTGGGTGCAGAACTTTTCCCTAACACCCAGCCTGACCCTCCCCTGGCTCTACGCCATTCCCTCGGGTCCTGTCGCTGTCCCCAGAGAGCAGAGCTCTCCCATGAGGGAGCCGCAGGCTGCCATGAGGCCTTCCCTCAGCCTGCTCTGCTCTGGGCTGAACAAACCAAGGGACCTCAACAGCTCCTCGTACTTCTTCCCCTTTAGACCCTTCACCTTCTTTATAGCCGTGCTTTGTACAGTCTCTATTAGTTTCATGTCTTTCTGGTATTGTAGTGACCAAAATTGCACATGGTACTCAAGGTGAGGCTGCAGCAGTGCAGAGAAGAACAGAACAAACTATATATATTTGATACTTTCAAGCAGGGGTGTTATTTTGATGATCGTTTAATTTCAAAGCAGGTAGTTAAGCTGATTGTGCTGACGATTTGTCTGACAGCCATTCCTCAGTGCATGCTTCAGTGATTTAAAAAATTGTCCCAGATTTCTCAAAAGGGTGGAGAAATATAAACAGGAGATTTCTTCATTTCACTGCTGTTAGTGAGCAGAAGGCTTGTGTTGCTACAACAACAACAAATTACTGAAGGCGGATTGCTTTTTTATTGTTCCTAAAATCTGGCACTTGAGTACCTTTTTTCTCCAAATAGTCTTCAAGTTTAAAAAACTGTGTCAGACAATGTTAGCTGAAATGATAAAAAGCTCAAAAATCGTTGTCTCCATCTGTTACCCCAAAAGATCTAATGTCGCAGACAGAGTAAGTACACTGACTTGCCAAAATGCACATAACTCAAAATGATAAATCCTACAGCTTTCTAAGCAGTCTGAAGGCTCATGCTGCTGTTCACAAGTGAACTATGTGCCTGGCATAAACTAAGGATGAATTAAAATGAATCACCTTTTTTTTTTTTTTTTTTTTTTTTTTTTTTTTAGTGTATATATATATTAATTGGCTGTTGGACATTTATTATTCGAAGGTGCCTCCTTCCTTCAACAGGATTTTGCTGAAATTATAAATATTGCAATAAATTGCAACTACATGAAAAGACCTCAAATTAAAGTCAGAAAAAGATAAGCACATGCTTAATAGATTTAAGATGTTCTTCAATTTAAACATGCAGTTAAAGACAATATAATCCAGTACAATATTCAAGAAAATAGTAGACTCGCTATATCCAGAAATGAAGACCTTTGCTACACAAAACTTAGATGAGCTTAATACATGTGGGATGGCCCATAATTAATTATTTCTGGAGCTAACCATGGCCTGGAAGATGACAATATGTATTATTCTGGAGAACAAAATAACCCATAAATTTGTTCACTGACATTTTGTGTATTTATACCCACTAGATTTAGGATTTAGAATGCCCTGAATTAAAAAGATTTTTAAAAGTATAAATAATAATAATAATAATAAAAAATAATGGAAACATAATTCTGAATGACCTCATTCATAATATAGACTCCACAGTCCACTGAGGTTCCTGCATTAATCAGAACATACCCATCAGCTCTCCCAGTTTATCTCAGCAGTTCTTCCTATTCATAACCTCCAGACTGCAGAATGCCTTAATCAGTCTCCTACCAATGTGGATTTATCCTCCATACAGGAACACTACTAAGGAACTCTTGAACTATTTTAAAACCCCTACAGACTAACAAAGGGAGAGAAAATGACACAAAAGAGGATAGAACAAGACTGTCATGTCTGCTTGCTCACCATCACCTGATAGAATTTCTGTATTTCTTACATCCACAACACGTTTCTTACTTGTAAATAAATGAATTATTAGACTATATCAGAATAAGAATTAGGTTTTAGAACCAGCATAATCAGCAATCATAATCAGCAAACACAGCATGCTAACTGTGTAATCTGCCAAGAACTCAGACACATGCACATGCAAATATGTATGTTCACTAATATCTAACTAATTATTCTCATTGTGATCTATAATAAAATATTCATATTGCATTCCAATATAAGAACCATAATGCATCAAAAGCAAAAGTATTCAAAATGATTTTTAAGTATTCAACTTGGTGCTAACCAGCTCATATTTATTTTTCAGTCTATTCTTTCTTAGAGTAGTAAAGCATTTGTATTGGTCATGAGTATTTCAGTTGTTATGAAAGCTAGGCTGATTGTAAACAGGCAAAATGGGTGGCAGTAGGAATAAAACATTCAGAAACCAGCAAATCATTGCCGTTGCTCAAGAAAGTAAAAAAAAGAAAAACATTCACTAGAACAGTCCCACAGGGGTGTAGCTATTACATTAAAAGCACATAATTTTCTTATAAATCCATCAATCTCCAACAGGTTTATAATAATTAATTAAATTACTTAAACATCAGAGAAGAGGCCTGACTATAGTTTGTGCTCTGTGCATCTCCAAAGGTTTAGAGGTTGCTTATGGTTCAATTAAGTATCTGAAGGCACTAATGCTTATTATAAGCTTATGCAAATATGAAAATCTGTTGAGAGTTCCTGCATTTATTATTCCTTTCCAGTAAGTATTGCTCATTTTTCACAATGAACCTCTTCCCTAAATTAAGTACTCAGCATCTATCTTTCTGTATACGTATCTGCAGCTATTATTTTTCTAAACAGGGAAGCCCAACCAAAATCCTGCTGGTATTATTCAGCACAGTCAAGAAAACCTGCAGGGATCCCTGGCAAGGCTGAACCTGGCTGGCTTATCTAAAACCATGGAGTGGCAATAGGTTTTCATTTTGTTGTTACTTCTCACATAAAAAAGGCAGATAGCAACCCAAGAGCAAACACCACCTCTTTATTCTTGAGACAGTTTGTTGTACTAGGAGTCTTGTTTTCTTGGATAAACCCAAGTTTAGACCAACCATAGAGAACATAATGAGTGTATTTCTCATCATGTAGTTACTCTTCTGCAAGGCCTTCAGGAGAGGATAGGTGGTGTCAGAGCAATGAACTAAAATTTCATCGTGAATTGTATTCACGATGAAAATCACAAAGAGAATTGTGCTGGATTCTTTCTGAGGAAAGAGAAGAGGTTTGTGGTACAATAAAAACATGTCTCCATTACTTGAGCTTCAAATGTGTGTATTTTAAACAAAGAAGCTGAAAAAATGGCATTCCAAATTGAGCTCTGCTTTGGATCTTGGGCTACCTTTATTTTTTCCCTTCTGGAAATAATTAGTTTGAGTAGGAGTGTTTCTTGTCAAAGGTTCTCTCTGCATTTGGATGGATTTTTAATGTGTCTTTGTATCATTACTTTGGATAACTCAAAACAACTTACATAATCTGAAAATAAAATATAGCACCAGATCAGATCAAAACCAACATCCTTGTTTCTGTCGTATGTTTGACTCTGAAGTAGAGGTATGATGAAGAAGATTCATTAAGGGCATACATCTATCTTCTTTGTCTGTGTAGAAGATTCACATCATAGTGAACTCAGATAACTGAGTTCACTTATTGCCTAGCAAGATATGCCAAACTTGGATCTTACATAATGTTTTCTGCAAAATATAATATTGTGTTTGAAGGATTTAAAATAGATCTGTTAAAAAGAAAAAGAAACAACAACAACAACAAAAATGAAACAAAACCCCATCATCAGTACAGCTACCATTATGTAACAAACATTTTAAAAATACTAAAAGATAAAAAGTTTTCATCTGAAGAAAGTGGAAGAGAACAGTCTTTTAGGACAGAATAATTTCTGAGAGGGAGAAGATATCATATGAAGAACAATATTTTTATCTTATGTATACGCTTTGTGCTGAACTGAGAAATGAATCTTGCTTTATCCACATACCTTTGGATAAGCAGAGCTATACTCGCCAGATGATCTGACAAATACAAACACATTAGATAATTATACCTTTCTAACTTAAAGACATTCATACACCAATTAATTATTTAATGTTTTTATCCCGCCTGAAAATGTAAAACATCATTCCTTAATCATTGTTAGCTACTCCAGATGCTTGGAAGATTTCCTTCAGAAAAGGTGGGTGTGTGGAGAAAAGCAACAAAATGAAATAAATAATTCAGCAAATATGATTGTGATATAATTATTTTTCTTTTTGTGGCAATTCTGTATGCTGTTTTATGCATTGTTAAAATTCAATAAGTGCAGCCGCAGCATTAAGTATGGAACTGTTAACCCCATTTGTGTGGTACAAATGCTGCTTCATGTACAAATTTGATCCTAACACCTACAATCACTTCCCAACCCCTAAACAGTTAGAGCGAATACAGGGAAATAGAGAAAAAGAACTACATAAAGCCTATATGTGGGAAAAAAAAATAAAAAATAATAATGAATAATCAGATTTTAAAATTCTTAAGTTTCTTTGTACATTATCAACTGAGTCTTGAAAATATAAGGTCTTTTTGATGATGGGAGTCATAGACATTTGATTTAGGGTCAATTTATGCATTTTTTTGTAATTTTTTCATTATTGTGGAATCATTTTCTACTCTTTAAAACTGTGTATTACTGATTTGTATTAGCATGAAAGGTTCTATGTAAATACATTACCACAATATACACTGTTTAATTGGGGCATGCTATGTCACTGTAGCTGCTTTATTGAGATGTCTCTTGGGAAACAGATTTAGCCTAGTGATATTGAATGGTAATATGGTAATAACCACTGCTTAATCAGGGCAGTAATTAGCATCAATTCTGTTTAATTGAACTGAATTTAACTGGAGTCAAGAAGTAAAGTACTGATTAACCTCCAAACTATTGATCAGTGCTCACTAATTCTCCAAAGACACAGAATAATTATATCAATAAATGACATAAATGTTTAATTTTACAAATCAAATGGTATCTAGAAGTACAGCACAGCATAAATAGCGTGCCTATATGGGCAAAATCAGTCTGAATACATTACCACTGTAGTCATGATTCCTTTTCAATTTTATATTGTTCAACTGATGGATCTTGAGTAACTATCACTGTATTCTAACACACACTTTGGCAGAGCAGTTATACTTTCCCATGCTTCCAACCATGAGAGCTTGCTGTTCTTTAGTTGGAGTTAACCACTTCCACTGGATGAACATCCTGTGCATCAACAAAGGCTACTGCAGTCTCAGTACAATAGACTTGCAATTTCCTAAATCATGACCCAAATTCATGGCCATGGTTCAAACTAACATGCTGGACTCTGATGAACTAACGTGTTTGAACCTGTCAGTTTTCCTGACATAACAATACCAGGAGGACTGGAAGAGGCACTGGGGCAGTGGGAGAGAGACTGGAGACACTGAGTGAGACTGGGAGGCACTGGGAGAGGGATTGGAGGCTTTTTCTGTGAGTGAGACAGGCTCCTTATCTGTATGGAAGACAGCCTCAAGGTGGACCCTCAAGGTAAATGGACTATGTGTTGAGAAAATACAGTTTTTCTGTGAATGAATGTGGCCAAAATACTTGTAAAACATTTTCAGTGTTTTATTTTATTTTTTTTTTTTACTCATTTTAATTATCCTTTCTAGTTTTAACTCCCATCAGTTTTCCATCTGGAGATTATTGAATCATTTTCTATTTCTGATACACACTATACATCCATAGAGAATGTTGCAAAGAAAAATGTACAGAGAAAATTAGTATTAGACCCTGCTCTTAGCAGCACTGTGCTGTGATCACATGTGTAGACAAAAAAGTGGATGACCCGAGAAAATCTGCAAAAAAGATTTGCCAAAAATTCCAGACATGAATACATCCAAAGCCAGCCAATACATGGCTTTTGTCCAATTAAAAAATATTATTAGAATTCTAAGAACACTTTGTTTATCATATTTTGATCTTTTCTTTTTCAGTTTCTTTCCTTAAATTTGTTCTGTACACAATGCTATTTTCCCTTATCATGTTGATCCTTCTCACTTCCTGTCCCTTTCTTCCATTTTGTTTAGTTTACTCCACCAATTAAACATACTATTCAACCAAGATGGCACTTACTGTTCATTCTTTCTGTGCCCTACCCTTCCTCCATCCATCACATCCCTCATTTATTTATATTTCTTATTCCTACATGATCTTTGAGTCAGGAATCTTTTGTGCTGAATCTCAGACACTTCCTCAGTAAACACAAACAACAAATAGCAAAAACATGTTTAAATGGATTTCTTCTGAAACTTTAATGTTAACTGAAAAATTTAGCTTAAAAATTAACTTTCTACATTATTCTTAATTGTGGATTTTTTGTATAAAATATGAGAATGTTCTGCAGAATATGACATTCATGTCTGAAAAATTAAGCATTACTTATTTTCACTGATACTTCTTTAACATATTTCATTACATATGTGCCTATGGATATTGGCTAGATAGTAGACTTAGAATTAGTCATACACAAGCGAAATAAATATTTTATTATTTTTTCTCAGCATTCAGAATGCCAATAGATATATCTTTGGAAGATTCTTCTTACAGATTGTAAATGTTAGTAAATACCTTTATATATCTATATATATACACATATATATATATACATATATATATACACATATGCATATATGTGTGTATATATATATACATATATATATATATACATATAATATATATTAAGATTTTTTTCAGGTATTTGAAACTTATCTCAGGGTGCAAATTCCCACTGTGTAAAAGATGAAAGTTATTGTCTTCATGAAGGTTGTTAAAGAGGAAAACTCACCAAGAACAACAGCAAAAAAAAGTTCCACCAGAACCCAAGTTTCTTTATTTCTTGAAAAATGAATGTAAAAAAAAAAGCCCTAGCAACAGTGGAAGAAAACTATCACTTTTCTTTGCTGTGTGCTTACCCCATGCAAACTACATAAAAAATATAAAGTCCTTAAATGACAATATTTAAGGATTTATCCTACTTTGGTCATAAAGGATACCCTAACTGTACTGATTTTGCTTTCTAACATATATTAATGAATAAATTACCAGATTTTTATTTTTCTAATGAGGGAAAAAAAATAAAAATAAATCCTTGCATATAAATAAATTCAGGAAAAAAAAAAAAAATATTTCCAGAGAATAGAAATAGTAATTTCTAGTTTGTTCCTGGCTACACTGTGATTCAGGCTCTCATCTCTGGGGAGCTTTATGTTCTGCAGTCTCTGGGGAGTCAAAGATTAATTGATAGGAATCATAGCATTTCCTCAGAATGATTCAATCATTTAAAGTCAGAAATTTATAACAGAAAAATGTTCTTCTGAAAAGTGTTCATCCAGTGCCAGAAAGCATCTATATAGACTATGTATCATCAGATATTCAAATCAAATATTTGCAATTAAAAAGTCCATATTAAATAAAAAGTATTAATAATTCAAAGATAAGATAGTACTGTCCCATCAGAATGCTAAGATGTCTTCAAGGGCTACAGCTCTGTGTTTTTTAATGGATTATTGAATAGATGTTACATTTTTCTCCTAGTTAAATTCATAATTGCCTTTCATGTGTGAGTAATATGTGAATAAGCATCCATGTTTATTCTACTCTCTTTGTCTTTGTGGGAACTCTTTAGAGAGTGACCTTTGCAAACAGTGGCTGAGAATATAAATGGATACTGACTTTCAAAGCTTTTGACAAAATTAACACATATAGGGAATATACTGTGATGAAATTAACAGTTCTTCCAGATGGTTTGTCCTGCAAGCTCTGCAATAATTACAATAACCTCATCATATTGCTGGCCTTTCATCACCTTGAATATTCTTACTGCAGTTGTGCAAATATCTTTGTACATTTTGCCTCAAAGAGTGAAACTTTCATTTGGGTGAAAAAATCTGTCATAAACCTGCAAATTAAGGAAATTAATAATCTCATAATATTAAATTTTTTGTTTGTTTGTCTGTTTGTTTTTTGAGTTCCTGAACACCAGTTATTCCCTGTGAGGGAGAATTGTAATATCCTTAATGACTCAAGAAAAATTCTGAGAAGCCCCGAACATGGAATGTGCATTAAGCATGCCATACATTAGGGATTTTGGAAGCTATTCATGTCTCATCACAGTCACCAAAAAAAATTCCTACCACTCTAATGGAAGTGTGAGAGGTCTTTTCCTCTTTATGTTTCTTTATCCTAGATCAGTGGAAAGGAAGGGGAAATCATTCATTGCCATTCTCCATCAATACTGCTCAGATTAGAAGAATCATTATAATTTCCACAAATCTACATCCAATACATTAATAATCAAGTTTATTTAAAAGAGTTCTCACTGGGGATCTGTTTTAATTCAGACTGTTTAATTCTGAATGTCCATAGCCACCCTACATACAAATAAGAATTCATTCAATCTGTGAATGTTACAAAACAATGCCTGAAAGAGGGCCTGTCAACCTGATAGAGTGCAGTGGTATCTTGGACTTGGTGGACCTGATGTGCACTTGGAATTAATGTATGCTAATGATTAGGATCCATCCAAAGTACATTTCAGGGGGTCCTGCTTTGGACTAGCTCTATAGTAGTCCTGTGAGGGGTTGTAGTACCCCTGAGCACATCTTCCAGACAATTTTGTTCTATTCAGGTCAACAAATCAGACTGCATCTAGCAATTGTCCATGTACAGTGTTAACTTGTCATCTACAATAAAAATAAAAATAAATTCATATGGTGAAGACAGGGGTTTACCACATGGCTGCTTTATCTGGAACAAACAGAAATTATTTTTTTTTGTGTGAAAATAAGAGCTCCCTATATCCCCACTGACACACTCTAGGTTTGTATACATCCTGGTAACACTGAGGTTTGATTCAAGCCTTTCTGTTCTGCAATAAGTGTCACAACTGACACTGAGGAAATGTCTTATTCCCTTTTTGCCTCATTTTGTTATTACTAGAATGAATAAAATACTCTTCTGCGCAAGAAAAGTTGGAAGAAAAAAGAAATTAAAGACTATGAAGTATGCGTACGGAACTCTGATGGGGTTGTAGGAAAGTTATACATAGACAAGGAACAGTGTATAAAAAGGAAATAGTTGACTTGAAATGTAGTAAATAAAATCTGTAAAGAAAAACAGAATGAATCCCCAAAAGATTCCTTACTCTTAGATCTGCTTGATATTTTCATAGAATCATGGAATTATAGAATATCCTGAGTTGGAAGGGACCTTTAAGGATCATCAAGTCCAACTCTTGACACCGCACAGGTCTACCCAAAAGTTCAGACCATGTGACTAAGTGCACAGTCCAATCTCTTCTTAAATTCAGACAGGCTCGGTGCAGTGACAACTTCCCTGGGGAGCCTGTTCCAGTGTGCAACCACCCTCTCTGTGAAGAACCCCTTCCTGATGTCAAGCCTAAATTTCCCCTGCCTCAGCTTAACCCCGTTCCCGCGGGTCCTGTCACTGGTGTTAATGGAGAAAAGGTCTCCTGCCTCTCGACACCCCCTTACGAGGAAGTTGTAGACTGTGATGAGGTCTCCTCTCAGCCTCCTCTTCTCCAGGCTGAACAGGCCCAGTGACCTCAGCCGTTCTTCGTACGTCTTCCCCTCCAGGCCTATCACCATCTTCGTAGCCCTCCTCTGGACACTCTCCAACAGTTTCATGTCCTTTTTATACTGTATTTCTGAGTTTGAAATTGACACTTCTTATTTCTTCCCTGCTGCTGTACAACATAACTGTGAAAGCAACAAGTGACACTGGAAAAGGGTACTTTTTATCTCTTTCCTAGTTCAGCAAGACTTACTCCTTCAACTAGAGCTCTAGAGGTCAAATGGTGAAATTCTCTGTTTTCAGAATGCTCTCAGGCTAAATAAACAGAAACATTACAGAAAATATTTTTCTTCTAATTTCTTCTGTTACCAATAGTTCTAGATCTTGACTGTCACAAGAATAGGTAGAAAAAAGTATCAGAAAGAAGTGTGATTATATGGATTGTAAATGGATTATATTATTTTAAATATCAATACATCATATGCACTCACCCACTGAATAAGGATTGCCAGCCAGCTGCCAAGTTGTTTAAAGTCATGCTAACAACCCATCAATTAACAAGTAGAATTGCTGCCTTCTGGTATAGAATATTTTGTCTAACTCCCACCTGAATTCACTCTACATCAGATCATTTCAGCCTAGCTGTAATTTGCTAGATGGCAAAGTAATATCCGTTGTATTGATTTGATTTAATGCATCAGCTTCAATAAGTCATAGTAACAAAGTTCAAGTCTACCCATGCTAGCTGTTATATTTGAGGATCCAGAGCTCTGTGCTTCTTACATAAATCCATAGAAGTTCTTTTTATTGAAATCTTGGAAATGGGGTTCTCACCTCTGTCTAAGCAGCTTGCAGGGGTGGCCAGAGGGGAGATGCATGACAATACAAAGTGACAATATTAGAGATAACGAGGTTTAAGAGAAACATGAACTTCTCTAAGGGTGCTGGTTGTATTTACAGTTTCTGTGGCACTTATACTCCAAGATGCTGCTGAACCCAGTAAAGATGAACAAGAAAGGCTTAGAGTTTCCCACAGCTGTAGATAAAAACTGCTTGAGAGGAATCATGCGATCAGACAAATCCCCGCAGTCTATTAATGCTGGGAAGACCACTGTGTATGAACCTGATGCTCTGTGGGGTGCAGGGTTCATGAGAAGCTAGTTGTGACCTTCCTCCATATTAATGTTATAGGACTCTGTGCATGTGGCAGGTATAATCTCTCATCATATCTTTCAAAAAAGAAAGCATGAGAATATGCTCAACTTTCTTTTTGAAGAAATGAATAGAACGGAGTCTGCCTCTTTTTCTCTCCATTTTGCAAAGGCCTTTATACAAACTGTGATAAAATGTTTTACAGGAAGAGAGACAGAATAAAGAGCAAATGCATTACAGAACTAGTGATAGTTACTCTCATACAGATAGCTAGGGAAAAGTGACATACTGTATGGTGATACAGACATATAAAAGAACAAACACACTGAAACTCTAAAGCACTGAGATGCAAGTGTTCGCCTTTAGCCCGAAGTGAGCACAGAAAGGATGTGTGCTGTGTTGAGCAGAGGGATGATTCAGTTGCAGGATAAAGTGAAAAGAGAGGGTTATGGGGTGAAACACAAAGAGAGGAAGTTACTTGGTAGGAGGACGATTTCTGCAGCATGGGGCAATGCAAGTAAAAGATGTCCTCCATCTCTAGTGATTCCCAAAGAAAAAGCAAGACTGAATGCACACCCTGAGAGTTAGTTCTGTGCAAGGGCTAAATTCTGATTTCATTTATTGTTACCCTAAGTCCACTGAGTCTGATTACCTCACTGTTATTATACAGATATGATTTATTGGAATTCTTCTGACAAAAGCATTCAGACACTTCTGGAGGTAATTTAAGTTATGTATTTGATGTGCATACCTTTAAATTTAAACTGTCTCAACTCAACATAGGTATCACTGCCTTTTTTTTTTTTTTTTTTTTTTTTTTACTTTGTGAGAAGATGGACACTGAACTGATGATTCAGGTTTCCAGTGCCAGTATTCAATACCCATGTTTTGAAAGTGAGCTCTCTCTTTAAACAGTTATGCCATGCCCAAATACTCAAGGGGAAAAAAAACAATAACATTAAGGAAGTCTTTCAATTTTACAGAAGATAAATCCTAAGAAAATTTAATAACAAAAATGAACACAATAGGTTTTTTGAGCTTTTTAAATGTATATTGACTTTCCATGTTTGTTTACAAGAGAAATCTAATACCAGAAAATCAATGTCTCTATTAGTGATTAGGATTAGATAGTCATTTTGCCTTTCTGTTTGCAAATATTTGTTACAAAGCAACATATCAATCTGTCAAATTACTTGAGTGCCTTTTTTTTTTTTTTTTTTTTTTTTTTTTTTTTTTTTTTTTTTCTATAGCTTGTAGGGACTCCTAAGTTTACACTGATCCTGTGAGATTTTTGCCCAGAATAACAAAAACTGTGGGGTTGTCTAAAAGATTACTGTGATCTTTAAGATACTTCAGTGCCTTCAAATGCAAGCATGAGGATAGATTTTGTGGATATATCCAAACTTGCTTTCAGGTGGCTAGCTTTACAATTGAGAGCAGGTTGCACTGATCTTAGATCAGTTTATTCGTCTGAATATTATCCCAGGACACTAGTGAATTTAGGCGTCCGGTTTGACCTTCATGCTGTAGCAGTGACAACATTTAAGCTCACTGTGTTAAAGCTGGATGGTGTTTGTCTCTGTAAGCTGCTTATGAAGTGGAACATCAGGATTAAAGTGCAGTTGTGCAGAAAGAAACAAAGAGTTGAGTGCATACAATAGAAGAAACAGGAACAGATTTTGATCTGAGAGTCCTCAGGAAACTTTAAAATTTCAAGAATTTGGATTCAAGATTCTTCTTACTAAAATAAATAATAACAAAGCATTTTATCTAACAAAAATACTTCTGTTCTCAAAATTATTTATTTGAAATACTCTTAAAGACTCATTCTTATTTTAGTAAACATATAAGTCAGGTTTTTCATGGCTTTTCAGGAATAAAAAGGTATATTTTCTGGAAAGGTATCTACTTCTACATGGCTTAGCAGCTGTGGAAAAAAGTGATCTCTATGTTTGATGTTGTTGTTGTTTGTTTGTTTTTCAGTGTTTATTGTTGTGCAATGACCACTGTTTCAAACAATTATTCAATAGATAATCTCATAATTTGCTTTGGATATAGTCATGCTCATTCTAGTTGTGCAAGGTTACCACTGACTTCTATCCATCTAGATTCCTGTATAGTCCCACTGGGTGCTATCATTCTGTGTAAAAATAGAAACCATTAAAAA
Organism: Oxyura jamaicensis; assembly: GCF_011077185.1. NCBI lineage: Eukaryota > Metazoa > Chordata > Aves > Anseriformes > Anatidae > Oxyura > Oxyura jamaicensis. The sequence continues at coordinate 112,948,795 of NC_048894.1, read as the reverse complement.
CTTTCACTTTCTTTCTGCTTTCTCGCCCTGCAGCAATAATTAGTCATGTTCTTTAAGGCTGGGTGAGAGACAGAGGTGCAGGAAATAAAGTAGAAGTTTCTGTTTCATAAAGAAGTTCAATATTTTTAAAACTTGACTTCATTATAATTCAGAATGAAGAACAGACATGTTTAGTCTCCATGAAAAGGACTGAGGTCTCCATTCTTGAGGTTTCTGTAGAGATTGCTGAATTCCCTAGGCAATTGCTGTTCTTCTGGGGAACAGCTCTGCACCTGAAAGTCCAGCAGTACAGACTAACAAAGAACTACTATTTTAAGATTTTTTAGCTGTGGAGAAGAAGCTAACAAAATATACAAGATCTGTGTTTAAATATGAGATTTGTGGTATTTTTCTTGCTTCTGATACTCAAGGCCAGTTTTTATGAAATTTCCTCAGCTCCATTTTTTTCCCCTACATTTTCAGTAAACAATATCATAATTACAACAGAATAAATATTTTGTTTGCAAATATTTTGACTGCAAAGAGAGAAGCAACCCTGAATTTTAGTAAGAATCAGTATCATGGAAAGTTCTCAATACTGGTAAAAAGAAGTAATTCAAATTCTATTGAATGTAAGATTTACTGTGAGCAAAATGTGATGACAAGTAGCAACAGTGACCCAGAAATACAGTAGATCTTCATAATGTATTCTGAGTCTGAGGTAAGATCAAGTTTAAAAAGTTTTATTTTTATTTTTATTTTTTGATAAAACTTTTTAATTATTATTTTAAATTTTTATATGCAATTAAATTAAATCAAAAATGTGTGTAAAAAGGAAATAATTGTTTTGAAATGTGGGCATATTAAAATACATTACTAGTGCTTATATGAGATCCATAATTTATGTTATTATAGGTTACCATAGTTTTTATTGAAAGAATGAATGTGTATAGATATTTATGTTTATTGAGAAAAAAATATTTCAACACAAATGTACATAATCTCTGTTTTGAAGTAGACTGTACCTACTGGGATGGAGAGACAGCGGTGGCATTCCCTGACACAAAGTAAAGGGATAGGAAAAAAAGGTAAAAAAAACATTTAAAGAATCCTTTGAGCACCTGGATAAAAATCTGACTAGCCTATGACAAGAGCATTTTTTTCTCCAGTATCATGAACTCATTTTGATGGATACTATTCTGTGACAGACTGTGATGATATGTAGATTTATATCCTCTTTCAAACGTGCCCCTTTGTCCTTTGATATTATTTATTTATTATAGCAGTAACCCTCTGTTTCATTTTTAATAAAGTACCTTTTCCTCAAAAATGTAACTGATGAAATTATTTCCTGTAGATTGTTCACCTTTGTAATCCTTGTTTTCTCTTTGTCAAATCATTTATAAACTGATTACTATCAGGTGATTAACCTTTTTCGGATGCTGAGAGATATCCAGATGAATTATCTCACCAACTGTAACGGGTCTTCCCACATATGTGAGTGTTCACAAATGTGAACAGAGAATATACAAGCTGACCTTGTGACTGTATTTATTTGTCAAACACTTTGAGTAAATGCAGTTTCTGTATATATTCTTTGCAAAACTTTTACTACCTGCCATCTGTGATACATTGTGTCACCATAATGACTGCATTTTAAACAGAAAATGCTTTATGGGTTTTAAAATGTGTATGAATCTTTGTGTTTGTGAGATAAGAGAAATCAACATGAAACCTCTATTGTAGCACATAAAATTTACATGGAAATGAACTGTTATCATTTTTTCTACCTTCTTTGACATGAGGTCACTGACAAACATGACAACAGGGGCCACATTTTCCCCTTACCTATATTATTGTAAAACTGAAAAAGTTTGCCTAGCTCTAATAATTAAAAAAAAAAAAAAAAAAAAAAAAAATGAAGCTGGAGATTTGGAATCTCTGTGGAATACCCATGCTTTGAACTAGAGCTTTACAGATGTTTTTTCCTTTTTTTCCAGTTTATCTTTAAAACTTGGGAAATTAGATGTATATTAAAGTTCAGCTATTAGTTTAAAATATGTAAACTACCATGACAATGCCGCATTTAATTGAAGCTTCCACTTTGATGCACCCTCTAGCCCTGTTCATCTCATTAGAATAGGTATCAAAAAAGGGAGAATTGTTGAACAGAATGACTGCAACTGAATACTTTGGAATTTGGGTTAGTCTTAAAAGAAGAAATTATTTTTGACCACTGACTGCCATTACAAATTATATGTCACTTTAAACCATGAACCACTCTAGTTTATTTCTTTATTCCAGAGGTTTCTATTCTAATACAAAATGAAAGTAGAATAATATCTAAATCAGATATAATGTAAATCTGTCTCTCTAGAACTTCTTTTGTCCTACTTACCTCCCATGAAAGGTCTTGGTACACAATTAACTTATCTGGAAGTTAGACAAGAGACAAAAACCAGGATATATGACCAGTTTACACTCTTTGAAACCATACCAGTATTCCCTCCTGAGACAGAATTCTGTAAAGCAGCATACTAGGGCTCCCTAAACAATGAAACCATTTTTACTGGGTTTACGGAGCAAAGGCTTGGTAGCATCAGGGCTGCAGTGGCCTCCATGAGAAAAATCCAGACGCTGCCCCCTGTCAGATCAGAGCCAGCTCCAGATGGCTCCAAAATGGACCTGCTGCTGGCCAGAGCTGAGCCAATAAGCAATGTTGTTTGTGCTTCTGGGAGAGCATATTTAAGGAAGGGGACAACAAACAAACATACAAACAAACAAAACCTGCTACACAACAGCACCTGGGAGAGTGAGGAGTGAGAACCAGCCCTGCAGACCCCAAGGTCAGTGCAGCAGGAGGGAAGGAGGTGCTCCAGGCAATACAGCAATACAGCAGCAGTTCCCCGGCAGCCTGTGGAGAGGCCCCTGGTGGAGCAGGCTGTCCGCTGCAGCCCATGGGTCCCACATGGAGCAGATCTCCACGCTGCAGCCCGTGGAGGAGCCCCCGCTGGAGCAGGCCCCGGACCGGAGCTGCAGCCCGTGGAGAGGAGCCCACGCAGGAGCAGGGGTCTGGGGGGAGCTGCCGCCCGTGGGGGATCCGTGCTGGAGCAGTTTGCTCCTGGGGGATGGACCCCGTGGTATGGAGCCGTGTGGGAGGAGTTCTTGAGGAGCTGCTGCCTGTGGGCAGCCCCTACAGGATCAGTTTGGGAAGGACAGCATCTATTTAACTATTTAACTTCAAAGTCTAAACTAGTTTTAAACTATTTTAAAAACTAGTTAATTTAAAGTTTCATGAGATTGAAGTGTTAGATGAAGTTCAAAAGTGCAATTCAGTTCAGAGTTCTGAAGTTCCGAGACAAAGAACAGGGAGGCTGTATAAATACTGTGGATTTGTAAATGGAAATAGCAACCGAGAAATGGCTTTCATTTACCATTTTATTCCAGGAGTTAAATATACTGCAGTGTATTGGGCATTTGTGTCAGAAGTAAGAAAATGCAAAAGTATACAAGCACACTTGTGTGTTTGGAAAACAAATTTTGGTGGGAAGGGAAGTGGCAGGGTGGGGACAGGAGAGATGACGAAAGGAAAGACATAAACAAACTGAGACTAAAATAAGTTGAAAATAAACCATTTTCTTTTTATATGCACAGAGCACATAAATGTAGTTTGTTTGCAACTACATTTTTTCAGATTTTTTTCTGTTGATATTTAATTTAGAGGAAAAAAATATTTTTTTCATTTTCAGTTATATTTATTTATTTATTTATGCAAGCTTTTGTGATTCCAGCTTTGACCATGAAACAGTTGGTCATGACAGGAAAGAACAGTTAAGTCTTACTCCCATACTAATCCTTGCTCCTCTGTCTACCCATTGGATAGATACAGGACATAACTCCTCTGTAGTCAGTGTCTGAAGTCCATGGGAGCTGGCAGGTGCCATTTTATGAAAATGTGAACTTCTTAACCATGTTTGCGAAAATGGGAACTTCAGCTTGAAGCATGGGAGTTCACCAAACATTCCTCACAAGCTTACATGATGAGAAACTACTGGATTTGAATTTGGTGTCATTTTAAATCTGTTAAAAGGAAGGTTCAACCCACCTGTGATACTGCTTGGGCATTGGTAACACAGGTATAATGTGCAAAGTAATTGATTATTACTTTATATTAAGAGGTAATTATAAGAAATCCCCCCCCCCCCCCTTATGTTTATGAAATAGCCAAGGAGCCAATTTACTTCCCTTAAAATCAAAATATTTCAGCCTGCCAAAACAACAGTTAGCAGTTGGAGATTATATAAATGTATGAAAATATATGTGTAAATAAAGGGCTAGTCAAGGCAGATTTACTTTTAGAATATCAGGTTTTCTACTGATATAATACAAAATACGTAACAGAAAGCTGGTTACTACTCAAAAACTTCCGGATAGAAAGATTTACATTTCATTGAAAAACTGGGATTAACCTTGCCTGACTGCATAATACTTTCTTATTATATTGATTTATTCTTTTACTATTAAAATAAGCTATTTACCAGTTATGAAAAGTGCCAATCCTTAGCTGAGTGAATGGTAAAATCACAGAATAATACAATCACCTAGACTCTTTCAGAAGTCAGCAGCACTTCTTGTATCTGATACTAATCATAACCTCTCCTCACTCTCTTCAAATCTAACTGTGAAGTGCAATGGGAAATATCTGTAAGACTTGACTTAACAGCATTTTTTTTTTCCTTGGGATAAAGTATCCAGATGAATAGCAGAGAGCATCATTATTGTGCATGATGGAAAATTTTAAATGCTTGGTTATTTCCTAACATCAGAGTAATTACTCAGAGTGGATACTAATTCAGCTGGTATTTTTCAAAGGAAAGGAAAGGAAAAGGGAAGGGAATACAAGGGGAGACAAGGGAAGGGAAAACAAAGGGAAAATGAAGGGACATCAGGGAAGGGAAGCAAAGGGAGGGAAGCTTAATATCACATTTTTAAGAATAATGTTTTTCCTTAAAGAGAGTTATTTCTGAAAATTTTCCATTAAAGCATTATGTGGCACTGCATCACTCAATCACATCCAAACAATAGGATGTGACAGTCTGCTTGCTTCAGCAGGTCCTTCAGCCATATCCCCTCAGGTACAGGCAGTGCAGCCAAGTGCTCATTGTGTGTGGCCTCGATTGCCTGCCTGACTATGATTAAAACATTATATAAATTGATGATGATGTTTTCTAATGGTAGAAAGAAAAGATATAAATGCTGTGAAACGATGATGCCTCTGCTTCAAAAAGCCCAAGACTGGAGAAACCCCAGTTCCATAAAACAGCTCCTCCTAATTAGCATTTTGCTGTGATCAATTAATAATAATTACAACATGCATAATTACAAAGATGATTCACTTGGATGGGTGACTGGTTCATAGCCATGTTCTGTTTAACTTAATGGAGTGGGAAAGCAACTGGGCTGTGACTGCTGGGTATGTTTGTCACTGACTGTAGGTCAGGACACTATGAATAAAAGACACAAAAATGATGGATTTGACAAAAAAGAAAGTACAGTGAAATCTTGAGTTCTATTTTTTAAGACTTCTATGTGAGAGGAAAGATGTTAACCAATTTACATAGATAAGCACAGTAATGTATTCTTAGATCTTCATATTATGTTTCATTTCTAATGTAAAATACTTCTGAATTAATTCAAAGTACTTCTAGTGTGGGCTTTATCTGTTAGGAAAAGTTGGAAGTATTTATCCTTTTTGTTTAACTAGTTTTCTATCTTTAAAAAGTTCTGTTAGATATGTCTTTGTAACTGTATTTTTAACATGTCTTTGATGGAGCATGAAACTGGGAGAAATTTAATTATCACTCTTTCTTTCCTTCCTAATTTCTAATAATAATAATATATATATATATATATTTTAATTTTGATTGAAGCCACAGAAGAATTGCTGAAAGTCAAGTCCATCCTATCTAAACAGGAGAAAAAATGCTTTGTACAGGCCTCATCACTGCAGTACCTGAATAATCCTACAGTTCTAGTTAAACTGAATATCTGGAATAGTTAGGAAACCACAGAGTAAGAAAAATGACAGAGTACACAGAATATACAACACAAGTCACGTAGACACATGGAAACCATGCCTACTAATGGTGCTGGCCCTGAAAGGGCTATTCTCAGAACAGAATTGACACTCCAGAGCTAGGTGCCTGAGCTCCTCATGTAACAACACCATGAGGATTTTAAGCACACCAGCGTGGCATTTAACACGGCCAGCACAGCGAGCAGAGTGTTGCCTGAAATAGACGTGCAAAGATTTTCCTTGGTTACTCAGCTTCTCCAGGGCTTTGAAACTTAATTCTGGATTTCAGAGAGACATATCCTCCACCGCCCCCAAACTCTCCAGAGAATGGCTGCTTACATTTTCCTTTACATAAGAGTAAATGTAATTTGTTTATATTAATATACTACTGGCAAAATATCTCAGGAGAATGGCTCAGCTGTAGACATTTTGCCTGTTGGTGGACAAATGTTTACCATTTTTAGGTTTAGGATAGGATGTAGAAAGAGAAGCATGATTTTGTAAATAGTAATAAAGGTATTCAGTTAGAATGAGCCCAAATTCTGATTTCTGTTCTAAAGTATGCACAGAAGTAAAGCATAGTAGCAGCACATGAATTTCTATGCAGAGAACTAAAAGGTGAATACCTTTGTGGGTTTGTTGCTGTTTTCCATCATATCCCAGGCTTGCCAGTGCCATAAATTCCCTGTTTGACAGATATACATGAGTTACAGCAGCAAATAAATTTATACAGAAAGAACAAAATAGTAGCATTAAGGAAGAGTTTCTTACACCATTATGCAAAACATACTACCTCACCAGAGCCACTAACCTCTGAAGAGGAACAGGGATGTATTGTTTCTCTCCAGCTTGCCTGGAGAGAATACCATAATTCACACTATCAGTTTTCAGTCTGTAATTGGTCGTTGTGTTTCTGAACAGGATATCAGAGATTGCTACAGATAGCACATGTAGTCACAAGAGGATAGACAAAAACATTCTCAGTTTCCTTAGCATCATCTAATTTCTGCCTACAGAGTCTCAAGAAAATTGGGTCCCAAAGAAATGAAATTAAAACTGCCAAAGAAAATCAACCTCTACATTTACTTTACATTTCTTTAGTGTTGATTCTTAAGCTCTCCCTAGTGACTGCTACATTAACGTGGATTTACTATTAATGTAATGTATATCATATAAAACTGACTGTGACATCTGTAATAAAACCTTTTTTTTTGTGCTATACTTATTCTCAGATGTCCTTGCTTCCAGTAATATATTTATCTGGTTTTGTTAATGTAGTCCAAGAATTTGAAAGTTGAAAAAACAGAATTCAGGAAAAGACTGTATTTCAGACCAGTAGGTTCTGTATATACTTCCCCTGTAACTCTGGACTGGTTAAAAGAATAATTTAAAAATGTAGTTTTTTGCTGTTATAAATTCAATAAAGATGGAAACACAAATTACAGTACCTATTGAGTAACTTTAAGTTACATTCTAATTATCTAGAAAAGGTATACCAAATAACTCAAGACTTAGGCAAAATTGTTACAGTTATTACCAAAGAATCAAATTTATCAGGAAATTTATTTGATGTATCGTCATCTTCATCTTGAAGCATTCATACTTTCTGTATTTTAATGTGTAGAACAACTGACTTGAAAGATTCAACATATTACAATACATTTTTTATTAGTGTTGCATTTACTTTGGTTTTCACAGAAATAACTTTTTAAACAATAAAGTTAACTTTAATTAAGTTAACTAGTAATATCAGTACTGAGTAGGTAGATTTTTAATAAACTTAAGTTCACTACACTGGCATGTTTACAAAAAGGATTTCAAATTTCTGAACATACAAGGGAATCCAGATTCAAAAAAGTTGTATATGGAATCTGTAGGAAGGACCTGAAATGCCTGAAACTCAGTTTTTTGTTGTTGTTGTTGTTGTTTGTTTGTTTGTGTTTTTTTTTGTTTGTTTGTTTTTTGTTTTCCTTTTTTTTTTTTCTGGCACAAGTGATATTATGTACTAGACTGTGATTAATTAAACAGCAACTATTTTACATACATAAAAGTGGTTGAAAACAACTTTTGTCACTTTTGTCAGATATCAGGAAGTCTTTGTCTTATCAAGCTTATTTCAGACAGACGAGACCAAAAAAAAAAAAAAAAAAAAAAAGCTGTATTTAATCAGTAAGTCCTACAAATGAGCTAATTAAGAAGTGCACCAAAAATGTTTGTAGTGATTTATAACCAATTTATGTCTCCAAAAGCCTTTGACTGGGACAGATAATTACTGTTAGAGTTGGTGAAGTCCAAAAACTTAGTGCAGTTCATGGCATCATTTAAATTTTGTTAAAAGAAATTATGCTGTGTCTTATACAAGAAAATTCAATTGTCCTATGAATTATTTAGGCTTCAAGGGGTCCTGAGCCTGGGAAAATATGACTTCAGTACTTTGAATTAAATTATAAGCCTTCAAGGGTTGTTAGGAACAGAGAGAAATCTTGAATGTCTTTTAAGAAGTTTGGAAAGAAGCTTCTAGCTATTGAAACAAAGCTTTTAATAGTTTTAAAAGATGTTCTTAATATTTTTTTTTTTTTTTTGCCACATAAGCTTATACACGCATTTTTAAAACCTCTGGTCTAAATTTTCTACTCTAACAGTTTTGCTCTTTTTAGAATGACAAATGGGACAATTGACAGAGAAGATTTTGTGCTGCAAAAGATAATTTCATTGCCATAACTATACAAATACTGTTAGATTAGCTGTTTTTTGTTGTTGTTGTTGTTTTTCCTTTAGCTGAGTATTTCAAGATGCCTTTCATCAGTCACTATGGAACAACTTGTCAATAAAATTTATTAATGTCAGCATGAAGTAACTGTCACTACCATATAAAGTACAGTCTTTTGATCTTTTATTTCTGAAGGACTATTAAGGACTAGCATTAGTTTCTGGTTCATTTTTTACCATAGTGAAAAACTATACTTAAATGAAACACAAAAAGTCTATGAAATCCTGCTTTTCACCTTCCAAAAGGCATTAAAATAATACTAGTTCTTCAAAAGCTTTTTTTTTTTTTTTTTTTAATATTTATTTATTTATTTATTTATTTATTTATTTTTCTGCCTCAATGAAACACGTTTTTAGATAGGTCTTATGATTTCCTAACAATGGAACAGTGTTGCCTCTACAGGTACCTGAAAGGAAGTTGTTGGGAGCTGGGGCTTGGCCTCTTCTCACAGATAACTAGTGATAGGACTAGAGGGAATGGCCTCAAGTTGAGCCAGGGGAAATTTAGACTGGAAATTGGGAGACATATCTCTTAGAAAGAGCAGTCAGGAATTGGAACAGTTTGCCCAGGGAGGTGGTGGAGTCACCATCCCTGGGGGTTTTTAAGCAAAGGTTGGACCTGGTGTTTAGGGACATGGTTTAGTGGGTGATATTGGTGGTAGGGGTATGGTTTGACCAGATGTTCTTGGAGGTCTTTTCAAACCTTATGATTCTATAATAATGTTGTACTTTTGTGGTGGAGATACTAGACCTTTATTTTCCATGTTTTAGCATTTCCAGTATCCCACAGTGGTGATTCATATGGATATTCAGGGACTCATTATCTGGTTTCTTCTTTGCCAACTGCATCTGACAGCTTCAACAACTCTTTAAAAGCAGTAACTGAGTGAGTGAATTTTGACCTGTGGAACACAAGACTATTCCCCTTCATAAATCTGGAGTGGTGTCAAACAAATAGGAACAGGAAATAAAGGTCAACCTATCGTTAGTAATCAAATAAATCACACACTTATTACAATTTTAAGAGGCGGGTCCCTAAGTCCTCAGTCTGTATTTGTATCATTTCAGAGGCAGCCCTTAGCGGGCTGTGAAAGGAAACATTTGTACCATGTCTTTCCTGTGTGGAATACTCAACTGTCATACTTTCAGGAAGTATCTAGAAATATAAATTCCAGGCTTTTGCAGTATGGCTGTCCACCAAAGGCTCTCCAAATTAGAGCGCATTTTTTACAGGAACCCAATTTTTAAAAGAAAGTTATTACTTGAAAGCTTTTAGGCTCTATGCTTCACTTGAACTCTTTTTTTGTTGTTCTTGTTATCAAGTGAAAGCATTTGTGATAAAATCCTAATAAATCACATTTATGCTTATGACTCTATGTTTATATTTGCCAGAACCTTTTAAAGGAAAAAAAAAAAAAAAAAAAAAAAAAAAAAACAGTCAAAAATCACAAATCACCTTTTCTGGTATAATCTGCAGACTCAGCTGAATTTTACTGGAAGCTGAGTATGCTCAACAACAAAAAAAGAAAACACTCAATATATTTCAAAACCAGCCTCCGGTTATGTATGCTTAAGTTCTTAATGCACTTCTGTGAAAATCAGTGTTTTTCATTTCTAAAAGATTCTGCCTTTACCATTCACCAGACCTAAATTATGCACTAGCAATTTCAGCAAAATCTAAAGGATTCTGAAGAAAGATAAGAGCCCCATTCTAAACTGTCATTGTTACTGACAATGGGGTACTCAGACTGCAAAAGTTAGATTGCAGCACTTTAAAATGATCACCTGTTCTTTTCCAAAGGTACATCAGAGAAGAAAGGATGGGACAAGTAAATTTGAATGCAGACTTTGAATAACCTATAGTCTGATATTGTTCATATGTAAAATTCAGGCTCAAACCTATGGAAAATGGAATTGCAAAATTCACATCTGGCTTTACGTGGCACTTCTCAGATATATTTAACTTCTTCTGAGGTTCAATCTTGGCATCAGGCTGACAATATTAAAAGGCAATAATCTAATGTTATATGCCTACTACTTGCGTACTGGCAAAAACAGAAACTTTCGCTTTAGTGATCAAACAAGAAACAGTCCAAAAATTTTAACATAAGTTATACGCACATAAAAAAAGGTTTTTAAAATATAACTGAAGAATAATAGGAAACTGAACACTTAAAAATACTTTAAATGTCTACCTATCTTCACACAATTTTGTAAACACATTATTGCAGATCAAAGATTTGATGCATGCTAAATATTTTTATATTCAACAGAATTCAATTTAATGGAGCAGGTAATTAGATCTCTTGATCTAGTGCCTGTTTGCATACAATAATTGTTAGGGAGTGATGACCTCTTTTGGCTCTGTTTATCCTGGTGACATTCAGGCAGTTATAATTTTACTAGTTCTACCTGCAATCCCTGTGGGGCACTTTTATTTAGGAAATACTATACTGCAAACAGAGAAGGGGAAATCTAGTGAGGTCTGTAGTATAGTGTGTGTGTGTGTTTTCTCCAAGGCATATGATTTAAAAAATAATAATAAATAAATATTGTAATTGTCTGAAATAAATTAATAGCATTTTTACCTTGAAAAACAAAATAAGCATCATGCAATCATACCACGCTTTACATGGTACATGAATGACATACATTAATTAACATTTCCTCTCATTTCAGGATCTCATTTTCATTTAAACCCCAAGTTCCAGATACCATCATAAATAGGAGACTTGCTTTGAATTATCACCCTGCTTTCCTAGAGGGTTAATTTCAATAGGCAGAAACTGTTAAGATACATTAGGAAAAAAAAAAAAAAAATCTGTGCTGAGAAAAGACTAATTTAGGAGTTTGTTGAGTTATAGTCTCTTTACAGGACTTCAGACTTATGTTAGTATCAGGGGTCTTATTCTGAGCTATAATCAGTCTTCTTTTCCAAGCATTTCTGTGACAGTGGGATTTCCAAGAAACCATGAGTATCCTTTATATATCTAAACATCTATTAACATTGAAAGTCTCCATGGGTTTTCAATGTATTTTTATTGAGAAAGAAATTCAAAAGGGTTTTCAATGTATTTTTATTGAGAAAGAAATTCAAAACAAGTAGGAGTTCTAGCTTCATATTTGTCTATTTGTCTGATGTCATTTGTCTAGTGGATAACAATCTAAGGAGGTGTTAATTATTTCAAGTGCTATCAAGATTACAGTAAAAGAAAGTGTATTTCTGCGCTTATGATCTTGAGCTGGTCAATAGAATGCACTCCAGCTTTCTCTTATTATGATAACAGATAGGAAATAGAAGTTTGCAATGATCTTTCATAAACAAATTATTGGTATTTGTTAATTGTTTTTCCCATTTGCAATCCTTAGTCCAGAACTGACTTTTTGCCTTCCCACCATTTTAAACATATTAATAGAAGAAGAAATAGTACATTTACTAGTTTCCTGCCTGAAATACTGCACACAATAGATAAACTATTGTACATATGTCACTAAAGCTGATATTATTACTCTTACAGACTATGAGCTATCACAACTAAAATCCATTATGGACGTATCACAGGAAGTGTTTTAATATTTGAGATGCCTTCTGAAGAACTGAAATAGCATTGTGGGTATTCAAGTATTTTCTCTGGCATTTTTTGGCAACTTCCAAGTGTTCTAAAGTCTAAGATGTATGAAATGTGCAATATCTATAGCTAACCAGGAAATAAAAAGGACTGGATGTCACAAGCTGATGTGAACAGAAAACTCATTGAGACTGTCTGGAATATAGAGCCCAGTTCTCTTCATATCAGAGGTACCTATTTTTAAAAAGGGATCTCAAGTGCAGAGAATTTACTTGTGACTCAAGTTCAAAGGTAATAAAGGTGAGGATGAGGATTGTTAGAGTGAAAAGTTAATATAAAAAAAAGTTGTCACTAATCCAAGGAGAATTATTCCTTTGCCGTAGAAAAGGATCTATGTGTTAAGGAACACTAGCAAAATGATACATTTTTTTTTTTTAATAACAACAAAACAACAACAACAACAATAATAATAATAATAAAAAAAAAAAAAAAAAAAAAAAAAAAAACAGTGTGGGGAAATGCAGACTTTGGATCATCCTGAAAATGAGAGTTATACTTTTGATTTTATTGCTCATTTATATCTCTCTTCATGACAACTGACTGATGCTACGTTGTGTAATGCCTAAGCAGGCTAACCCTTAACCCTTACATGGTAGTGTATCTGCCTTGTAAATTACAGACAAGAATGGGATGTTGGGTTCTTGAGGATCGTGAAGCTGATATACTATGTAAAGGGTAAATGCACATATGTACTTTTGTTGTTGTTGTTTTTAAACAATGAAACAGCACTATCAACAGTGTGAGGGGTATAACTGGTTCTGTTTGGAATTTGGGTTTATCTAATATGTTTCCCTGGAACTAAGAAGGGTATTCAGGAAAATTAAGACAGCACCAGTGTTTTACATCTCGGCTATGAATGAGTTGTTCATAGCATTGTGAATGGGTCAACCATGCTCACTGGTCTGAAATAAAAACATTTCAGTACTCATCAGTGAACTGATGATGTTGCCATTACACGTCATTTCCAGAAAAAAAATTAAGGGCATCATAGTAATTTAATGAAGCCAATTGCAGAACAATTTATACATGATATATAGATGAATTTTTGCATAATGTGTCAGACAAGTCAATCACAGCACTGTAGTCAGTGTTCAGAAGAGGGAACTCAATCTTCATATCTCCAAATACCACAAGCAAAGAACAAAGGAAGTAGGATGGGGAAAAATAAAAGGATAGGAATGAAAATGTGCAATGAATTCTCTGCTTCATTCTCTGCCTCCCTAGGTTTTTCGTTTTCTTTTATATATATTTTTTTTCATTTCTTTTCTTTTTTTTTTTTTTTTTTTAACCTTGCTGTTTTTGTTTGTTTGTTTTTTAATTAGTAACATACTACTATTATTCTTGAATCTTTCAAAGATTTTTCTGGGTTCTTATAAAAGGTAAAACTAGCTTTGTTACACAATTCTTCTCTGATTTCTTTCATGTTTGGACCTCCTTTAGAAAATATTAATAATAATGTTAGGATAAGATCTCCATATTCCCTTTCTTTTGTCTAATTGTTATCTCTTTTTCTCTGACTTCAGAGATCCAGAAGTCCAAATTGTTGTGTTGGCTTTTTAAAGACTGTCGTTCTCTGGCCATGAATCAATTCTAAATTAAAACAATCTGGCCATGAATCAATTCTAAATTAAAACAATGAGTTTGTAATATTGCTTTCAACTGCAAGATGTTAAAATACTTTGAAGACTTAGGGTGGCAAAATGTGACCTCATGGAGTAGAGGTCCTCAACTACTGCATGTTAAACAGTTTGGAAATTTCGCATAGTACCAAATCATTATCACAGAAACTGTTAATACCAAAACCAGTTAGGAGGGAAAAAAAAAAAAAAAAAAAAAAAAAAAAAAAAAAAAGAGTGAGTGCCTTTGGAATTTGTGACAAGCTTTAAAAGGAAAGTGAATTAATTAGATATGAAATCATAGTCATGAAAGAAATTTACATTAAAGCAGCAAATTTTAGAAAAACTCTGTACTCGGTAACTGTGACCAATGCTAGATATATTCACGTAAGGAGCTTTATAGGGAAACAAAACTCAGTGGCAGAGTAAGTGGTGCCCTTGACATAGATTCATTTCTTCTTATTCATATATATCTGCATGATGCATATGAACTTACAGAATTACTCAAGTGGTAAATTCAGAAGCCTTGGACACCTACCACCATCCAGTTCCCGTTTTGATTCTCCATGTGTGCACCAAAGTTTCAAGGCAGAGTTTTGATTTACTATTGCCTCTCATTAGTTAAACACCTCATGTACTAAGAAGGTAGAAACAGTTTTGAATGCACGCAGCATGAAGAATACAGGTATGAGAACACATTCTGACATGGGTTTAATATGCTTTTGAATCAATTCATTCTGAGATGAAGGACTCCCATATTGTTTGTGGTCTTTTATACCTATCAGTGCAAAATGCTACACACTAGAACACCCTGGTCATAAAAACCAAGTCACTGAATAGAAAGCTTTGGAATCTGGTAAAAACAAGTGAGTTTTTAATTGGTAAGATGTGGTAATGCTGTTTTGAATGCTTAAGCCTAGATTTACAGAGATGTTTGTGTCAGGAGGCACATTTGTTTTTCTCCTTTGTGCTTTTGTTTTCCAATTTCTATCTTACATCTCTGTCACTCCCATCTCTGTTATCTCTGAAAAACTCTCTGACATTTTTGAAATATGTCACCCCTAAATATGTCAGATTCAGTATTTCTTTTAACATTCCCCATGTCTCTGTTTCCTTTTTTTTTTGTTTTGTTTTGTTTTGTTTTGTTTTGTTTTTTTTTCCAGATCTGGCCCAGTATTTCCTAAAATATTTTCTCATATGTATTCATTCGTTTTTGATGGCTTCCTTTTCTCTCCTCTTGTTGCAAACATTTCTGAGTGAGTACATATAGTTAATTCAGATACTCACAAAACTGTACAAGCTACACACTTGCATTTCTAAATGAAATACCAGAATGAGATAGATTTTTGAAAAGGCCCCAGAAGAAAAATCTTTAAACAAATACAATTCTATATTCATACTGTTTTTTTCCTTAAAAGTACAGCAGAAAGTGAATTTCCAGTTAATGCATATGTATATGAATATACATATTCTATAACATACCATTTTTGTCTGTATGAAAGTTTGTCTTTCTGAAGGCCTTCTTTTCCTTTTCTGTAATACTCTAAATTATCCTTATTTCTGTGTAAAATGGTCCTTATATTTGTATCTGTGGGCTAATATACTTATTCTGTCTTGACCTAGATTTCACAAATAAATAAATAAATAAATAAATAAACTACACCTTTTCCAATTTACAATACCAATTATGAAACAATCCTATTATAATTCAACGTAATACAGCATGGATCACATGGATCACTTTTTTTTTTCTTTTTTTTTTTTTTTTCTTTTTTTTTTTTTTTTCCCTATATGATCACTGTAATTCATGCATCTTCCAAGTGCAATACATGGAAAAAGCAGAGACTGCTGCAATTCACACAGGACATTCAGAAGGCTATTGTGTGGTGGGTATTGTCAGTCAATGGTACATTGTTTCAGAGGGCAGTCATTTACTGCACTCATCATTTCTGCCACCACTCTAACCATGTCTTTGATGCATGTCTCTGGGCTTGATTACCATAGTTTAAAGGCCACAAATATAAATAAAGCCTGTATCTGGGCTTGATCACCA
The DNA here is from genome assembly GCF_011077185.1 of Oxyura jamaicensis. Lineage (NCBI taxonomy): Eukaryota > Metazoa > Chordata > Aves > Anseriformes > Anatidae > Oxyura > Oxyura jamaicensis. Next base: position 112,932,673 of record NC_048894.1, on the reverse strand, counting down.
TAGTTTAAAGGCCACTTTTTTGTTTGTTTTTTGGTGTGTGTGTGTGTGCTTAGCTTGTTTTGAATCATGAGCAATGAGCAAGAGTTAACAACAGAGAATTTAGAGATGGAAAATAAATAGTAAAAATAGGGATTTAGCCAAATAGGATCTGAATCAAGCTAATTTTTATTCCTAAAGAACATTTATATTTTGAATAGCAGAAAATGTTGATGAATGCCAGGAAATTAAAACTGACCTGTGAATATATTTATAATGCACGTATATATATTTACACCTGCCTAACAGCTTGAGATAACTTTTAGTCAGGTTTGCACACTGCCTATGTTTAAGCCCAACAAGACAAGTGCTTTGTTAATGAATTAATGTTCTTATAAATCTTTTTTTGGCATTTAAGCCATTAATTAGAGAACAAGAATTTGGGATTCTATTATTTTGTTTTTACTTAGTGTTTTGCCTGTCATAGTAAGTAAATGTAATCTGCATTATTAGTAACTGTCAACAGCATATTCTGAGCAGAAGGCATATACAGCAGGTGGTTAAAAAAAAAGAAAGAAAGAAAAAAAAAAAAAAAAAAGGATGGCTGAAAGCAGAAAAGCAAAGCAAATGATTGCCAGGAACCACAAATTTAGTTATGCATAAATTTAAGACAAATTAAAATTCATGCAAAGCTTTCACTGAAGGTGAATATTTGACAGAAAAGGAGATAAACTGACCAATTGTTGTTGTAATAGCATTTGTCAGAATGCTCAAGTGCTGAAAACCCCTTATAATTCTCTAATTGCTTTGATATAACTTTGATAAAGTTAACCTGCCAGACATTTTGAACCTTTTAAGTAATGGCTCATTAGACAATGAATTTATGGCAGAGGATCAGTGCTTCATTTACTAACATATAAGGTAGGTGACCCTTTCAGTTTACTGTACTTTCCAGTGGCCACCATTTAAACTTTTTTTTTTTTTTTTTTTTTTTTTGGTAAATATAATCTACATGGTCTTTCTTCTGACAGTTAAAGGTATTAAAGACAATGCTCGCAGAGTGATAAATTAAATTGTACCAGCTGCTTATCTCATAATCATCTCTTTTTCAGTAATTCGTATCAAAAAAAGTATATGCAGACTTTGCCAATGAAGCAACAGCTCTTGTCTTCTTTTCTTTTTCTTCAATTTCAGATGATGTGTGTGTGATGGGACAAATGTGCTAAGCCCTTCTACATCTCCCCAGAGTCTAGAAGGCAGTCTACCTGGAGCTGAGCACAGAATTTCACTTCTCCCAAAGCTCAATAATTCCTCATACTGGATATTCACCTTTTGGCACTCAACATTTATCCTTTCAAAATATATATTTTTTTTTTTATAGTGCAGGCTGAAGATAACTAGATCTTAAGGCATTAGGTGACTGCTACTAAACTGTTCTGAAAATTCATCTAAACCCAGCAGAACAATTATCTTTGTCTCTTGTAAAACTGTGAAATGACTTGACCCAACAATCCAAACATCATCAAGAAAATAATCTGCTTTGTTTGAAATTCAAGTTAACAGAAGCTGAAGTAACAAGAACTTTCTTACAAGTTCTCTCAGATGTGTATTTTACCTGTTTACCAGACAAATTAGTGTACCCTCAAGGCTTTCTGAGTCATGGGTTGTCTGCAGAGTGTCTGACTGCACACCACTTCTCTGTCCTACCTACATCATGTGTATCCCCTTTGCTCATGTATTTCATACAGTCTTCATAAATCTTCATAAAAGTAACACATGAAAAAACAGGGAAAAACAAACAAACAAACAAACAACAACAACAACAAAAAAAAAACACTAGGCTCCACACAGATCAAATAACTCCTGTGGAGATTTTCTCAAGTTCCACCTCCACAGAATTAAGGAACATTACAGAAAACTTACTAACAAACAAACAAACAAACAAACAAACAAAAAAAACCATCAACAACACAAAACAAGCAATCAAACCCAAATTTATTCCTTGCTTTCATCTGGATGGTGCTACAAAGGTGTCAAATGGCCCTAGATAATGCAGGGCAGTAAGGCTCATTTCAGAGAGGCTCCAGCACCCTGTTGCAGATGCTGGCTGCCTCTACCTGTCACTTGTGCCAGTGGGAGCCAGAGCAGCCATTAGCAGCATAGCAGAGAGAGCACCAGGATCCCTTGGAGCTGCTAAACTTCCAAGGAAAGTAGTTGCAGAAGAGCTCCACAGGGGCTCTGCAGCATGCTGGGAAGTTAGTGTTCAGATACTACAGCATAATTAAGGCAACTGGGGCACCGTATTTCAGGTTGTTCAGAACAAAATCATAGATAATATTAGTTTTCAGTTACGCTTTGCATAGAAGTTTTTCCCTTTTGACAGTTGGACAGGACAGATGGTCTCAGAGCTCTGTCACCACTACACAAAATAGTGTAGAGAACTCTTTAACTTGTGATGTCTCAATTAAATTTTTGAATTTACAGAATTGCAATTAATTTCATCTATAATCTGAGTAGATTTCTTCTGAGAATAGTAAAAGAAAAGATTTCTTCCTACTAGATTTCTAAAATCACCTTTATCCTGAAGAGTTTTTATTATGATAAAGGGCCTGTTGCCTTCCTGCTTTTTGAGCATTAATTTTGCTATATTTCTTCTGAAAAGAGTCCTTACTTTACTGATGTAAAATATTTGTGAGTGCATAGGTGAGTGTGGAGATTGAAAACAGTCACATGATAGACACGTCTCCTCGCCCAGCTGCATTTGAAACACCAGTAAGAAAATACAGCCCTTGTTCCTCCACATTTTAAAGTATAAGTACTTTGCATCTGTATATCTAAAAAATTTAAAGAATCATTTGATGAGCTTCCTAACACTATCAGTCCCGTCAGGGCTATTGTGCCTTGCAGCATAAATTTTATGGGACAATATTAATCTCTTGTATTACAGAAAAAATAAAATAAAATAAAATAAAAAGAGCACTCTTCCTGCAGTTTAAAGCTAGAGAGCTTGAAGGGAATACAAAGATAAATAAACTGCCACATTTCCTTTTGTTTTCATTAATAGAAAAAGTACTTCTGCTTGCTGACCTAGATATGCATGTATTTCCCTATGCAATCTCCTGTTACATTGCAGGATTCACAATGATCAATGGACACTGAAGAAAATAAAAAGAAAACTATTTATTTATTTATTTATTTATTAAGAAAGAAAGAATAGTTTTATGACTATTGATAATTTTTGTGCTTTGGAAAAAAGAAAAAAAAAAACAAACTCAACAAACGTACACCTGATAAAACAGAATCTAATCTTATAGTTTAAAGCATAAATTCTCTTTGTTGCTGTAGGGAATGAGTCCTATACAAACAGGTCTGATAATAATTACACAGTTGTGTATAATGGAATAGAAAGGATTCATCTTTCTTTAAGGCAGCAGGCATGTCTCCTTCTCACAGATGGAGACCTAGATGGAGATAGTGATCAAACATGGTGTGACAATTTCCGCAACGTCTCCCTGTGGGAGCTATTAAAATTCAATTTATACACAGATAAAGTTTTGAATGCCTAGCCTGGTATACAGTGAATTTCAATGAAGAAATATGGAAGTAAATCTTGCCAAAAATTGGAAAACATGTTTCATAGATGCTTCTGTGATTTTTTTCTTCACTGAAATATATATATTTTTGTCAACAGCTTTCTATTAGCTAGTCTAAAGTGATGGGTAAATCAGCTCTCCAGGGTCTCAACCTGGAGGTTCCTTTTTGTACCAGCATCTTATAGACATATAGCTCTAAAACCATCAAGGCCTACTAGCTTTCAGGAAGTAGAAGACAAAGTTAAATGGTTGGAGAGTGGCTAAAATAAAATTAATTAATTAATTAATTAATTAATTAATTAAATAAATAAATAAAAAGTGTGGCATTGCCCAGGAATCTCAGGACCAACTTGGTGGAAAGATAAAAATGGTTGCAACACAAATTCCAGATCTGCAGTACTCAATGGAGTCTTTATTGCCTTTATAAGGTGTCTATAAACTCATTTTTAATTTGTGTAATAATAAAACAGTATTTTTCATGAAAGATTTTTAATAAACAACAGTTACTGGGAGTTTACTCTTAATTTGTGTTAATAATAATAAGAGATCCGCACCATACTCTACAGAGAACATTCGATTAGAACACAATAGTTACACTTAAAGCATCAAAGGTTGCCTGCATTCAAGCATCCCTCTTAAGACTCATGATGGTGACAATTATGCTGGTGGTATCACATATTTTATCAATTGATATTTGAAACACTTTGACAACTGAAGCATTTAACTTTACGCATTATGTTTTTGCATTTACTGTGATTTACAAAAAATAAGCAGTAATATGGAATCAGAATGATTTACTAATCATAAGAGAGCTACCTGGCATTTTTTAGATAGTATTGAGATTCTAAGACTGTCATATATTTGTTAAAACACAAATGGCACAGTTCATTGTGTTTACTTGTTAGATTAGTTGAATATTTGAATATACATATTAAAATGCAAAAATGTTTTTTACACTTTGATTCTGAACACGGCACATTACTGTAGTGAAACAAATCTCTCTCAATGCTACATGCAACAGCAAGTATTATTTATTTATTTATTTTCCTCCTGAACATTCCTTGCAATAGGTTTTCCTGTGTAAATAATGCCCCTGGTACTCACTATCATTGCAATAGCATTGGAAACACTGTTATGACCCTGACAAGTCAGTAAGAAGTGAAGCCTTCCAGTATTTTGCTGATGCTCTCAAAAACAACTGCAAAATAGATTTGTATATATATAAGGACTGATTTCTCATAGATGCCCTTTAATTGGTGTGTCTAGTTCAGAATTACTATCTCATGTCTTTCTATTAAAAACACTATCTGCGGTTATTAGTGTGGTCTTTCCATTTTCTCTAACTGAAATCCTGGAAAATGCTAAACATTTTTATTTTTAGTATGCATTTTTATAAGGCACTATTTTAATAAGTTCAATCATAAATTTGATATTACAACTAGTTTTGTCTGGGAATTTTATTATTTTTAATTAAGTTGTATAAGACAAAAACTTGTAAAACAACCATTTGATCTATTTAAATTTGAAGATGTATAAATTAGTTCTATTATATTCCACTGTGCACAGTTACTGGCATTTTTTTAGTATTCTATTTGCCAGGCTTATACTTGTAGCTTTTCACTACCACAGCTTTTCTCATCTTTCTTCCTTTTATTGAGATATCTCAAGCACCTTAAAATTCACCCAAGTCCCACCTGCAGGATTCATAAGAACTTTTTGAATTTTAGTAAGAGTTGTCAAATTATCCAAGGATTGAGAAGTCTATTTTGTATAGATCTGTACTTAAACAACTTACAGCTAACATATGCAAAGATACTGTCTTATATGAGCAATCTTAATGCTAAGTAGTTTAATGCCTAAAGCATTTTCAAACGGACAAATTTACATATATCACAAGTTCATTTGCCAAACTTGAAGATTTCCCCAAGTCCTAGGTCAATTAACCTATAAAAAAGGCAAAACATCACATGAGACTACTATGAGACAATGAAGATTTTTATTTTTATTTAAAATATTGAAGTTAGCTACAATTCATTAGAGGAAAGGTAATTACAGCCCAGAGTATAAACGTCCTATCTCCAGTTAATTGTGATTGTCACAGAAGCCTAAATGGTATATTAGCAGTCAAACATTTCTGAAATTAGGATTTAAAATATATTTAGACCAACTTTTTATGACTTCTTGTCATGTATTCATCATGCATTTTAACTAACACTAATCAATCGGGTAATCTCATTGATCTTAAGGAACAATTTGCCTAAAATGTGTGACAACATGAAACAGATTGAACACCCAGGTATTCTGGAAAAAAATGTTTCATATATAAACGTGGATTATTATTAGAGTGCTCTAAAGTGTTTTAAAGGTTGAAGTAGCAATGTCTTCAGTTATACCACAACTGAAATCAAAACACTATATGATTTCATTTCTGTTCATTTATCTTTATCTTGAGATTATTCTAGATGACTACTAATTTACAAAATTTTCATACAGCTTCTGACTGAAATAGTGTATACACAGGGATGCTGGGTTATTTTATTTGAAATTTAATTTTTTTTTTTTTTTTGAGAGAGAGAGAGAGAGAGAGAATCTCATGTTAGCTTTTAACTGTCAGTTCTGTATAGCTCAGCAATATGTACATCTATTTGGTAGTTTTCTTCTTTAAACTAACTTTTTATACCTTCTAGATAGCCACAAATATTGAAAAGTTCCTTCCTGTTCTTGCTGTTGCAGATCGACTTTAAATATCAGTGCCTTTTCACTTTTTCATCTCTTGCATCTAAGAACTCTTTAGAAATTTTGAATGAATTAAAGAAGTAAGCTTCTGTTGTGGTTCAACCCAGCAGGCAACTAAGCACCACATTGCACCCAACCCAGCAGGCAACTAAGCACCACATTGCACCATGTTCGTTTGTTTCCCCTGAGTAGGATAGGGGAGAGAATTGGGAAAAAAAGAAGTAAATTCAAGGGTTGAGATAATAACAGTTTAACAGGAAAAGAAAAAAAAAAAAAAGGAAAAAAAAAAAAAAAAGGAAGAAGAAGAACAGAAAGAAAAATGCAAACACACGAACAGAAAGGATGTCCTGGTTCTGTCTCCTGCCAGCTCTTTGTGCACCCCCAGTCTCTTTTCTAGCAGGGCAGCATGAGAAGCTTAAAAGTCCTTGGCTCTGTGTAAGCACTGCTCTTCAACAACTGAAATATCCATGTGTTGTCAGCATTATTTACCACCTAAATCCAAAACATGACAGCATGGTTGGACAATGTTGCTAGAAAACAGAGAGGGTCTGGTGGGAGATGTGGTGATTGGTGGCCGCCTCGGTCATAGCGACCATGAAGTGGTTGAGTTCAACATTTATGGTGACAGAAGGAAAAGCGCCACCAAAACCTCATCCCTAGATATGGGGAAAGCGGATTTCAGGCTGCTCAGGGAACTAGTCAGTAAGGTCCCCTGGGAAACTGCTCTTGAAGGCCTCGATGTCCACCAGTGCTGGTCACTCTTTAAGCGATGCCTCCTAGAAGCACAAGATAAGGCAATTCCAAAATATCGCAAGTCAGGCAGGCGGGGCAGGAAGCCGGCGTGGCTGACCAGGAACATTCTAATGGAGATTAGGCGGAAACAGAGAGTGTTTCACTACTGGAAGGAGGGCCAGGCGTCATGGAAAGAATACAGGGATGCTGTTCGTGTTTGTAGGGAGAAAGTTCGAGTGGCCAAAGCACAGCTAGAGTTGAAGCTGGCTGTGTCTGTGAGAGAAAATAAAAAGGTTTTTTTTAGATATGTAAATGGAAAAAGGAGAACTAAAGAAAACATAGGGCCGCTCCTTGATAGGGAAGGTCTCCTCACAGACGATGACGTAGGCAAAGCAGAGACGCTTAACGCCTTCTTTGCCTCTGTCTTCAATGCCGATGATGGGCTTCGGGACCCAGGGTGCCCTGAGCTGGAGGACCGGGACGGTGGGGATGACAAACTCCCAACTGACCCTGAACGTGTGCGGGATTTGCTACTCCACCTGGATCCCTACAAGTCCATGGGTCCGGATGGGATTCATCCCCGGGTGCTGAAAGAGCTGGCGGATGTCATCGCGGAACCTCTATCAATTATTTTTCAACGATCCTGGGAATTTGGAGAGGTCCCAGTAGACTGGAAGCTGGCAAATGTTGTGCCAATTTTCAAGAAGGGTCAGAAAGAAGACCCTAGCAATTACAGGCCTGTCAGTCTCACGTCAGTGCCTGGTAAAATCATGGAGAAGTTGGTTCTCGGACTTATTGAGGCGCACCTGGGGGACAAAGCAGTCATTGGTCCCAGCCAGCATGGGTTTGTGAAGGGTAGGTCCTGCCTAACTAACCTGATTTCCTTTTATGATAAGATCACCCGTATGGTGGACCAAGGGAAACCAGCTGATGTGATTTTTTTGGACTTCAGCAAGGCTTTTGACACGGTTTCCCATAGGATCCTACTGGACAAAATGTCCACCATACAGCTAAATAAAAACATCATACGATGGGTGAGCAATTGGCTAACGGGCAGGGCCCAAAGGGTTATGGTAAATGGAGCTGCGTCAGGCTGGCGGGCGGTCACCAGTGGGGTCCCTCAAGGCTCCATTTTAGGGCCGGTACTTTTCAATATTTTTATAAATGATCTGGATGTAGGAACAGAGGGTATTTTGAGCAAGTTTGCTGATGACACCAAACTTGGAGGAGTTGTGGACTCAAATGAGGGCGTAAAGGCCTTGCAGAGGGATCTGGACAGGTTGGAGAGCTGGGCGATCACCAACCGCATGAAGTTCAATAAGAGCAAGTGCCGGGTCCTGCACCTGGGATGGGGAAACCCTGGCTGCATGTACAGACTGGGCGATGAGACGCTGGAGAGCAGCCTGGAAGAGAGGTATCTGGGGGTCGTGGTAGACAGCAAGTTGAATATGAGCCAGCAGTGTGCCCTGGCAGCCAGGAGGGCCAATCGTATCCTGGGGTGTATCAAGAACGGCATCGCTAGTAGGTCAAGGGAGGTGATTGTCCCGCTCTACTCTGCGCTGGTGCGGCCTCACCTCGAGTACTGTGTGCAGTTCTGGGCACCACAGTATAAAAAGGACATGAAACTGTTGGAGAGTGTCCAGAGGAGGGCTACGAAGATGGTGAAAGGCCTGGAGGGGAAGACGTACGAGGAACGGCTGAGGTCACTGGGCCTGTTCAGCCTGGAGAAGAGGAGGCTGAGGGGAGACCTCATCGCAGTCTACAACTTCCTCGTAAGGGGTTGTCAAGAGGCAGGAGACCTTTTCTCCATTAACACTAGTGTCAGGACCCGCGGGAACGGGGTTAAGCTGAGGCAGGGGAAATTTAGGCTGGACGTCAGGAGGGGGTTCTTCACAGAGAGGGTGGTTGCACACTGGAACAGGCTCCCCAGGGAAGTGGTCACTGCACCGAGCCTGTCTGAATTTAAGAAGAGATTGGACTGTGAACTTAGGCACATGGTCTGAACTTTTGGGTAGACCTGTGCGGTGTCGAGAGTTGGACTTGATGATCCTTAAGGGTCCCTTCCAACTCAGGATATTCTATGATTCTATGATTCTATGACAAGATGATCTTGGAGGTCTTTTCCAACCTTAATAATTCTATGATTTTATTATTCTATACCAGCCACTGTAAAGAAAATTAACTCTATCCCAGCTGAAACCAGGACATTCATGTCCCGGTTCATAACATCAATATCACACAATGTTAAGTCCTTTTAATAATAAACTAAGGCACACATAAGTTGACTTTCCCAAGCCCTATTCAGGAATCTCGAACAAAATATGGATTGAAGTCAATAGCTCTTTATTTTATATTATGTAACTTAATCATAAATTATCTACACAATCTGTTTTTTAAGCTACCTTTTAATAAAGATAAACAGTTTATTCAGAACTTTTAATAAGCATTCTGTTACACTTGGCTCTGGAAATATATTAAGATTTTGCAGTTGATTCATTTCCTTGGCTTATCATTTGCCTTTGCCTACCTTTGCTTTATTGTAGGAAACCTTAATTTTTATAACATCATTTGATTTTCTTCTTCTTGATGATTAAGTTAACAACATTTTGTGAAACTGTTAAAAAAGGAAAGCTTCAGTGACAATGATGATGCATCTTTCACTAGGAGTTTTAGCTGCCTGGAAGATGAACTGAATTATTATTCTACTCCAATACTGAGAAGCTAGCAACACAAAAAGGCAAGCCATTTCTTGCATTTGAAAAGCATTATGGAATTTTCTCCCTGTCATACACAGAAAGTCAGAAGAACCCAGAAGGAAAATCCAGTCCATATGACAAATATATTATTTGTGTGAGCAAGAAAGCTATGGGAAAAATAGGTTTTATACAGTTTTAACTAGGAAGATGAATGGCCATTACCAAAAATAATCCAGTGTTTTATTTATTTATTTATTTTTAATTAGAGTTATCAGGTAAAAATATACTGGATCAAAACCATACACATTTACAAACAAAGCATACATAAATATGGCTACAATCAAGTCAGCTTCAAAAGATAATGTCTAAGTGTGTCTTACCAGTCAAGGTAGAGGAAGGTCCAATAAGGGAAATAGGGGGAAATACAGATCTTCTCCCATGCTCCTGCCACTTTCTCACAAGAATAATGCAAAATATTTTTAGTCTGTTTCAGTTTTCTTTCTTTCTTTCTTTCTTTCTTTCTTTCTTTCTTTCTTTCTTT
>NC_048894.1:112908918-112922389 GCF_011077185.1 Oxyura jamaicensis | reverse complement strand
TTTCTTTCTTTCTTTCTTTCTTTCTTTCTTTCTTTCTTTCTTTCTTTTCTTTTCTTTCTTTCTTTCCCTCTATCTCTCTCTTTCTCCCTTGCTTTCTCTCTTTCTTTCTTTTTCTGATTGTCTATGATAGCTGTCTATCTAAACTGCCCAACTGCTAGGTCATACCAAAGCAATCCCAAATGCCACAGAGAACTTAGTGGAGAAGATCAAGAGGTCTGTCCATACCATTTTACATGCACATGCTAATGCTGTTCTTTGCCATAATCCTAACTAGAATATATTTGACTTAAACAAATATGCACAGAAGACATAAGATGGAAATTTATCTATGTTTTTCTTCTATTTGGTGAAAACAGAGGTTATGAAAATAGTAGAAAGTGTTCTACGATAGTGGATCTAGATCACTGATCATTTACACAGCTATATTGTTAGGTGGAAGATGTAGGAAAATAGACTACTAGTCTACTCCAAATGTCTTAGGGGAGGAAAAAAAATGAAAAAAAAATCTTAAATTTAGTGGTTGGCTGATCATCTGAAAAATTAAGTTTTTCAGCATTTATTTTCTACTGCCACATTTTTAAGCAAACTTTATCCTACCTGGAGGCAAAATGAACATGGTTTCTCATTTTTCTTGAGTCTGAGATCATTGTGGAGGATAATTAATATCAATATTTTTTGATAACTTGTGCATGCATTTAAATACTTGAAGTTCCTTGGTTCACATGACATCTGGTATCCACTGGTTGCAGAGGCTCAATGTATAAAAAAAGATTAAAGTATTTATGTGTCTGATTTAAATTTGTGGCAATTAAATATCAATTTCTATTCCTTTTTTAATATTAAAATGTTTTAAATAAGCAAAAGTAAGTATACAGATCAGTTTTAATATTTTTGTGCCTTTCATTATTTTGTGTGTTTTGTATGAGTACATCATATCATCTTGCATACTGATATACTCAACTTTCAGACTTTGTGAAGAGTATTTACAAATTGCTAATATCTGTCATCCATAAGAGATATGAAAGATGTGTCTCAGCTGTCCTTTTCATTTCTTTCTCCATCTTCTAACATGCTGAAATTTGTTTTTTTTTGAAGACAAAATGAAGAACTGACATTTTTCCTCACATAAGGGAAATTCCATATTTGTATTAGGAGCCAAGTATTGGTTTAATAAGATATACAGTTTGTAGTGTAGAAATATTTAATATAACACATAAATTAGTATTTTCATACTACTGGAGCTGACAGTTAAGTTACTTAAAAGTTAAGTAAATTCAAACTGATATCAATAATGTTATATTTATTTTTAGGGGCATGTCTTTGAAATAATTTTAGGGAGATTGAAATACCCTCTAAAAATATAATAATTTCCATAAACCTGGATTTATTATTATTATTTTTTTCCTTAGGAAAAACTATTGCTGAAATATTTTCAACTACCTCTGGAAAGTAATTCCTTTTCTTGTTCCAGTGGAGATGACCTTCCCATGACATTTGTCTTCCAGAGTCCAAGCAAACACCAGGAGACATTCTCCCACTTCCCTGAAAGACCAGACTCCATGCCTAGAAAATATAATCTCTATTCCTTTTAAAGAAATGTATTTTCCATTCTAGCAATCTAAGTTTTTGTTTGTTTGTTAGTTTTGTTTTTCTTTTTTACTGCTTGCTGGAAGTCTGTCAGTGGAAGAAAGTGACTGTTGAACAATACAGATATATTTATATTTATGTTATATAAAAAAGATCACCAACACATCTTTAAAAACTTAGGGTTCATTTAGAATAAAGACTATGACTATATGTAAAATCCAGCTGAACTGAGTATGAAATCTACTGGGTTTTATTTATTTATTTATTTATTTCCAGCCTTCTCAACAGCAACCCAATTTGTTTTATGCAGGAACAATGATTATTTTTATATCCAAGCCAATGTGTTCTTTTGAGACCATCTCTATCAATATCTGAAATTCAGGAATTCAGGTAAATATGTCAGAGGCATCTCCACTTTCCCTGTTAACCTGGGGTGACCTTTTTAGAATTTGTTCCCCTCTAAGACAAAGCAATTATTTCTTACTGAGATAAATTCCTAACAAGCCCCTTCTGTCCTCAAAAGTATGTAACTGTCTTGTGCTTATGCTAATTTGATGCTGTGGGATCATAACCCCCTACTGATAAAACAAATTTTAAAATGTTAACAAAATTACTGTAAGCACTGCAGAAAATGTAAAATAAAAGGTTGCTGTTTTCAAAATATGCCATTCTTGAAAACATGCTGTGGAATTCTTGGTGTGTGCATTCATCTAATATCAACTTATTTTCAAGATAATTATGCAATTTAATAAAAGAAACTCGGCAGGAATATATAAAAAAAAAATCATTTATCCTCTTATATGGAAACAGTAAGAAGTAGACTTTGTTTTCTTAATCAACTGAAATTTACTGAGATTTTCCTACTTAATCTTTGTAAGGCTCATGTTTGCCCCTAAAGGGACTTGCACATCCATCTTACTGTTCAGATTGTAAGAAAATGAAGAGATTTCAAGGGCAAAACAATAAAAAAACAAAACAAAACAACAACAACAACAAAAAACAATAAAAATAAAATAAAGCAAATAAAATAAAATAAAATAAAAATAATAAAAACAACAACAATAATAATAAATCCTGCCTTCTTCCATTCCATTTAATTTCTTCACCATAATTCACCAATATACCCTAAAATCAGTTTATTACACTTTGGACTTCTTAAAATGACAAACTTCACAATTTTCTTGTAAGTTGACATAATATAATAAATCAGTGTAATACTTCTCCCACAACCTCCACCTTTTGCCCTAATAATATATATATATATATAGGTTTAAAGGAGAAAAATACTATCTGCAATAAACGGATGAGTGGTCAAGTCAAGCTCCATCTGATCTGGTAATAGTTTGTCTTTATGTTAAAACAGACAATGAAAAGAGTATGAATTTTGATGAATACATCTTTTCCTATTTTCTTAACAATTGCACAGTGTTTAAGAAAGCACAGAGAAGTAATTTTTAGTGACAAGTATGGTGTTAAATTTTCTCCCGAAAATTGTGCATCTAATTCCCATCTATTCAGGTACATACTCTTAGGGAAGAAGTAAAGAGATAAATGGAGGTGTAATCCAAATGGATTTGCAGAAAGAACAATTTTATTTTTGTCTGCACAGTTCAATTAGCTTCATGTTGTTTATTGTTGCCTCCATGTTCACTACTTGCATTCACCTACCTCTTATCTTCTAATTCTAATCGAGACCTCTTCATATTGTCTCTAAAAGCTTATTAGGATTATAGATTAACAAAAAGAATTCATATACATGGACTTCACAAAGGTAACCTTTCACAATTATCTAGCAAAAATTAAAGTAATTTTGTTATTTAATTGCTAAATATGTAACCTCATTTTAGCCTTCTGTAGCATGAAACCATTAAAGATGATATTTCAGTTGCATTTGCCTATAGATTGATGAGCTCTGAGAGTTAAGCACAAGCAACTATCAAAGCATAGGCATCTTCCCAGGATCTTCATACCTAATTATTACAAGTAGGAAGATTCCTCCAGAGAGGGACCACTTTCAATCTGTATCTGACAGGTAGAAATTAGTTGCCTAATGGAATGGAATAGTTCTGCAAATTAAAGGAATTAAGTAAGCTTTTTTTTTTTTCTTTTCTTTTTTTCTTTTTCTTTTTTTCTTTTTTTTTTTTTTTTCATTTTTAATGTTGGCTCCTTTTAAATTTGATTTTAATTTTGATTCAAATGTGAAGTTTGTGGCATGAAGAAGTTTATTTTGTATGATCTCTAGTAACTTACATTGACCTTTGCAGAGATTTCACATCTCAGTTCTGTTGTCTTTTAGCTAATATTGACAAGTACTGTGCCTGATGCTGAAGCACTCAGCTAGCTGAATATGTCATCATGGAATAAGTATTACTTAAGTCACAATGGCATGACAGATGAATGAGGAAAGTTGAACAAACTTAATTCTTTATTTTCTATTAGATTATTATTATTATTTTTTTAAGGTTGTAGTAACATAGAGCCTGAATGTGTACAATATGATAATCTGAAAAATAAATTCCTGCAAAAATAATGTTAATTTTGTTTACTGTTGAGGCATATATGTGGAGTTACATATGAAATTGGAAAAGCTCATGATTCTACCAAGATACCACCCTTTAAAACATGATGTTGAAGGACAAGAGGTATTTCTCATTTAATTTCAAATAATTAGAAAGCAAATGTTTCTGATTTATGGCTTTCTTTCTCATGAAATTGTCTTTATTTTTCTTTCTGTTGTTTTGAAAAGCAAAAATCCTGAATATTCCAGAGTTTGTGGATTAATATGTTGGCTACTGAAAACAAACCTTTAAAAGAAGAACTAGCATGTTATTTTGAAAGTTTCTCTATTTCTTTCCTCTTGGATATTAATAAGACAGCTATTCTCATATCTGCAGGAAGAACCAATGGGAACAATATTTTCAAACTTTCCTTTCTGGCATAAACCTCTGTTAAATGCTGACTTGAGTAACATATTATTCTGTGCTTTCCCAAATTTTGTACTGTGGAGGAGCTTTCCCAATTATGCGAGTTTTCTGTCTTCATCGATACATTTACAGAAGCAGTTTCTCATCTGTAAGATCTTAAGAGAAAATATTACACCAGCATGGACACAGGAGGAACTTCTTTCAGTGGCATTTTATTACACAGACATTATGGAAATACTCATCAATGTAATTGCTGACCAACTCAGCTGACAAGATTTACGGGACTAAAAGATCCAAATTATTCTTTAAAACACCTGTTTAACTTGGTTAGGAAACAACATCAATAAACCAGCCAAGACTATGTATACTGTAAGGTAACTCCTCATAGTGTAAAACTGCCTGATGTTCCACTACTGTGTTTTCTGATTGTCAGAACAGAGAGAAAAAGAATCACACCACTGTTACTTAAAAGCATCTGAACAATGCTGTCCTTTCTTCAGCCTTCTAAGCTATGTTGCCTGTTGTCTAGGTCTCTTTCATTAAAATTCAGGTTAAAAAAGTACAAACAAACAAACAAACAAACAAACCTATTTTTGCATTCTTAATTTTTGAGAGAGACTATAGACCAAGGAAATGAAATGAGTAACACAATTGCATTTTCACACCAACTTAGAATTTTCATTTGATCAACTGTAATGATATCAAATATACCAGGAAATCATTGGAATAGGCAACTGACACTATCTGTGCATTTCTTTTTATGGCTCTTTTTATATTTTTAGATGGAAACCTCAAAATGTTTTGGAAAATTCAGAAGATAATATGAATTTAGAATATGAGTTTCTTCCTGGACAATATTAATTTCCAGAAATTTATTTTTTAAACTAGCCTGATAAATAAACTATAGGAATCTATCTGCCTGTGTTACTTTGGAAATACAGGAATCTCTTGAGAGAATAAAGTGAAAAATAAAAAGGTAAACAAAACAGAATAAAAAAATAGGTCTTGTGGAATATTTTCAGACACAATCTAAAATCAATTTGTGACAAGACTTATAGAATTCATGTCCTTGAGACAGAGAAGAGAAATGTTTGCTTTTCCAAACATCACAAAGCAAACAGAAAGTTTTTTTGTTTTTGTTTTTCAGAATCTTTAATAAGAAAAAAATAACCAGCTGAAGTGCTAGATGAGACTTAACTATCCATGAATTATTTTGAAACAAGAACAACAAAAATACAAATAGGTATTTAGCATTGGTAACTGTGGGGGTTTTACTCAGGTGGGCAGCTGAGCTCCACCACAACTGCTCTCTCACTCCACCTCCTTGAATGCAAAGGGGGAGAAAACACGAAGGAAAGGGATAAAGGGTTGAGATAAGGACAGGGAGAACACTCAACAATTAATGTCACAGGCAAAACAGACTCAGCGTAGGGAGATTAGTAAAAAATATTGCCTATTACTAACAAGCTAGAGAAGTGAGAAAGAAACCAAAAGCACTTTCCCCTCATCCACACTCTTCCACCTCCTCCCCCTGAGCAGCACAGGGGAATGGGAGAATGGGGGCTGTGGTCAGTCCCTGTTTCATCTCCACTGCTCCTTCACAGTCACTCTCTGCCCTGCTCCACGTGGGGTCTGTCCCATGGGATGCCATCCTTCCCGAACTGAGCCTGCAGGGGTCACCCAGAGGCAGCAGCTCTTCAAGATCTGCTCCCACACGGCTCCATACCACGGGGTCCATCCATCACCCAGGAGCAAACTGCTCCAGTATGGGTCCCCCACGGGCGGCAGCTCCCCGCAGACCCCTGCTCCTGTGTGGGTTCCTCTCCGCGGGCTGCAGCTCCGTCCCAGGGCCTGCTCCTGCGGGGGCTCTCCATGGGCCGCAGCCTCCTCCAGGCCACATCCACCTGCTCCACCGGGGGCTCCTCCACGGGCTGCAGTGTGGAGATCTGCTCCATGTGGGACCCCTGGGCTGCAGGGAGACAGCCTGCTCCTCCAGGGGCCTCTGCACAGGCCGCAGGGGAACTACTGCTGTATTGCTGTATTGCCTGGAGCACCTCCTGCCCTCCTTCTGCACTGACCTTGGGGTCTGCAGGGCTGGTTTTCACTCTCCCAGCTGCTGTGGCAAGGAGTTTTTTGTTTGTTTGTATGTTTGTTTGTTTTTCCCCTTTCTTAAATGTGCTCTCTCAGAGGTACAAACAATATAGCTTACTGGCTTGGCTGTGGCCTGCAGCAGGTCCTTTTTTAGCCAGCTGAAACTGGCCCTTATCTAACATGAAGCAGCTTCTGGATGCTTCTTACAGAAGCCAACCCTGCAGCTCTCCACTACCAAAATCTTGCCACATAAACCCACTACAGTAATTCCTGACACCAGAGAAAGAAGTGCTTACTCTATCAAAGCGCAGTTTCATGAATTAAGCAGGCAGTACCAGAGAAGAAGGGTGTGAAAATAAGATCTATGTCTTAAGTCATAAGGCTAAAACACTTGAGGGTAGGCAAAGAGTGGAAATAATGTGCCCTAAAGATTTTTACACTGAGTAAAAAACATTCATGAAAGGAGAAAACGAGCACAAGCAATGGGATATACCATCTTGTGGTTCGTGATTTAAGGTTTACTGACATGAAAGAATAGACATGAGAAGGACATCGCCATCAGAAGAAGGTTTAATTCCAACTCAAACATCAGAGACAGAAAATACCCCAGGTTCTCCAGACAAGTCACAAATCTCTTAATAACTTATTGGCAGGTCTGTGATTCACTGCACAGCATCAAATGTAATATATAATTTTCTGTGCTAACTGAGGATGGCCTAAAACTGTAAAACAGGTGTATCATCTGTCACCCAGCTCAGTCATCACCTAGTCCTTCAACTTTCTCCAGACAAAGAAAAATCTAACAGCTGTTAGAAAAGAAAGCAAAGAATAATGATTTTGCCAGAGGGAAAACAGGAGATTGGCTTTTGTAGTGATAATGTGTATAAAAATTTAACCCATTAAACTACTTTTCTTTCCTAGTACTCTATTTCTTTTCAAGGAATTGAATAGATACAACCCTGCATTATAAAAGTGTTACTAATTTATTTAATGGTAAGCTTCTGTATACAAAGGTGACATAAAAGAGATTTGTGAATTTTCCAAAAAGCTGAGCTCCAATGACAGCATTTCAATGTGTACTTTGCATTAAAGTTATTTTAATACAGCACTTGGATTAATCAAAAGGAAAGACAGCCTTGTTCCTCCAGACCTTCTGCTCCTTCTGCTGGGAAAGCACAGCACACATTGTCACAGAAATTATGACATTAAAGTATCCTAGAGTAACTGAAATGCTTTTGAAAATGAAGTGTTTTGGATGTGATTTCTCTCTCTATTTATCTCAGCAAGGACATTACCAAAAAACTGCCACAAATAAATAAATAAATAAATAAATAAATAAATTGTACAGTCTGAAATTCTGAAATCTTCATCTCTTTTCTATTTTCATGCAGATGATACAGTCACTGAGATTTGTGTATGGAGGGAAGAAACATGGGAAGTGTCTAAGCACAGAGCATATATGCCATATATGTCTCACATAGTATTTCAGGTATCTTCAAACTCTCCCAAAAGCAATAGTGTGCTCTATGCATCTTTTGACACACTGTACAGCACCGTGTATATTTATACCAACATCTTTTCTGAAACAGTAATGCAGGGTTTTAGTTGTAACAAGTTGGGCTTTGCTTAGCAAGGTATGGGGAGTATTATTGCTCTTGCATAAATCTCAGACCCAAAAAGAACACAGAAAACAGATATCAGCTCTGTCCTAGTGGAGTGATGGGTCTAATATCATGGGACTTAAAGGACTGTAAGCAAGGAATGTGAGAATCCCTGGGAGAGAAGCACAGAAAGCTTCCATTTCCAGCATTATAAAGTCCTATGGGTACAGTTGCTGCTGAACCACATTAGCTTTTGCCCTTCTCTGGGTTTCCCTGGTGCAGTGGTAAAGATGAACCATGAGAAACAATGTTTCTATCATTTTTCATTTATTTATAAGTAACAGGTATCTCACAAATCTAAATCATAATGTACTTTTTTTCCTGTTCAACTCAGTTCTCCTAAATTTCACTTCAATATTTCTTAAATTTTAAAAAAAGGATTTCCTAAAGCAGAAAGACTACACTAAAATATTTAACTAATGTGATATCAGTGCAAACAATATTATTTGCATAAATGCATATAATAGATTTCTGAAATTTTTTAGTGTTAAAATAGGAAACTGAAGATAATCTAATGATAATTACGCATAACTTAAATGTTGAAATTTTCTGTACCAATCACCATAAATAATTTCTGCTGCTGCTGCTTTTCTTTTAACAAATTTCTTCTTTCAAAAACATACCAAGGAGTATGTTTAGGACAAAATTATATTTACAGATTATTTATTTATGCCTAGAAACTTTTGAAATTGCAACAATGGGTTGATGATATTATTTTATTTTGTAATTTATTTATAGCTTTTTATTTTGAAAAAATAAAAAGAAATTGAAATCCTTTATGTATTTTTGTTTGGGAACAACATTGTCAACTATAATAGAAGCTAAAGTGATGAAATTAATTTGCCTTTGAAATAGAATATAACGTATTTGGGAGGTTGGCTTTTGTTTGTTTATTATATTAATTAGGGAACTTTTTGAATTTCTCAATTCAGACCATGTAAAGAGGGCATTTTCATTTTAGCTGATGGGTCATGAATGGACTATTTTAACACCAAAGATTTTATTATATTATTTATGAAGTTATTGAAATGCTACAATGTTTTGACAAAATAGATTTAGATCTCTGGGAACCTAATGAAAATAAACTGATATTTATCTAAGAAAATGAGCTCTTACAAATAACTCACAGCCATAAGTAGTTTTATATGAAATTTGAGAAGTACTAAAAGGCATGATGAAGATATGGTTCTCTAGGACATCCCGAGATAGTATCTGCTGCTCATTATTTTATTATTTTATCCAAGAAGGTCAGAAGTTTCCTTGGTAACTAGCTACTAGGGATATTTGACTATTATGATTTTTTTTTCCTCTTTTTTTTTTTTTTTTTTTTGGCAATGACATTGTCTTGACCCTCTAATTTTTGCCAAAATAAACTGAGCCTTTTAATAAATATTTTAGCATAAATGATCAAATTCAGCTAAGAAAAACCTGTTTAATGGGCCCTGTTTAACCTGATCCAATCTGACAATCAACTGCAGTAAAATTTCAATGAATAAAACACAGTATAGAAAAATATAGGCCTAAAGTCATACATTTCAGTTATTCTCAGATAGTCTATGGCTAATTAAAATGTTATTATTATAAAGTTTGTAGGATAGTATTTCTATGGATATTATTATTATCTAGTACTATTAACACTATATACTGAAAAAGCAATGAAGATTCTCCATTCTCTTTTCTTCATGTTTGTTGATGTTAATAACTCTTCCCTTATAATTCAAACAAAGCTTTAAGATTAGTTTTGTCTTATAAAAAAATCATCCACATTATCTTAAGTTTAGTAATTATAATTTCAACAAGAATGTAAAAATCACATTACATACACTTAAATAATTTTCCTTAGAAGTATATATGCACTTCCAGGTATATATTCAGTTCTTATAAATATCTAATTTCTGAGATGCTGTTTTAGAGTGCTTTTCTAGTAATTATGGTCTCTTCTTCATAAGAGCATCTGTTTTTCTTATGAAAATTCATAGGCTACCCTTATAGAGCATAGAAAACAAATTTTGGAGTGACTCAGCGACTTTGCCTTCATACTTTTAAACAGTAGAAATGAGTAGTATATGTGTTATAAAAAAAAATATAAATCCTGTAATTTAAAATTAAAATTAAAATGTATAATTTGAAATTAAAATGATGAGTGAAATTATTGCTAAAAATTCTAAATTCTTGGGTAAAATCTCTAGTTTATATACAATCTCTAGGATAAAAGTGAGGCTTACAATTAAATATTCAATATATTGCTTTAACTTAAAATATACCTATTAAATTAATAAACCAAATTATAATTAATAATTTGTGTTAGCAAATGTAGGTATAAGTTTATATTTGCATCCGAACTTGACTACATCAAGAAAATTTGGTCAGTCCTGGGTATTTCACAAGATCTCATCTGAATCTGAATCCATCCTTTACTCCAAATGAAAGCTAATTTCATCCCAAGAAGAAAAGATCACCTGCTTTCAAAACAGTTGGAATAAAAATGAATATATATATATATATTCACGTGGGAGAATTAATTTAAGTAAGTTGGGACCTATCAGAAGATTAGCCAGAAAATTTAAATGCAAAGAAATATGGCAGATGTAATTTTCGGAATCAACTTGTTCTTTCCTCAAAACATGATTAAATATTTAGGACAAGTAAAGTATTTACAAAATACATCCACTTACAAAAAATGATTTTTTGTAAACTTTCTGGATATAAAATTATTATTCCTAATTCTTGTTTGTTTGAGACTATTTAAGTCAAAGCAAAAAGCCTGTTAAATAAAAGGGCTGGTGAACTGTATATGCTTTCATGACCATCTTAAAAATCTGATTTTTCTATTCCTCCAGTAGGTTACATTTTTTGATATAAAATACTTTAAAACATTTAACCAATGCACAATTCAATGATTAAAATAAAACATCTTCACCAACAGGTGCAAAAATAAACAAGTTTAACAAATAAATAATAATAATAAATGTGTGAAAGAAAACAACAGCTTTGAAATTGTCGTACAGACTGAGCATCAAAACAGTCAGCAAATTATTATAGTCCATGGCCTCCATATAATTTCTGAAAATAAAAACATGAATTTCTTCTTTGGAAAATATTTGTAACAATTTTTTAACAAATAATATTGTCAAGTCTATTCTTAATAAAGTTTCTGCCCGAAGCAAATTTTTTTGGCTAAGTTGAACACATGAAAATAGAGGGTTTGCAAATAGTAGTGTTGGAACTTCCACTCCAGTATTGCAGGAAACCTTACTGTGATACATTTTATGGATTTTAGGTGAAACATGTACTGTACTACATGGCATCATATCACCAGACTCCTGTCCATGGAACTACATTAAAAAGCTAGATCATGAAAAATTAGAATTCTGTGTCCTGCAAGAAAGTTTGCTCAGGCAGTCCTTTCCTTCCCCAGGAAAAATACAAGCACAATTTTCTTCTCACATGCTGTACACATGATTCATATCAAAATTCAATCATGCTCAATTAACACTCAAAATTTTCCAATAATTATGCTGAAGGCAGCACCAGCACACACAAAGTGATATGGGAATCAGGGACTAATCTGTGCATAAATTCACTAATAAGAGAAAAGGTCACAGGCTGATATTACTGAAATTTGATTAGATTTCAGATCCATGTGCTAAAAATCAATGTTTTTTTGGCTTTAGCAGTTGTGCTCTGGAGCCAGCCAATCTCTGGGGCTCCTGTGTCTAATCAGAGGCTGTACCAGTGTTACGTCCTCTCCTGGGCAAAAAGACAGCAAGAAATTAGAAACGATTTACAGGTCAGAGCAGACAGGCTTTACCTTTCCTACAGCTGAGGGGTTTGGGAAGCTGAAAGGCAAAAGCTGCAGCTGCTGCTGTGAAGTAAAGCAACTGTCATGTTGGTCAATGCCCACAGGAAAGGCAAAGCTGGAACTGGGGATTTTAAAGCTCTTTGATAGCTTGCAGGAGCAATCTAGTCAAACCAGGATGAGCTCACAAGGGGCTCTACACATAAAAATTGCTGCAGAATGGTTGCAAATATGAGACCTGCAACCTGAATTTAATCTCATAACTAAAAAAAAAAAAAAAAAAAAAAAAAAAGGCTTTAGATATATAGTATTCCTATAATGTGAAAATTGACAGATAACAGGAAACAATGAAAGTTTCCAAACTCTCTACTGATCCATATGTTGTTCTGGGCATGAATGGAAGTCTATCAGTTCCTGCTGTACTATTTTTGTTTGCCTCGGCATGGTCAACCAAAAAATAAACAGATCAGCAGATGTACAGCACTGAAGTAACAGCTTCAGTGGAAGAATAGACCAAAGGATCTGATGAAAAATAAATATATATAAATGAAAAATATATATATATATAGTTTCCAATTGGAATTACTTCTGAATTGCACAATCAGAATGTGTTATATCAACACAAAATTGATGAGGCAGAAAGGAGGATTAAACTTATAAAGCTCAGCAAAAAAACATCAATTAGAAAACAAAAGTGAAGGAGAAAACTTTTACTCACAGAAAATCTGTTTCACCAAGATTTCCTTATGTCGGTGAGATATCTCTGACTAATCTGGATCTGACTAATCCAAAGGTAAGCAAAGAGATCTGGAGGTGAGACATGAACTGCAGTTCTCAGTCTGGGTGATGGAAAGAGCAGCTATCACAGATACCATATTATACACAAAATATATACTTATTATTGCATGCATAATAATAATAATAAGGAAAACTACAAAAGGCAGTATGGAAAAGCAGTCTTGTTTTGTGGTTAGAGGTTGAAGATGAAGCAGGTTTTGGTCAGATGTTTTTTTGCTCCCTGGAGCTGCAGAGAGAAGTGTTTTCTGTTCAGACATTTTAGAAGTGGACCAAACTGCTGAATTAGCTGTCAGCCCTTGGAATAGATGGTACAGCTAACCCAAGAATAGTGGGTAGAAGTTGCTGTGGTGTTTGTCCAACTAGACCATGCCAGATAAAGAGAAATCTTTTTTTTATTTTTACTTTTCCTTTTTTTTTTTTTTTTTTTTTTTCTTTTTTGGCAGCCACTAGCTTTGTGTTTATTTGGTTTATGAAGGATATGATAGATGAGAGCATATTTTAGAAGAAATTTTTTGAGATTCAATGAACTGAACAGTAAATTTACAACCATTAGACAAACAACACTGACTCATAAAAGGAAAGTGTTTTTTTTTTTTTTTTTTTTTTTTTTT
>NC_048894.1:112901357-112908818 GCF_011077185.1 Oxyura jamaicensis | reverse complement strand
TTTTTTTTTTTTTTTTTTTTTTTTTTTTTTTCCTCCCCAGAGGCACTGCTTTGCTCCCTTCTTTATCTACTGGATTACATCAGGCACTTAATTTTCTCTCTTCTTATCATTAAGGCAATATTGAATCACTGGCCTCAGTGTGTTTCTAGAATAACTCGATAAAAAAGATTCAAGCTACTTGGAGACGTGCTTCAGATATCTATGCATGTTGTAATAGCTGAATCATACAGGGGATGCTCTTACTTTCTATGTAAGTAAGATTCTATGATGTTTTGAAGACTGAGGTGTTACTTTAGCTGTCTAATCCAAACATTAAGCTAGTGGTGCCATCTGAGCCTCATGACTTAACAAAACACTCCCAAAATTTGAATTTGAAATCTTAAAAAAAATAATACCTGAAACCTCTTATATCTAAGTCACGGAAAGAAAATAACCTTTTATATACTGCTGCATACAGAGAAATATTTGATTTGACAGAGTTGACTTTCATTTTGAAGTGCTGCACTAGAATTTCCTTCTTTAAATATAGAAATAAAAATCCCTGTTCAAGCTGTGACCTTACTTTTCTTTCTTCATTCTAGGGAATGAGGAACTATCAAAATCTGCAGAATTCCAGCTTCCTGCTCTGTGCTTAGGGAATGCCAGTGCATTCTTCTTCTTGGTGAAAACAGTTACTTCTGAGGAATACATTGAGGGCATATACATGTGCAGAGTGTAGCCATACAGAATGGATGCTCAATCCTGGAAGTGCAGACCCACACTGCTCCCTCAGAACCTGAGGTGTGGAGGAATTTCAGGGTTAGTGCAAACCTTTTCCTGTCGAGTTGGAGTGAGAAAGTCTGGATCTACCATTAGTATGCTGCTTCCAAGACTTTTCAGTTCAGCACTATCAATGGCAGGTTTCGTTAACAGCAGCTGCTCTTACCAGACCAACTTGATAAAGAATGTAAGCAATGCTTCATTATGATTTACACATCTTAGCTTGGGAACATGAAGTGGACAAGCAGAAAAGAAAAAAAAAAAAAAAGAAAAAAAGAGAGAAATAGAGGGAAAAAAATATTTACAGTAAAGAAGTACAGATTACAGTAAAGAAGTACAGATTAAGAACATATGGAAAAAATAATAATTTAAAACCTCAAATGAAATAACATTAAGAAGCTCAGTTTATTCTTTCAGATTCTTCTATAAAGGTTTTAAAGCCTCACTTTTTTTTATTGCAGTCAACTTCTTACAGAGAAGGCTTTACAGTTCCTCAATCAATACCTGACAGGCCAAAATTTAATTTCCTTCAATTGATGCATAACTGAGTGTTAACGTAAGCAACTATTTTAAATGTTTTTCAAAGATGGATTTCTTAGATTTACTTTTTTTTTTTGTTTTGTTTTTTTTTTTTGTTTGTTTTCCAGTGGGGCACTTCATTGCATTATTTCTATCTCTCCCTCTTTTTTAAAAAAATCTGACATTTATCTGAGGAAAGATAAAATACTGCACATGCAGGCCTGGTATAATTTTAGATGTCTGAGAGATTTTTGGTTTTTGGTGACAAACAGGAAGGTAATGCCACTACTTTTCTTGCTAGTCATCTAAATTATGTGTTATGCAAATACAGTTATGAAGAATTTGCAGTGATTTTCATTTTAATAAAGTTTTATTTATTTATTTATTTATTTTTCTGGATGTTCAGAATCAGGACATAAAGCAATGCCCCTGCTCTTGTACTCAAATGTACCTGGAGCACAGCATTAAAAAAATCATAATGGTTTAAGAGGTATGTATATTATATTGGTAAAAATAAAGCCAACAATTTTAGTGAAGGGACAATTCAGGCTTCTGGGTTACCTGGCTGTCTGGAGAAGCTATGGAAAGATTTATTTCCTACAAAATAGTTTTTTGCAACCTATACAATAACACTGGAATAAGTAAGATATTTTCATTCAAAACACAGACATTTCCACATATCTATTTTAACTAAAGTAGTTAAAGGTAGAAGAGAAACCACATTTCTTTCACAACTTGCATACTCTTTTGTTATTTTAATGTTGCTCTCAAAACCTAAGTAAGTTGCTGTCATGGACTTTTAAAAATGATTTTTAAGCAGGAAAGATTTATTGCTAAATCTATTTCTCCTTTAACATATATAAAAAATAAAATAAAATTGGTTGTTGTTCCTACAGTTGCCAATTCTGATTATATGGACAGTCCAAAGATGCTAAAGATGTCTATTGAAGGGCCAAAATATTAAACAGTCAGTCAAAGTAGACAAACTTCCATGTCTGTGCCTAGTCTTAGGGTAGCTTGCACTGAGGCTTCTGTAGCTTTAAGTATCAGCTGAACTAACCATAGCAAAGCTCCAAAGGAAAATGCTTGATAGATGAGGTTGTTTCAAGTTGTGTTGGTGTTTTCTGCTCTTGTGCTTGTCTGCCCAGGTACCCGCAGGAAACTCCTATAGGGATTCCTTGATGATACTTCTAGACTTCCTCTCCACGTCACTGCAGAAGACAGTGTTTTTAATCCAGGTTTCTAAAATGATGTCAATTTAAATGTACTTTATTTCAAAGTAAACTTCACAGGTCTGATTAAAGCTTATTTTGTAGCTCTTTCTGGCCTCTAAAAAATTGCAATCAAGGTGAACATGAGAATTTGAACATCGGTAGCTTTCTTCTTTTCAAATACTCTTAACATCAAAGCTATTAGCAAACACTCATGGTAATAATTCCTGCATATTTGCTTCCTGATAGCTTTCACATGTTTCTAAGTTTCACCAATGTTTCCTTCATCAAGCACTGGATGTTTTTAAAGGTTCACTTACTGCTTAAACCATAGAGGTATAAAAAATAGCAAAAAATATAAATACTACTTTAAGCACTATTTAAGATATGCCCCCCAACAAACAAACAAGCAAACAAACAAATAAATAAAATCTGTTCTTTTCCACATGGGTCTGTTCTCATCCATGTGTCCTTCAGTGATATATGCCATTTACTTACTCATGTTATACCACCCCTGGATGGATTGCACAAAAGGTTGGCATAGGGACCACTGTAAATCAGAATTAACTGTAACCATTTTCTGCACAGAACAAGCCTTCTGCTGTTTATGGACCAGATGGGGATTATACCCAGAAAATACTACCTGAAATCAGGTAGCATTCAAATACTGAGTCTTAAGTACTATTGTAAGGGTTGCTGGAAACCTTATATCTCCATCTGTGAAAATGAAAAGTGATGTAAGGTATGTACATAAATTTATTCTTTAAACAAAAGTAAAATTTATTCTAGAATGAAAGAAAAATAAAAAGTTTTATTTTATTCATCCCTTATGTTCCCAATAAACATAATGGTGTTAAGCCAAGGAAAAATGTGGTCCGTTATTTTTAATGCACCCGATCTACTTAGTGTGCGTTTGGGGATATTTTCATATTTCCTTTCTAAGTATGTAATGTAAGGCAAAATCTTAGAAGAATACCATGAAGTATTCTGTATAATTTGGCATCATGCTAATGTAACATCTGTGGCAATTATGGGGTATGGTAATCAAAACAAATAGAATGAAAGTTTTACAGCTATGGTTTTGTTATATAGCTGTCATGTACTTGCCCATATACAGAAATCAGTTGTAATGAATAACAAATACCTCAGAACAATCTTTATGTTAAAACAGAGTAGAGGGTATTACAAAGGCAAGGAATAAAAAGGGAGAGTACATTATGCATAACTCCTAAGGTAGGTTATAAAGCCTGTCTTTAAAGTACACTCATGCTTTGTATCTATTGAACTTGTACTTTGCCTATATTAACTCTGCATCTGTCCTTTTTCTCCCCCTTTTTTCCCCTTTGAGGCTCCCCAGGACTCTGCACTGGTGCTGTGGATTCATAATATGGAGCAGTGGCAGCTGGTGATGACACTTCAGTTTAATCTCAGCGTAAATACAGAGCTCTTAAGGAAGAATACCTTGTTATTTACAATTCAGCACTTTTTATGCGCTAAGGGTAACAGCAGCAAACTCTTTGATCTTCTGACCACAGTATTTGCTTGAGAACAGAGCTGGTCTCTGCAGAAAGCAGACAGCTATGCAAACAATACCTTTGATATTGTTAAATAGATTTTGTTGGGTTTCTGTTTGTTTGATTGGTTTGTTTGTTTACTTCAGTGGCCCCTCATCTTCCACTTCAGGAAGTTTAGCCTGGTCTACTTTAGAAGGCAGCAGACTTCTAAAGCTTGCAAACATGACCATTTTATTTTATTTTATTTTATTTTATTTTATTTTATTTTATTTTATTACGATATTACAGCTGCAAGTTTCTATACAAGCCCCCATAACATAGTTTAGTCTAGCTATGGGAGATGGTACTACTTTCCATGAACTTAGTTATATTTGTGCTCAACAAAACTAAACATTGTTTCTCACTGGACAAAATTTGCCACAAACTTGACATTAGACTGTCAATTAGAACAGTTACAATTGCAACAAATGGGACTGGAGCAAACTACCTCAATTATATCCTTAAATCTCATCTGTTACTTCCATAACTTCTGTCCACTTGGTATGATAGCTCAACATATTGCATATAAACTGTAACTTCACCCACTCTGCACCTGAAGTAATTCACCTCAGTCAATGATAATATTTCTCTGCTGGCCCAAAGCAGAATTTCTGGCCCAAAGACACATTAATTCAAACTG
The DNA here is from genome assembly GCF_011077185.1 of Oxyura jamaicensis. NCBI lineage: Eukaryota > Metazoa > Chordata > Aves > Anseriformes > Anatidae > Oxyura > Oxyura jamaicensis. The sequence goes on along the minus strand of NC_048894.1, from coordinate 112,904,136 downwards.
TTGAGAAGATAAATGTATTATTTCAGAGAAAACCGGTGCAGAGGTCTCAGATATGGAATTTATTTCAAAATAAAATGTAGAGCACTTTAAGAGAGCATAAATGCTTTATCATTTCCTTCCAACAATATTAAAACAAAACAAAAGAAACAATAAAACACCCTTTTGTTAGTTGTTTTCCACATAGAAGCTTCCAGTGTACTAGGATGCTAAGAACAGAGATGTTGATGGGTAATGGCATATGCACTTAATTCCATCTTACCTAAGTGTGATAGACCTTGTCTTGAACCAGATAAAAGCACTACAGTGAAGGATTCTTTTATTGAGACTTACTTAAATCACATTATTCACACCTTTTTAATATCTTCATATTTGTTTTATATGAACTTCAATCACACATTCCACAGACTTATAGATCAAAAATCCTGCTGGAAACATTCAATACAATAAAATACAATAAATCTCACCCATTGTTACATATCCATCCTTTTTTCTTTCCTTTTTTTTTTTTTTTTTTTTTTTTTCTTCAATATTTTGCTTCCCATTATGAAAGCATTCAGTCAATCCCTTAGGCTTTATACTTTTTTTTTTTTTTTTTTCAATCTCCATATATAGAAAACAATGTACCATTGCATATGTAATATATGTTCCTGTACATTCAAGTATATTTTACTTAAAAAAATAAATAGTTATTACATAGGAGTACAATATGTTTCCATAATTTCTATGTTTTAAATAGTTTCATTAGTACCCTACAGATACTATTATTTTCCTAAAATACCCTAAAATAGATTTTCTTAAAGGCAGGTTAAGCAAACATCTGACTGAAGATATTGATTTAGAAGAAACACTAACAATAGAATAAGAGAAAATGTAGAACTGTTTTTATTTACATATCTTGTGCTTAAACTTTGTTTCCCAATGGCAATACATTTTCATCATACATATATAATCTGATCATTAATTCTTTATGTTAGTTACATCAAATATATACATATTGGCAAACATTTTTTGTAATATATCCATTGTTTCAAAAATTGAAATGCTGATAAGAACTTTTAAAAAGAAAACCTCAAATGTATTTTATTGATGGTTTGATGTTACCAACAATGACTGGATGTTAAAGGTCCACAATGAATATTCTATCGTATAAGAAAATAATACCTCTAGAAGGAAAACCTGAAATGATACCTGAAATAACCTGAATAATACCTGAAAGAAAACAGATCACAGTCTACAACAGTTTTACAATTTGCACAATAAATAAAGTCTTGGAAATCTGGCTGAGGTCCATTCCTTAGTAGACAATACCCAGTGGTTTGTGGAGGGAGAAATGCAGTTTCAATTCACTGGTCTTTGCAAGACAAAGCAAGAACCTGACATGTTGTTACCGTCTGATATGCTACAGTATCCTCTCACAGTAAGACAATAAATCTAACTCTTTTTCATTTCTTCCCCAGACTATTTGTAATTAAATACCGATTCATTCAAGAATACACTCAGGCAGGACAAAACAAACAAACAAACAAACAAACAAACAAACAAACAAACAAACAAAAAAAAAAGTTATCTAAAAGTTTTTACCATCTTGTTCTTGACTACTTTTTCTGTTCTTCCTTTCCCATTCTCCTTTTTACCCCAACATTTGGGAAATCTGGGATCTGACATCTCCTTGAAGTCAGTATGTTTCTAGTGAAAGTGGTCACCTGGGAGAAGGAAGGCATAATTTGTAGATTCATTAGAACTCTACTGAATAATTGCTTCACTAATCAGTAAATGAAAAGTGATGTGTTTTGCTGAAAAAAGTATTTGATCAGATTTTTGCAATCTGTCAATTATGATAAAGATATTTTTTAATTATCTGTACATTTATCATGCTAAATACATACTGTATTAAACATCAAAATACAAAAAAGTATTCGTTTGTGGCTTCAAAAGCTAGCTAACATTTTCTCATATATATATATATATATATTTTCTCAGCAGAACTTGTATCTATTATTAAAACAATCTTTTACACTCAAAGAGAACAGCTCCTTTGAGGATATCATTCCTCATATAAGCAAACAGTTCAAAGACTGTTCCTAGCCGCTTACTAGCTAAGACAGAAAATAGCTTCCATTACAAAACTGCATAAGGGCACTTCTCACCCTGGGTCATTAAGATTCACAAACAGCTTGCTTGCACAAACTTAGTGTAATACATGCAGTGGGCTTGAAGCAACTGTCAGCATTGAAGAAAAAACACATTGAAGGGCAAAACACTGAGAGATGCCACCAGCTCCAGATGCCTCCTCCAACAGCAGTCAGCGTGTGTTCCTTCATGCAGTGAGCTATTCCAGTGCTTTGATAACAGGTCAGAATAGCCCATTACTGTCTTCTGAACTGCACTAGAACAGATTTATTATGTAAGTGATGTTTTCTTTTGTTTTTCCATTTCATTTTTTAATTAACTTAAAGAAAACCTTTCAAGGGAAGAGTGACTTTGTCAAAATTAGTTATCTGCAGGGAAAATGTCTTCATAATTTTTTAAGTTTCTGATGGGAATATTCTAAACTAGCAGAATTTGCTTTGTTTTGATATTTTCTGTGGTAAAACCTACTTATTTATTTATTGACAGAAGTCTGGCTGTTTTTTCTTGTCAAAGTAGATCTACAAATTGTTACACACTGAAGTATTTCATAGCACTACTAAGCCGCCGGGGGGGGGGGCGGGCGCGCTGGCGGCGGGGGGGGGGGGGGTCTGGAGCTGGTGGCATATGGACGAAGCGAGAAGGGGAGAGG
>NC_048894.1:112900849-112901257 GCF_011077185.1 Oxyura jamaicensis | reverse complement strand
GCCCCCCCCCCCCCCCCCCCCCCCTTTTTTTTTTGTACCCAAATAAGTCTTTAAAGTGCATCCTACCTAAGATTTCTTCTGCCTCAATCTATTCTTTCTAGTTCATAAATGCACCATGGCATAGACCTTTGTGTGAAGAGATATGGAACATGAACAAATATGTGAACAAATTAGGAAATTTAATGTCCATTACTGAACCTCTTAAAAAATATATATAAAATAAAATCCCGTTTTTATTTATTTTCATCTGTTTCCTGACTGATTTCCATTACTATTTTCTCATGGCAGAAAATGAATTATGTACTGATTCCTTTCAAGAGAAATACAGTACTTAATCTTTCTTTCTTTCTTTCTTTCTTTCTTTCTTTCTTTCTTTCTTTCTTTCTTTCTTTCTTTCTTTCTTTCTTT
>NC_048894.1:112836768-112900449 GCF_011077185.1 Oxyura jamaicensis | reverse complement strand
TTTTTTTTTTTTTTGTTTTGTTTTTGTTTTTGTTTTCCCTTCTCTTTAATAACTGGTGTACAGAATGCCTATAAAATTTGGACAGTCATGACTTTACTATCATTGAACTTCAAAGAAATCAATACATATTTTTGCAATATCAACTAGAACATTTCATCAAAAAGATCGGAAATGTGCAAAAGAGATCTGATGCTTTCCCAGGAAGAAGGAACCTGAAAGCTTTCAACTTATTCTTTTTCCCTACCGCTAACATTTTACACAACATTGAGCAGCGAAGAGGAAAATAATAAATCTTTTGGCAATTTTGCATGCCTGTTTTATAAGCTCTAATTATTCTAGTATTAGAGATGAATCTCTAATAATACATATATGCCCTAATGAATCAGCTAAGCTCTTAGGAGCTGGCTTTTATGGAAGCTGAATTCTCTGAATCTCTGACATATACCATACATATAAAAAAAATAAACCATAAAAATCTTCTGTTTAGTGTCACTAGCAACCCTGAAAGGGGCACAGATGAAATGGAGTTGTAGTATCCACTCGATAATCATCAGAGGCATCTAGCTGTGGAAGGGCTAGAAGGGCATCAGTAGCAGTTAAGGAAGGTAGCAGCAGGCAGTGCTCCCACCTTGCATTAGTTGTGCTTGCCTGAGGCATAATGCCTCCAAGAGCGCCTGATGGAATGCTGCAAACCCACACCATGCAGCAGTACCTTAAAGGCTCAGGATAGCTCTTACTGATTTCTGGATGCAGAAATGTGAAAAAGGAGTAAAGAAATAAAACAAAATAAAATAAAGCTCAAAACTTTTATTTTGATGTTGACTTGCTTAAAAATGCAAGTCAAAGTTTTAAAACCCCCTAGGGAGAGGAAGGCTTCAAAGTCAGATGAGATACTTTATAAAAAAAGCAGGATGAACGAAAACACAGCTTCTTTGGCTAGATCTCTCTCTGTGTGCTGAAAATACTACAGATCTGTTAAATTACAATGTTTGGTCACCCCAAGTCTTACATGATAAGAAATAAACTACTGGCAATGACAATCTCTAGGGGAAAGGAAAAAAAAAAAAAAAAGAGAGAGAGAGGATAAGGAAGATTTTTCTGTGAAGCAGCGACTACACTGATTTTTCACAACTGAAGATATAAAGGGACTTAAAGGAAACAGGTGGATTCTTTATGGAAAAAGCTGGCAAAAGCTCATATGCAATATATGAGTAACTCTCCTAGAAAGAGATTTTTTTTTTTTTTTTTAAAAAAAAAAGAAATCAATGATAGCTAATCCTTGCTTTTTGGTTCAGCTGGGCAAAAAAGAGATTCTGTTTTTCTTGCATATTATTAAAGATTTAGTTGTTGTTAAAGATATAATTGTTGTTAAATATAATGTAAAAGATCACTGATTTTATCTTTTTTGTTTGTTCGTTTGTTTTTGTAATGTGTAGCCTATGTAAGCTATTCAGCTGATGCTGAAGTCACCATATCTTAACTCTCATGAACTTTCATGAATAATTATATTATATTTAGAAATTCATGTTATAACCTGAAACCAAATACAAAACTCAAAACTTCCTTAAAATCTTTGCAAAAATCTAAACATTCCTGTTTGAAATTGCACCCTACCATTTAAAAATTCTAAAAGAACTTTTATGCCAATTATTGTTTTCATAACTGGAAATTCAATTTGCAGAAAAAAAATGCAAAACACAGTGTACTGAATACCACAGGTACAACCGTTTAACCAAGCATAGTTATTCCATAGGTATTTCTACGGTTCAGTGAACTGTATATAGTTCAGTGAACTATCTCCATGAGCTGCAGTCTTCCATTAAGCCAAACGGTTTTTCTGTGTCTACCACTCACAGCAAGAAGCTCTTGTCTTCTATTACCTTATAATACAGAAAGTACCTCTCAGGAATGCCCACATTCTGGTTTCTGTAGAGGTAGTTATTAACACAGGAGAAATCCACATAATTATGGTTCTTGTTTCTGGGTTTGTCTGTACACTGATAGCTAAAAACATCTAAGTGAAGTTATATACACACACTAAGGACCAACCAAATGATTTGGAAGTAAATATAAAACCATTGCTCATATAATTTGCATATGACACAAAGACTGGTGGTGTGATAAATGAGGAGTGCAAAATGACTGAGATTTCTTAATAAACAAAAGCTATCCAAAGTATCAAAATGCAAACTAATACAGACAAGAACGATAAATGCCAGTCCCAAATCCAGAAAAACAGCTTGGGGAGGGCTTCCAAACTGGAAAGCAAAATTTCTAAATCTTAGTGATGATTTGAGAAGAAATGAATGTACCAACCTAATGAGAAATTGTGGTGGGGAAGTCTAACATAATACTTTGTAGGACAAATTCAAATCCCAAATAATAGTATGATCATGAAGAGGGTTCAGCCACCACTGAAATGCAGAATAAATTCCAACGCCAATAGTTAGACAGGATGCTGGGAAAAAAAAAAAAAAAAAAAAAAAAAAAAAAAAAAAAAAAAAAAGGAATACAGAAAGGACAAGCTCAAATCATCTGAGTCTAGGATAAAAACACTTTAAAGAAAGGGACATTCCCAGCACTGGTACAATGCATTGAGAAAGAGGCAGAAAGCACTAAAGAAACCCTAGACATCCTCCTCTGGTCATGGTTGTAAAAAGCTAGGCAGGGTTTTTGGATCAGTGTGACCATGGCTGTTGTGGGAAAACTTTATTCACTCTACATTGCCCTCAAGTGTTATGTTACATGTGCCTAAATGCAGAAATAGCCAAACTGTTATTTCTTTATTTGTGTGCCTGATCACTAACCAACTGAATTTCTATGTCATGATCTAAGAGCTTTCTGCTAGTGGCCATCCTGGCATGATGCCCAGTATCCTCCTCCAAAGCCATTTTAGATACTGTAGATCTACCCATTACGTTCTATCCTCTAGAACAAGAATATTTTAATTATCTCTTCAGTCTTTCAGGACCAGAGTGAAGGACCATGATGAAATAAGTGAAATGTTTCCAAAACTAGAGAGCCATAGCATTTTGCACCCAGATACTGGTTCAAGCCTAAACAAAAAAAAACTTTGATCCTCATTCTTTGTTGAGGCCAGCCTGATTAGTGATTATCTCAGACTTAATGTGATATGACATTTTTTATTAACTTTTGCCTAAATAACTCATTTCCTCTATATGGGAACTGTGTGTGCCAGCCTGCCCAGTTCTCTGCTAAATCTGCTCTAGCTCTTACCTTGCTGTGGGGCCAACATAAACCCTTGGCCATCTCTGTACACTCTGACCGAGTTCTGTGGAAAATGGAGTGTAGAGAATATCTGCGCAGAATTGTTTTAGGTTCAGAAGATTTTTAAATAGCCGTGACTTCTGATCATTTTAATTTCCACTTTTTCACAAATCAAAAGGACCTTGCAAGAGAACACCTTTCCAGAGCTATTCCCATATTATGAATTCAGATGGCAAAACCCTCTAAACTGAAGTGTGTTTTTCTCAATTTAAAAATAATTTTTGAGGAGCACTCCATTTCCTGGTGACAAGAGAATGTTTACCTCTCTGTAGCATTTCATCAAGTAAACAACCAGGGACTGCTTCCATTTTCTTCACTCACCCGGACTTAGACACACTTGATTTTTATTATTCATACTGCGCTATTTGCAAACCTGAAGACTAAGTAGAATTCTCTGTATGCTGCATCCAGACAACTTAAATGTGTGTTTTACCAGCCATTCAATGCCTTCCCTGCACTTTATAATTACTTCTGTTGCCTCCAAATCTCTCTACACAAAGCAAATAATGATTTATGAAATTTATCTTCATAGAGTATTTAGTGTTCAATTAGTATTAAAATATCAGTGAGATTTGGCATATACAAACTTAGATGGAAGGACAAACACTAATAAAGAACTGAAATATATGACAAACTGTTTTTTTCATTTTTTTTGGGGGGGGGAGGAGAGGGATATTCTGAATGATTATTTAAATGGTGATGTGATACAGTGGCCATCCCTACTTGACTGGAACAAACTTTCATTCAAGAACGTCGTTCTGGAAGATAAAGATATATCCAGGTGTCAGCAGTAGTGGAAGTTTAAGATCATTCATCCATCTGACATTGAAAATATATTTTCTACATTATTTCTCAATAGTGTCAAATCATCTGTGCATTCATCACTTCTTCCATCAATAAAATATATTTAGAAAGATGCTTAAATAGGTAATCACAATCTATTTTTTGATCTTTACAACGGTCACAAATATTAAACTGTGCAGGGGATGTCTCCAACTTAGCTGGGTTTTCAGGGTAATACACTGAAAATACACTGACACATTCATACAATTTATTCCTTTTAATTATCTTTTATCAATGGAAAAGCTAAGTAGCAGCAGGTCATGTTGGAATACCACTAAAAAATAAATTCTTCTCAGGATTCAAATATCATCACAGGCTCTCACTACAAAAATCTCTTTCTTATACTGAAGCTAGATTAGCCACTTCTATTTTAGCAGTTCATATCACTGTACTTCAGGATGCCAACACACTTTAATTTGAATATATGGATCCTCTTTGTAATCTCACTCTGGAGTGAGTTTTTTTTTTTTTTTTTTTTTTTTTTTTTAATCCTGGTTAAAATAGCATTAATTTACCTGTATTATTATTTTTTTTTTTTTCCTCTTGTAAACATTGTTTAACTAAGCTCAAAAGTAACAGATAAACTGAAATTAAAAATCACTTTCCTAGCTGTAATTCTAAGGAAGTATGATGATAACATGTTAGTAATGTTTAATTTTCCAAACAGGGAAGGAATAACATTAGCCAAAATACGTAAGATCTATGCGGTTACACTTAAACCCATGCTGGGCACTAATGCACAGCAGCTGGAACTTTTGATTCCAGCCTTTTTCAAATGCTTCAAAATTACTGGAAAAAAAAATAATTAAAACAAAAACAAAAAAACACTTTCCTGGTTTTGTTTGTTTGTTCTCCTAATTTTAAATGGTTCTGTTACAAGTGTAATGAAAATAAAAATCTGAGACATACATTTCAAAGACACATTCACTTTTTTTTTTTTTGTTTGTTTTTGTTTTTAAGGTTTAATTTCAGACTGCATTAAAGTGTTTAACACCAAAATTATGGTTACTTCTGGCTACACACTATATTACTTTGATCTTTTCTCAGACCTAGCACACAAACTAAGATTACCATAAAACAATAATTTTATTTGAGAAATTTAGCCAATATACCTTTTCGATTTGTGGGAAGAGAACTCTGTCTTTTGAGAGAATGATCCCAGGAAAGCCATTAGTTCATTTATTCCAGATGTCTTTTAAACTGCAGTCCCTGGCTTTATCTGTAGCTGTATCTGCCTTTCCCACATTGAGACACTGAAGAAGGGATAAGCACATTAAGCTATAGGTTCACTGGATACTCTTAAGCAAGTGAAAATCTCTTACTATTTCTTTATTTCATCAGTAATCCAATTTGAAGGTAAATTTCAGAAGGGAGATTATTTGAAGCAAACACTTCTATGAAACAGTTGCTTCCCAGTGAAAATAACATTTTTTGAGCATAACAAAGAATCAACTTTAACAGGAGCCTCCTTAGTATACTGCACCATAATATGACAATAAGGAAGCAACACAGTATTTCTTGGAAATTTCCTGTGGTTTAATAGTTTGATTTCAGGAAAGGATTTTGAAACATTAATGGGGAGATCTCCTTCACAGACTTGTCAGCAGCACTGCCTGCAGAACTCATGTAGTAGCAGAATTCATGTTGAAATTGGAATAATCCTGCACAACTCAAACAAGGAGACAGACCTCATGCAGTATTTCCTATGCAGCAGTTTGTTGGATGTCTGCTGCTAGAAGACTAAAATTGTACACTTACAAAATGAAGGCATATCTGAAGTAGATTGGATAGAAATTTAAAACTATGTTTACTAGCTTTTCATATGATGCCATTTCATATTCATTTAAAGCAGTGATTCTCAGTCTGTAAGACGCAGTAGCCAAGGAATTCAGGACATTATCTGTGGCTCACAAAAATTGCTTGTTTTATCTATGTTTATCTATGTTTTAACTCAATAGTGGAAGGAGATATTTTTGGCACTGATAACCAGGTAGCTTCTAAGGCCAAAATAAAGTAATGAGTGAGAACTACTTCTGTAGTACCATTAAGTAAATGAATGTGTAGTTGCAGTATTTAAAAAAAAAAAAAAAAAAAAAAAAAAAAGTGATTTAGGGATTTATTTTTAATTAGTATCAATATCTAAGTATGGCTACCTTATTGGACCACAAAACTGCATACCATCTTTTCTGTAGAAGAAAAGAGAGTGAGGTTACTGAACGAGAAAATTTCTAGTTTCTCCAGGTTTTATACTACAAATCATTGTTCAGCAATATATTCCTACTTGCTGCAATATATTCCTTTACTTGCTGCTCCTCCATTGTGGTACAGGAAATTCTCAGGGGTTAAGCTAGAGCAGATGAACATGGATTTTCCATGCAGCTTGCATGAAGATCAGCCTTAGGCATGTTGTAAATCAGAAGTGAATAGATGATCTGATACTATAACAAACAGTTTGATTAATGTGTCTTGTTTCCAGAGTGTCATTCATAAAGTTTAATGAGAATAAAAATTTCATTACATGGCAAAATGACAGAAATGCTTCCTTAAAAGAATGCTTACAGTGGAAGCTGTGGAATTTCACAGAGAATGAACTCCTAAAAATATCTATCAGATCTTTAATCTTTATAAAATTATCCCTACAATACATAACTAAATGATTTAGAGTTGGCAAACACTATTTTTTTCTCCTCTTGAACCAAATATAATAAACTAATCTAGCAGTACTGTAATGATCTCAAGAGCTGTACCCTCCCAGTCTCCATTAAATAAATAAATAAATAAATAAATAATAATAATAATAATAATAATAGATTGTTGAGTACCGTAGAGAAAAAGACTTCTTAATTCATTGTTTGGGGCTTCTCAGTACTTTATAATGTGGAAAGATAGTATCAAAGGTTTTCTTGGGGAAACAGGTGAGGAAGTGGGGGCCCAAAACAGATGTGCCAGAGATTGCCACCTACAATCCAGAGTGATAGGGAAAAAGCACACCAAGAATGAACAGTGTGAATCCCACAAATATTCTGTGAATGCAGTTCTCAACACTGAGAATAATTCCATGATTCTGTGATTCTTTCAAATGATTCCATGATTCTGTGATTCTTACATGTACAGATAATAAAGGTCTTCCTCTATGTGTTTGTTGCAAATCCAGGCAAAAATATTTTTGATTAGTATTTGTTTTAGTGGGGCACCTTTTTGTTTGTTTGTCTGTTTTTGTAAGACCCATCCTAAGGCATCAAGAATTTCTTATAGTTATTTTTTCTGAATAATTATAAAAGTACCATAGAGCCTTAAAAAGCCTGTATTGAAAATAAACAGTTCACAATGAATACATATAATAAATATTTTTCACTTTTAGCAATACATTAATTATTAAAGACCTCTGGAATTTCTATGGCAACAGCATACTTAATAAGATCTCATTATTCCCAGTTGCTTGTATTAAGATGAGCTTCTCTTGCTTTCTCAGATGACAACCAGTAAGAAATGGTCACCTGAATCAGAAATTCCAGCATGATTGCAAACATTTCCTGGAACAGAGTAAAACTAAGCACATAACGTACCTTCTTGACCTTCACTTTATTGGCCTCTGTTCTGTGAAGACTAAGCACTCTTTGTAACCACATATTCAGATTTTATCCCTTTTATTGGATGATGCATTCAATGACTATTAGCGCAGAGGTCTCAAAAGAATCACTGTTTAGAAGAAAGACTAGAGACTTACCTCATCATTGTAACAGAAATTTTATTCTATAATGAACAATTTAAAACATTAGTAATTCAAGTATCATTAAGTAACTTGAGAGAGAAATAACTGTAATACTGTGCAGGAGAGCCACTACAAAAGAGCATTTAAAAAGTAATCAAAAATCAGGGATGAGGAAGTAAGATATCAGGAATTAAAATTAACCATGCTCTTAAGATACATTTGTTGAAGAAACTGGATTTCAAAATAAGGTTTGCAAGAACATTTAAAATATAGGCCCTTGAATTTCCATGAAACCACATTGAGTTATATTTCTTTGCTACTCCATTACCTTTACTTAAGGCAATATTCTTAGCTAAAGACACAAAACACTGTAGTGTTTTCAGTTTCCTGAGCTTCGGAGCACTTGAAACTTGTTTGTTAGAATAACCCTAATAGGAGATCAGACATGTATTAATGTCTCTCAATGGCACTTCCTGCATCTCCATGCTGTCCCTTGTAACTACTGTTGAGCTCAACATCGTGTTTATTTTATTTTATTTTATATTATTTTATTTTTTTCTGTGTTAGATAATGAAAAATAAGAAGGAGAAAAGAAAGGAAAAAAAAAAAAAAGGAAAAAAAAATCTGTTACTCTTTCTCTGGATACATTGGAACAAGCTCAGATCACAAAAACTCTAACATTAAATGTTTAAGAATTGATGAAGTTGAAGTCATAAGAAAGATCCATTCATATTGAGTCTTTTTGCTGGCAAGAAAAATAAAAGGACTTAGTCCACATTCACTGAAAAATCAGAGAAAAACATCAGAAGTCTTTAAACAATAAAGGAGACGGTCAAAATCATTACTTTAAAGGTACCTCTAAGTTTATCCAAAGAGTATAAAAGTAGACAAAAAGATCCACCCTTTCTTTCACTGCACTTAATCTGGAGAATACGTACAGACACAGGAAGTTATGAGTATTCTTGGAAGAAAAAATAAAAATAATAAAGCCCAATTTTATCCAGATAGTCTGAGTGGCAGTGTCACACAGGCACCACTTGATATGAGAATTCTGAGATTACAGTTTAAACTGCATTGACTGTTCAAAGAAAATAGATACTGCTAGTTTAAGAGACAATATAAAACCTTACATCCTACGAAAGACTGAGAGTTCACAGCTATGATTAAAAAACCCTTTCTCCTGCAAAAATTGCAGAATTCCCAGTAAAAGGCAGAGATAAAGAAGTTCAAAGGCAGTCTTAGCCATTAAAAAAAAAAAAAAAAAAAAAAAAAAAGTAATGAAAAGCACACCAAAATGGAAAGGATGGAAGAAAATGCTTCTTGGTAGCACTGAGAAATAATGCGTCAAGCTCATGTTCACAAAGATTCTTTGGTTTGCCCAAATAAGACTTTGGGTTTAAAATCCAGCAAAATTGCTACTGCCATAAAAATTACACAGGTACAAAAGACAAATAAAGACTAATTAATTTACAGAGTAGAAGGCATCTTCTAATGAGCTGGTAATTCTGGTCCGCTTAACTAATCAGTTAAAAACAAAACAAAAACAGAAACAAAAACAGTGAGCTGGAGAGGAAAATGAGAAGAAAGAAGGTAGAAAAAACAGATTTGTAGCACTAGTTACTAAAAACATAACACACATACAAAGGTATCCTCGTTCTTTAAGTTCCCTGTTAGTGTATGGTATTGCAAATTATGGCAATTTGGTGTGGAGGCGGAGATTGTAGTCCACGATAAAAAGTAGCTAAAATAACTCAGCTTTATCTCAAATGATAAACTACTGCATTTGTTCTTTTGCACTTGTGTGAGAGGGAAAGAATGACCTTTTTTTTTTTTTTTTTTTTTTTTTTTTTTTTTTTTTTTTTCTGAAGCAGCTGAAATAGAAACGTCTTCTTGTCTTTACAATTAATGTTATTTATCTCAGAAATTTCCCAATTTTGACTTGTTCCAGCTGGCCACATCAGCATATTTCATTCAATTGTCAGCTGTGCTCTTAGTGCTGGGAAGAAATAGGTTCACATCAATGTGCAGCCAGTCCAAAGTCCTGACTACAGATAATGCTTCTAATTAGCCATTCCCAGGGGGTGATGTGCAAAGAGGCACCAGTTTAACACTGTTAAAATGATTTCTGAAGAGTTCCCAGCATCTTTACCAAAGGAATCAATCAGAAATGGCTTCAGAAGAAAATGTAATTGCTTTAGAGGATTAAAATTTTAATCAGGAGTATTCAATTAGCAGTTAATGTTGAGATCCACAGTTTAGATTTTTATGCAAATGTACTATTCTTATACTCAGTCTTGAAGATAAAGGCAGTTCACAGAAAATGCAGTTCTGTCTCTCAGCTCATCAAGTCAGTGATAATTTACTTTGAAGAATATTTTACACTTGCTGCATTTGGAAGTGTGGAAATCAGTTCACTTTTGCCCCTTCTACTGTAATTAATCTTCTTTGCATTAGTTATGTGTTGCAGCTCACAGCATTTTCCTTCATGTGCATCTGGTGGTTTCAAAGATATTAGACCAACATAAAATAAATAATACATATTAACTGTGTAGCCAGAACTGAAATCTGCAAAAGCTTGTTCACATTTATTTCTTTAAGAGCAACATTTCTGGAGCTGAATATCCAGAGCACAAAACCTACCCAGTATCTAAGGCTCAGGTCTTAATAGCTATTGATAAAAATATCAGAACATTTTTTTAAACTGTTGCCATAAAATGTCATGTGTGCTGGGAGCAGAGGCAAATATAATTTGCACATAAGTAGATGTAGAGATATTCTCAAGAACAAAGAGAGGCAGGGTGGAGAATAGATTGAGGGCAGCCCTGATGAGAAGCATATGGGGGTGTTTGTTGATGAGAAGCTTGACACAAGCTGGCAATGTGCACTTGCAGCCCAGAAAGCCAACTATATCATGGGCTAAATCAAAAGAAGTGTGGCTGCTAGATTAAGGGAGGTGATTCTCCCCTTCTGCTCTGCTCCCATTAGACCCCATTGGAGCACTTTATTCAGCTATGTGGTCTCCAGCAAAAGAAGGACATGGACCTATTAGAAAAAGTCTAGAGAAGGGCCACAAAGATGATCAAGAAACAGACTGCATAGTGGGTTTATGTGACAAGGTTTTGGTAGTGGAGGGATGCAGGGATGTCTTCTGTGAGAAGAATCCAGGAGCTGCTTCATGTTATATAAGGGCCAGTTTCAGCCAGCTCCAGTATGGACCCACAGCTGCCCAGAGCTGAGCCAATAAGCGGTGGTGTTTATGCCTCTGGTAGAGCAGATTTAAGAAAGGGAGAAAAAGCTCCTCACCACAGCAGCTGGGAGAGAGGAATGAGAAGCAGCCCTGCAGACCCCAGGGTCAGTGCAGAAGGAGGGCAGGCAGCAGCAGTTCCCCTGTGGCCTGTGGAGAGGCCCCCGGTGGAGCAGGCTGTCCCCCTGCAGCCCAGGGGTCCCACATGGAGCAGATCTCCACGCTGCAGCCCATGGAGGAGCCCCCGGTGGAGCAGGTGGAGGTGGCCTGGAGGAGGCTGCGGCCCATGGAGAGCCCCCGCAGGAGCAGGCCCCAGGCCGGAGCTGCAGCCCGTGGAGAGGAGCCCACGCAGGAGCAGGGGTCTGGGGGGAGCTGCCGCCCGTGGGGGACCCGTGCTGGAGCAGTTTGCTCCTGGGGGATGGACCCCATGGTATGGAGCTGTGTGGGAGCAGTTCTTGAAGAGCTGCTGCCTCTGAGCAGCCCCTGCAGGCTCATTTCAGGAAGGACAGCATCCCGTGGGAGGGACCCCACATGGAGCTGGGGCAGAGAGAGACCCTGAAGGAGCAGCTGAGATTAAGTATCAGGGACTGACCACAGCCCCCATTGCCCATTCCCCTGCACTACGAGGGGAGGAGGTGGAAGAGGGTGTATAGGGGGAAGGTGCTTTTGGTTTCTTTCTTTTGTTTCTCACTTCTCTAGCTTGTTAGCAATAGGCAATAAATTTTACTAATCTCCCTATGCTGAGTCTGTTTTGCCTGTGACATCAATTGTTGAGTGTTCTCCCTGTCCTTATCGCAACCCTTGATCCCTTTCCATCATATTTTCTCCCCCTCTCCCTTTGAGGAGGGGGAGTCAGCAGTTGTGGTGGAGCTCAGCTGCCTGGCTGAGTAAAACCACCATAGGCTGGAGCACGTCTCCTTCGAAGACAGGCTGAGGGAGTTGGGGATGTACAACCCAGAGAAGAGAAGGTTCCAGGGAGACTTGATAATAATCTTCCAATACCTAAAGGGGGTCTACAGGGAAACTGGGGAGGGTCTCTCTTAGGGATTATAATAAAAGGACAAGGGATAATGGTTTTAAACCAAAATAGGTTACATTTAGATTAGATATAAGGAAAAAAAAATCTTTACTCAGAGGGTGGTGAGGCACTGGAACCGTTTGCTCAGATAAGTTGTGGATGCCCCATCCCTGAAAGTATTCAAGGTTATGTTGAACGGGGCTTTGAGCAACTCGATTTAGTGAGAGATCGGGGGGGGCGGGAACGAAAACGACAGGGCTGGGACCAGGGGCTGGGGACAGGGTGTGTGTGGGAGAGTTTGATGATCTTTAAGGTCCCTTCCAACCCAAAATATTCTATGATTCTATGATACTATATTTCATTGGTTATTCCAGAATTATGTCATTTTATCTAAATCCAACTTTACTTCTATGTAGTAGAATTTTGAATTCACAATTCAGAGATAAACTTCATTACTGTGTATTTTTAAATTAGAAAATATTGCATTTACATTTGCTTGTTTTGGATTTGATAATATATCAAAAGTTTACTAATTAAAAACTCCTCATAGCCCATAGAAATGTATGAGACTATTTCTTAGCTTCCATAAATTTCTTTGATTTTCTGATATATATTATACAATATGCTATTTTATCTTTGCAGTGTAGTCAATACATATCAGAAACTCTGAGAAATAGTTAAATAATTTAATTTCACCTTGAAAACTGCAGACAGTCTTTGTTATAAGTCGAACAATCTATTCTTATGTAGAATCTAAAATGATAGATTCTTTCAGAGGCCTAAACGTGACAACTGAATTGAAACTGATAAGCTCAGGATCTGAACCTTCACATCTGTTTAAATTACATGTCAATATTATGTATGTCTTAATGTTTCAGTATATATTTGGCAATCTGACATGAATAGATAACCAAAGTCATCATGTATACAAGTTGATTTTATCTGTTGAAAATTTGACCTTACAAATCTCATTGTCTTCGGGGTCATAACAGATTAATATATTCCTCTAAACTCAAAATGAGACAAACAAGCAAATAAGACATTTCCCTAACCATTACTTGAATTAAATCTCTAATTAAATATACATCAAAAAGTTTATATAGTGATAGGCATCTTTATTATTGCCTTTTTGCTAAGGAGGTAATTGTTTATAAGCACTAAGTAAGGTTGATCAGGGACGTAGCTGATTCTGTTGTTACCTGGGAGAAGAGACTGGCTGCTCCCTCTCCATTTCCCCTCCACAGGAAGTTGCAGAGTGCAATAAAGTCTCCTCTCGGTCTTCTTTTTTCTAAACTAAACAATCCAAGGGTCCTCAGACTCTCCTCATACATATGCCTTCCAGCCTTTCTACCATCTTGTTGCCCTCCTCTAGACACTTTAAAGCATCTTAATATCCTCTTTTACATGATGGAGCCCAGAACTGCACACAGTATTCAAGGTGAGTCTACACCAAAACTAAATGCAGTGGAAGAATCACCTCTTTTGACCACAGAAATGCTGTGCTTAAGGCATCTCAAAGTGAGGTTTGATCTATTGGCTGCCAGGACGTGCTACTGAATCATGCTGAACCCTACTGTTGACCAGCACCCCCAGGTCCCTTTCTGCTGAGCTGCTCTCCAGCCTCTCATCTCCCAGTCTGTACCTGTGTCTTGGCATTAGGGGGATGGGGGTGAAGCAAGGATTGTTGGAGCTGTGCCAGGGGGAACAATAGCAAGGCCGGGGAATAAGGTAATGGCCCAGCTGAAGTGCATCTACACCAATGCACGCAGCATGGGTAACAAACAGGAGGAGCTGGAAGCCATCGTGCAGCGGGCAGGCTACGACTTGGTTGCCATCACGGAAACGTGGTGGGACCAGTCTCATGACTGGAGTGCTGCGATGCCTGGCTATAGGCTCTTCAGAAGGGACAGACAGCACAGAAGGGGTGGCGGTGTGGCTCTCTATATTAGAGAGTCTTTCGATGTTGTAGAACTCGAGGCTGGGCATGACAAAGTCGAGTCCCTTTGGGTTAGGATCGTCAGGGACAACAAGGCTAGTGTCCTGGTCGGGGTCTGTTACAGACCGCCGAACCAGGATGAGGAGATGGATGAGGAGTTCTACAGGCAGCTGACAGAAGTTGCGAAATCTTCAGCGCTTGTACTCGTGGGGGACTTCAACTTTCCTGACATATCCTGGAAGCACAACACAGCCCAGAGAAAGCAGTCTAGGAGGTTTCTGGAGAAAGTGGAAGATAGCTTCCTGACGCAGCTGATTAGTGAGCCTACCAGGGGTGGTGCCCCGCTAGACCTTCTCTTCACAAACAGAGAAGGACTGGTGGAGGATGTGATTGTCGGGAGCTGTCTTGGGCAGAGTGACCACGAAATGGTGGAGTTCACTATTCTTGGCGAGGCCAGGAAGGGAACCAGTAAAACCACTGTACTGGACTTTCGGAGAGCTGACTTTGTGCTGCTGAGGACACTGGTTGGTAGAGTCCCTTGGGAGGCGGTTCTGAAGGGCAGAGGGGTCCAGGAAGGCTGGGCGCTCTTCAAGAGGCAAATCCTAATGGCGCAGGAGCGGTCTGTTCCCATGTGCCCAAAGAAGAGCCAGCGGGGAAGAAGACCAGCCTGGCTGAACAGAGAACTGTGGCTTGAGCTTAGGAGAAAAAAGAGGGTTTATAATCGTTGGAAAAGTGGGCTGGCCACTAGGGAGGACTATAAGGATGTAGCGAGGCTGTGCAGGGACAAAATTAGGAAGGCCAAAGCTCATCTGGAGCTCAGTCTGGCTACTGCCGTTAAAGATAACAAAAAACGCTTTTATAAATACATCAACACAAAAAGGAGGACAAAGGAGAATCTCCATCCTTTACTGGATGCAGGGGGAAACTTAGTTACAAGAGATGAGGAAAAGGCAGAGGTGCTCAATGCCTTCTTTGCCTCAGTCTTTAGCAGCAATACCGATTGTTCTCTGGATTCCCAGTACCCTGAGCTGGTGGAAGGGGATGGGGAGCAGGATGTGGCCCTCACCATCCACGAAGAACTGGTTGGTGACCTGCTACGGCACTTGGATGTGCACAAGTCGATGGGGCCGGATGGGATCCACCTAAGGGTACTGAGAGAACTGGCAGAGGAGCTGGCCAAGCCACTATCCATCATTTATCAGCAGTCCTGGCTATCGGGGGAGGTCCCAGCTGACTGGCGGCTAGCGAATGTGACGCCCATCTACAAGAAGGGTCAGAGGGCTGACCCGGGGAACTACAGGCCTGTGAGTTTGACCTCAGTACCAGGGAAGCTCATGGAGCAGATCCTCTTGGGAGTCATCATGCGGCACTTGAAGGGCAAGCAGGCGATCAGGCCCAGTCAGCATGGGTTTATGGAAGGCAGGTCCTTCTTGACGAACCTGATCTCCTTCTATGACAAAGTGTCGCGCTGGGTGGACGAGGGAAAGGCTGTGGATGTGGTCTACCTTGACTTCAGCAAGGCTTTTGACACCGTCTCCCACAGCATTCTCCTCAAGAAACTGGCTGCTCTTGGCTTGGACTGGCGCATGCTTCGTTGGGTTAGAAACTGGCTGGATAGCCGGGCCCAGAGAGTTGTGGTAAATGGAGTCAAATCCAGTTGGAGGCCAGTCACTAGTGGCGTTCCCCAGGGCTCGGTGCTGGGGCCGGTCCTCTTTAACATCTTCATCAATGATCTGGACGAGGGCATTGAGTGCACCCTCAGTAAGTTTGCAGATGACACCAAGTTAGGTGCGAGTGTCGATTTGCTCGAGGGTAGGAAGGCTCTGCAGGAGGATCTGGATAGGCTGCACCGATGGGCTGGGGTCAACTGCATGAAGTTTAACAAGGCCAAGTGCTGGGTCCTGCACCTGGGGCGTAATAATCCCAAGCAGAGCTACAGGCTGGGAGATGAGTGGTTGGAGAGCTGCCAGGCGGAGATGGACCTGGGAGTGATAGTGGACAGTCGGCTGAATATGAGCCAGCAGTGTGCTCAGGTGGCCAAGAAGGCCAACGGCATCCTGGCTTGTATCAGAAATAGTGTGACCAGCAGGGCTAGGGAGGTGATCGTCCCCCTGTACTCGGCTCTGGTGAGGCCGTACCTCAAGTACTGTGTTCAGTTTTGGGCCCCTCGCTACAAGAAGGACATCGAGGTGCTTGAGCGGGTCCAAAGAAGGGCGACGAAGCTGGTGAGGGGCCTGGAGAACAAGTCCTACGAGGAGCGGCTGAAGGAGCTGGGCTTATTCAGCCTGGAGAAGAGGAGGCTCAGGGGCGACCTTATCGCTCTCTACAGATACCTTAAAGGAGGCTGTAGGGAGGTGGGGGTTGGTCTGTTCTCCCATGTGCCTGGTGACAGGACGAGGGGGAATGGGCTAAAGTTGCACCAGGGGAGTTTTAGGTCAGATGTTAGGAAGAGCTTCTTTACTGAAAGGGTTGTGAGGCATTGGAACAGGCTGCCCAGGGAGGTGGTGGAGTCACCATCCCTGGAAGTCTTCAAAAGACGTTTAGATGTAGAGCTTAGGGATATGGTTTAGTGGGGACTGTTAGTGTTAGGTTAGAGGTTGGACTCGATGATCTTGAGGTCTCTTCCAACCTAGAAATTCTGTGATTCTGTGATTCTGTGATTACTCTGTCCCAGGTTAAAAAAACTGGCATTTTCCTTTGTTGAACTTCATGCTGTTGATAATTACCGAATGCTACAGTGTTTCTAGATCCCTCTTCAAGGCTTCTTATGCCTCCAGAGATTCAATAGGACTTCACAGTTTTGTATCATCAGCAAACTTGCTTAGTATGCATTCAACTCATACATCCAGATCATTGACAAAAATGTTGAAGAGAATTGACACTAGAACTGAGCCCCACGTAACAATGCTAGTGACCAGCCACCATCCCTATTCACTACAATGCTTTGAGCCCTGCCATTCAGCCAGTTCATACTGACCTAGACTAATATGAACCTATTCGACTCAGAGTAGGACAAATTGCCCAGATTGTACCAAAAGCCTCAAAAAATACAAAAAGATTGAATCCACTGCCTTCCCTTCATCCACTAAGTGATCTTATCATGTAAGGAAATCAAATTAGTAAGAAAGAAATTTTCCTTCATGAACCCATTTTGACTATAATTGCCTTGTTCTTTAAATGCCTTTCAATAGCACCCAGGATAACCTCCATAACTTTTCCAGGGACTGAAACTAAGAGGTCTGCAGCTTCCTCTGTCGTCTGTCATGCCCTTCTTGTAGATAGGTATAGTATTACCTAGTTTCCAGTCAGTGGTGACCTCATAAGACTCCTAAGACCTTTGGTAAATTGTTGACAGAGCTCCAGCTCTTCAACATTGGCAAACTTCTGGTCCTATGCACTTAAGAATGTTGAGTTGATGGAACTGTTCCTTTATGTTTTAGTGACCACAAATGGAAGGTCACTGCTCTCCCATCATGATCCTCCAATTCAGAGCACTGGGCAGCCCAAGATCTATCATAAAATAAAAATCTTCTACTAAATTATGAAATAGTCTCTAAAAGGAAATTGTCTGCTCAGTTTCTCAATTCATTTAAAGTATCTATGAACAAAACCCATAAAAGTCTGTTCTGGAAGATATATATATATATATTTTTGTCACAATATAGCCATATACCATTTTTTATGATTTTGTATTTCCATAAGAATGATGAAAAAAAAAAAAAAAGGAAAGAAAGAAAAAATCCTTTGATTCTATACATTATATAATGGCCATTGCTGAATGGTAACTACTTGTTAAGAAATTGCAAAATGTCTTATATGTAAGTATAGCATGCGTATGTGCACACATACAGTACACATATATGTATATAACCCTTGGGAATAATTGTATGCGTAACAAAAAAATGTAAATGTACATTCTACTATCAAAATTTTATTTCTATGGAAACATACATTTGTTTTACAATTCAATGAAATTGATATATAGATAATTGTTTTAGATATAATTTCAGAGGAGTCTGAGACATTTTATTGAGCCTGTACATGTATAATAATATCATATATTCAAAGTTCAGAGTAACACATTTGAATTCTAACTGACAGATCACTAAACAGTTAAATGAAAGTAAAGTGCCCTCACTCTTCCTTTCCAAGTGATATTTAGTAGAAAAATAATGAAGGAACCAGTTTTGTTTGCTTTATATTTCCTCTTATAAGTATTGGTAATTTATAATCTACACACATAACAGCACTGGCCCAAATGATCTCTCAGTGGAAGACAAATTTTGCATAAAAGGAACATAGTGCAGTTCATTCATAATTCTTCTTTGTACAACAACAGAAAGAAAGTCAGGGAAAGTAAATCCAAAACCACCTGAACTTAGGACAAAGGAACTTAGGAATTCAGGAAACTAAGGTTTGAAATGACTGTGAAGAAGAGAAGGGGATATGAAGGCTCAGGGGTGACCTTATTGCAGCTTTTCAGTAAAGGGAGCTTATAAAAAGATGGAGAGCAACATTTTGCTTGGGCAGAAAATGACAGGACAAGCGAAAATGGTTTAAAACTAAAAGAGGGAAGATTTAGCTTAGATGTTTGGAGAGGGTGATGAGGCACTGGGACAGGTTGGAACAAGCTGGGAGGGGACAGAGGAGCCCAAGAAAGCTAGTTAATATTCATGGATCACCTCCTCCAAGCTCAGGAGTGATGCATCCCCACAAAGAAAAAGTCAGGCAAAAATGTGAGGAGGCCTGCATAAATAAAGAGATTCTAGGCAAACTTAAGCAGAAAAAGGAGGCCTACAGAGTGTGGAAGCAAGGACAGACAGTCTGGAAGGAATACAGAGACATTGCCCAAGCAGCCAGGAATCAGACTGGGTAAGCTAAAACTCTGTTAGAATTAAATTTGGCCAGGGAAATCAAAGGCAACAAAAAAGGCTACTATAAGTACATCAGTGATAAAAAGAAAACTAACGAAACAGTGAGTCCTCTCCAGAAGGAAATGGGAGGCCTGGTTACTTGGGATACAAAAAAGGCTGATGTAGTCAATAACTTTTTTTCTTCAGTCCTCACTGAGACTTTCTTCTAGCCACACAGTCCAAGTCCCAGAGCAAAGGCAGGGACTGCAAGAATGAGGAACCACCCACTGTAGGGGAAGATCAGGTTCAAGACCACCTAAGGAATGTGAAGGTGCACAGGTCTGTGGAACCTCATGAGATGCATCGATCGGTCCCAAGGGAACTGGCAGGGAACTGGCAGATGTAGGTGCTAAGCCACTTGCCATCATATTTGAGTAGTAGTGGCAGTCTGGTGACATTCTCACTGACTGGAAGAGGGGAAACATAAACCCAATTTTTTTAAAAAGGAAAAAGGGAATACAAAAGAACTACAGCCCAGAGAGTTACACCTCTGTGCCTGGCATAATCATGGAGCAGATCCTCCTGCTAGGACACATGGAAAATGAAGTGATTGGTGACAGCCAACATGGCTTCACTAAGGGTATATCATGTCTGACAGACCTGGTGGCCTTCTGTGATAGGGTGACAACATTGGTGGATAGGGGAAGAGCAACTGACATCATCTACCTGGTCTTGTGTCAAGCATTTGACATTGTTCCCTGTTATATCCTTGTCTCCAAATTGGAGAGACATGGATTTGATGGAGACATGGATTTTTACCCACTTGGTGGGTAAAAAATTGTCTGGATGGTTGCACTCAAAGAGTGCAATGTCCAGGTGGAGAGCAGCGATTAGTGGTGTTCCTCAGGGGCTGGTATGACCAAAGGTGTTTAACATCTTTGTCAGTGACATGGATAGTAAGATTAAGTTCACCCTCAGCAAGTTTGCTGATGATACCAAGCTGGGTGGCATGGACAGCACGATGGAGAGAAGGGATGCCATCCAGAGGAACCTGGACAGGCTTGAGAGGTGGGCCTGTGCAAATCTCATGAAGTTCAGTAAGGCCAAGCGCAAGGTCCTGCATCTGGGATGGGGCAATCCCAGGCACAAATACAGTCTGGGAGGAGAATGGACTGAGGACAGCCCTGAAGAGAAGGACTTGGGGGTGTTGGTTGATGAGAAGCTTGACATGAGCTGTCAATGTCTGCTTGCAGCCCAGAAAGCCAACTGTATCCTGGACTGCATCAACAGAAGTGTGGCCAGCAGTTCAACAGAGGTGATTCTCCCCCTCTGCTCTGCTCTCATGAGACCTCACCTGGAGTGCTGTGTTCAGCTCTGGGGCCTCCACTACAAGAAGAACATGGACCTATTAGAATGATTCCAGACAAGGGCCTGTACTGGGTCTGGCTGTTGTTAACTTTCCCTGCAGCAGCCCATACAGTGCTGTGCTCTGCACTTGTAGCTAGAACAGCAGTGGTAATACACTGGTGTTTTGTCTGCTGCTGAGAAGTGCTGGCACAGCATCAGGAATTTCTCTAACCCTCCTAGGGGGTGGGCAAAAAAGTGAGAAAGAAACATCACCAGGGCAGCTGACCTAAACCAACCAAAGGGATATTCCATACCATATGATGTCACACTCAGCAATAAAAGGTGGAAAAAGGAAGAAGAGGGGAGGGGTGGGCTCTTGTTGGGAAAATTTCTGTCCTCCTCCTGAACACCGGCTACATGCGTTGAGGCCCTGCTTCAAGGACGTGGTCAAGCATTGCTCATTTGTGGGAAGTAGAGAGTAATTTCTTTCCTCTGCACTTCCCCATAGCCTTTACTTGTTTTGTTTTGTTATTCCCTTTCCCCCTCCCTCTTCCCCTTTCCCCTTTTTCCCTTTAGTTGAAATGTTTAATTAATAATAATATTTCCTTTTTTTTTTTTTTTTTTTTTTTTTTTTTCTCTTAAATTATCCTTACCTCAACCCGTGAGTTGTTTTTTCCTTTACTTCTTCCCTTCCTCATCCGAGGAGGGGGAGTGAGAGAACAGTTGTGGTGTTCAGCTGCCTAGCACGGTAAAACCACCACAGATGATCAAAGGCTTGTAGCACTTCTCTTAAGAAAATAGGCTGAGGAAGTTGGTGTTGTTGAGCATGGAGAAGAGAAGGCTCTGGGGAGACCTCACAGTGGTCTTCCGGTACCTAAAGGGGGCCTACAGGAAAGCTGGGGAACGACTCTTTGTCAGGGAGTGTTGTGACAGGACAAGGGGTGATGGCTTTAAACTAAAAGACGGTAGACTAAAATAAGCTATTAGGAAGAAATTATTTACTCAGAGGGTGGTGAGGCACTGGAACAGGCTGCCCAGAGAAGTTCTGGATGCCCCATTCCTGGAAGTGTTTAAGGTCAGGTTGGATGGGGCTTTGAGCAACTTGGTCTAGTGGGACATATCTCTGCCCATGGTAGGAGGGTTGGACTCAGAAGATATTTAAGGTCCCTCCCCATCTAAACCACTTTATGATTCTGTGATTCTATGATTCTTGAACTCTGGCAGGTTGACCGCTTCCCTGGGGAGCCTGTTCCAGGGCCCAACCACCCTCTTGGTGAAGAATCTTTTCCTGATACCTAACCTGAACCTCCCCTGTCTCTCAGCTTCATGACATTGTTTTGGATTCTATCTCTGATTTATATACCATAAATATATGTCTCAACTTAGGAACATCCGGGTGCACAGAGAAAGCCCACTTTCAGCTCTACTTTCCAGTCCTGAGCAGTGCTGAATCACTGAGGGAAAATGGATGCTATGATGTTGTGTTTGATAACAGCCTTCCTTCCTTCCTTCCTTCCTTCCTTCCTTCCTTCCTTCCTTCCTTCCTTCCTTCCTTCCTTCCTTCCTTCCTTCCTTCCTTCCTTCCTTCCTTCCTTCCTTCCTGCCCTCCTTCCTTCCTTCCTTCCTTCCTTCCTTCCTTCCTTCCTTCCTTCCTTCCTTCCTTCCTTCCTTCCTTCCTCCCTTCCTTCCTTCCTTCCTTCCTTCCTTCCTTCCTTCCTTCCTTCCAATAATTGATACATGGGACAAAGGAATAGCATCATGAATCATAGAACTATAGAATATCCTGAGTTGGAAGAGATCCACAAGGATCATTGAGTCCAATTCCTGGCTCCTTACAGGACCACTCCAAAAGCAGACCACGTGTCTGAGAGCATTTTCCAAATGCTTCTCAAACTCCAGCAGGCTTGGTAGTGTGACCACTACCCTGGGGAGCCTGATCCTCTTCCCAACCACCCTCTTAGTGAAAACAAACAAACAAACAAACAAACAACAACAAAAAAAAATGCTTTTCCTATTATCCTGCCTGAACATCCCTGTCACAGCTTCAAGATGTTCCCTCTAGTCCTATCATTGTCCTAACAAATCAACACCTCCCATTCTGCTTCCCCTCATGAGGAAGCTGCAGGCCACTGTGAGGTCTGCCCTCAGTCTCTTCTGGTCTATGCTGAACAAACCAAGTGACTTCAGCCCCTCCTCATCTTCCCCTCTAGACCCTTCAACATCTTCATAGCCCTCCTTTGGACTCTCTTTCAGGACATGTCTGACCTATGATCACTGTCTTACATGGAAGGAAAGAGAATGAAATTATTTCCTTTATAAACATTTTTGCTTTGTGTAGCTTTTAATTTCCATGTACTCCCTAGCAAAGCAAAGTTGAGGAAATGAAAGAATCTTGAATAAATAAGAAGTGCAATAAAGCCAGGATAGGTAAGGTCTCCAAACACAAGTGTATTGGTAAAGTACAGGGTCTTGGGGAACATTAGCATCCTTATAGCACCACACTGTGCAGTAAGTGTGCTGTGAACAGTTCTTCTAACCCCCGACCCCCCCCCCCCCACGCATCTGACAAAAAAAAAAAAAAAGTCTTCTTGTCATGTCATCTCCAGCATTCTATACTACATTGATAGAGCTTGCTGTCTTTAATGGTAAAGTGAAGTGAGTTTAGCCAAAATCCTTGTGCTTAAGTTTAGGAAATTAATGCTTCGGGTATATTGCCATAATAGTATTTTTCCTAGTTCAAGCAATAAAAAAGAAGTTCATGTTAAGGACATTTTTCAGGGATGATATTTTGTACCTCAGTTTCTACATCTACATCTACAAACTGCATTGCTAGATGCAACCTCTTTACAAGATACAGCACTACTTCCAGAGTTTCCTACAGAAACAGTACCCAGTGCTTAATTGTGAAGAATTTTATAAGACTAATATATTCCAAGATAAGTATGGAAGCTACTTCACTGCATTTGACCAAACAATCCGGAAGGTGTCAATGTAGATTCATAATAATTTCTTTGGCAATAAACCAATAGTTCACAAAATGGAAATTTGGAAGTGATGATTTACAGGTGCTGGGGGCATCTCTTCTGTTCCAAGTTTTTAAAGAACCATATTTTCTCCATCTTTTTTTCATCAGCAGTTTAATATCTGTAGAACTTCCATATTTCTTCTTTTGAAGGTACTAAGGGGTATTTCAGTAATGTATTTATCTACAGCTAACAACCATAATTAGCTTAAGTTATGGAATGCCCCAAATAAAAGGAGCAGTTTATAGTTCTTCAGAAGAACAGTTTGTGCTGCTGTTTTGTTAAATATTTGCAGAAAACATGATTTGCATCATTTGCAAGTTACATAAACCTTTATAATGATGGCCTAAGGTATTATACAAAAGTTACTTAAGTAATTCCCAAAGATTGCTGCTCAGTGCACCAAGCATTAATCATCTGTTGTGTCTATTATAAATGCAGAAGCAATTAAGTAGATCTGTGGTAAGAACAGGTTATTGCCAGGTTTACACAGAAACATTTTTCATTTGTGTCATTACTGATTAAAATTGTTGTGTGTTTGTTTGTTTGTTCATTTTTTTTCTCAGTTAGTCAGGAACAAAAGTATTACATTGTGCCAGAAATTCTTGAGGTGTTTTAAAATTAAGTGTGGAACAATGCAATTTTGATAAATTATATATCAATAAGGACATAAAAACATTTATTGTGTAAAAAAAATAAGGCTCAAATTTCAGTTTTATTTACAACAATATGTATCTCCAACAGCATTAAGAAAATAATTCCAAATATAATCATAATAGATGCAGACATAGAAAAATAAATCTGCTACCCCCAATATGTAGCAACAATTCATTTATATGTGACATAATTAATATAAATCAATATCCTAAGCTCTGCACAGGATTTGTTCAGAAAGCATGCAAAAGAATCAGTCTCATATGCAATTACTTTTCGAGTCTAGCTTTTGAATGTCCTTGCCCTGTGAATTCACTGAAAGCAATGAAATTTTTACTTGAGTGAAATATAATCAAATGCTGACTATCAGGTAGGCAAAAAGCTATTATATGAGGAAACAAAGAGCACGAAGAAGTTTGGTAAGCTAACATGCTTGCATGCATACTTTAACAGTCTACTGCTTCTCTAATGAAAGTTTTTCTTTCCTGAGCTTGGGTAGCTGACAATACACACCTTCTCTATGAAATGTGGTTTAAATGTCATATGAGGCTTCTGGCACCTTGAAGCATGCTCAAATTGCTTTTTCCTTTATACAAATATCCATTTTCTTGGTGTATTCAAAAGGTTGATGTTGCGAAGAATCTGGCTGAATCTATCATACAAGATACTCAGAAATCAAAATTGGACCAATCCAAAAAGACATTACAGAACCACTGAATCATGGAATGGTTGAGGCTGGAAGGAACCTCTGGAGATCAACTAGTCCAAGGTTCCTGCCAAGCAGGGTGACCTAAAGCATTAACATTAGTTTACACTGTATTTTTTTCTTAAAAATTGTATAGCTTGAACAAGCTCTGATTTCCAGGTTAAGTTACGTAAGGGAAAAAGCCCCCTCATAAATGAGGCTGTCTCATTTAGGAGCTTAGAAACTTCACACAAACCTACATGCTGAAATCTGCCAATTAATCCAGGATTACTTCATGTGTTTTAAGTTTTGGATGCAATGTGTAATCATGTTTTGATCTCACCATCGCCCACTCAGTTCTAGCTGGGAAGTGTCATTTCATTTCCACCTTTGAAGTGACTGAAAAGCGTATCACCTATTTCTCTGACTAGCTACTTCTGCTGCTCAGCAGAAGGGAATTTATTAGGGTCTTTTCTTTTTTACTTCATTATTCTTGGTGAAAATACATTGCTTGAGAAACTGTAATGAATATAGTTATTTAATATGCTTTATCTCTTTCAAAAAGCTTGCATTTAGACATCTGTGCCCAGGTAAGTATCTTACAATCTAATCTTTTACGTGCAAGTCCTCTGAATGTTTGTCTAAATGCTTAACAGGTAAACCCAAATTGAGCAGAACAACAAAAAAAAAAAACTCTACATGTAAACTTAAACTCTCCGTGTTGCTTTCAGTTAGTCAGTAATAAAAAAATTGAAATCAATTTAACCAGTAATTATGCATAAGCATGATCTGACCACACTGCAAGGAAAAAGCAACCATTTAAGAGACTCTACGAAAAGCAGTCTTTGAAAACATGACACAAGCAGTTGTCTCTCTACTGACCATTTGTTTATTTGAATATAACAAATATTCCATTAGCTGTTGATTCCTTAATCAAGATACAATGTCTTCTGCATAGACAACTGTCTGACAATGCAACCTGAAACAGGCAAATCAATAAAAGGTCATTTTCAGCTCAATGTATTGAAAGAATCTCTCTCAAAATGCTCAAGAAACATAGAATTTAACTCATCACCTATGTTTGTGTCATCATTATCTCTAATTATAAAGGTGCTTAGTTACACTTTCCTTATTTTGGTGGCAATCAACAGGACTTTATTAAAAGAAATGTCATATAAAAGAAATAATGAAAGAAATTTCCCTTTTAAAGAATGCTTTTCTGAGCAGTTGGATTTTGCTGGAAGTTTTTCCCTAACCACTCAAAGGGAATAAATTATTGAATATTATTAAATAAACATACAGAATAAATATTATTTTGGTGATTTACTTTTATAAGAAAAAGGAAATCTCTGAAGGCAACCTGTTCCCTGTGTATCAGGTGAATGGAAGAAGTTGCAAGGATCTTAATTGCCACATGGGATCTACAGGTTAGAAATGAGGAAAAAAAATTTTGCGACAGTTAGAAGCGATGATGAAGGCCAATACACAGTACATCACTGGGAAGTCTTTAAGAACAAGTTGAACAAGACATTTCCTAAGAATAACACATGAGTAGGAAATGCCACCTGGAAGCATGGAAATGGACTAGATGACCTCAAGATCTCTTCTAAATCTGTGAGTATTGGCATAGTAAGAGTATTTAAAAAGGCAGATTAACTATTACTCTCTACTGTAGTGCTTTACCTTCATGCATAGCTCTTCTTTGTTAACAGGACTCTAAGCAACCAAGAGCTAATGGTAAACAGAGGTTGTTTATCGATTTACTTATTTCTCTATCCCAGCAAACACAAGGAGCAGATTATATATCTATACCTAGAGACTGCATACACACAGCCTACAAAGAAAACTTGGGGAATGGACTGAGATTTTAATAATTAATTGTTAAATAATAATATCGCATATCTCACTGTTTCTGTTATATATATATACATATATATATATAAAAGGCATCCTTTTTGCAATAACAGATTCAATGGATGAAAACCCACAGCTCCAAACTGAAAAGCTATGGGGAAGGTACTGTCCATTTACCAAATTTGGTCACTGTTTCAAGCTAGTTTACAGTGCCTTTCATGCTATTAACCAGATTTTAGTGCTAGCCTCCAACTACATTACAATATTTTCCTCTTATATGAGGTTTACCTTTGTTTTCTGATATAGTTATAGAGAGATACTAATACACATTTCCCAATTTCTTAAGTAACACCTAACTGAACCTACATCATTATTATATCTTTCATATGAACTATTCAATTTCTTCCTTGAAAGTATTCACTGACATTCACAGGCTGAATGAATTTAGTTTTGCTTAGATTGCTGAAACTTGTGCATTGTCAGTAAAAACATTTTGTACTGAGGTGTCAGGGTTCTTTCTACAGTAGAAGTTAAAGCATCTCAACAGCAGAAATTTTAGTAGGAGTCTTGAGGAATTGGGCCCTGCAGTTATAAAGGTTACTATAAGATTAAACAGATGTAACTATCCAAACAACAAGATTTAAATATCATACTTGTGTCTTGTTAAGATCAAAGTAGTGGTGAAAATCACTACTTGGCTTAAAAGAAGAAGAGAAAACTTTCAAGTACATCTGGTCAGCTGGTTATTAAATGTCTTGAAACAGAAAAACTCCCTCAAGTCCTATTCCTTTAAGTAAGTTTGATGTCTCAAAGGAACTTGAAGGATTAAATGTACAGTATTTTATTTTATTTTATTTTATTTTTTAAATCTAAAATAATATAGTGTTGCTTAGTGGGCCTTAATCCTTACCTTATATCAGTAAAATATCAAAAAAAAAAAAAAAAAAAAAAAAAAAAACTGCATAAGAAAAAGATTTTTACACATACAAAATTTAAGACAGTTAAGACATGACTGACAAAAAGCAGTTTCTTCCTGCATGACAACTATAAAATCTTCACAAATATGCTATAACAGTATCCTAAAATACCAAAATTAGCATAATCCAAAATAATACTAACATTTCAGTGCCGTCTATTATAGAACATTAACTTTAAGCACTCAGAAGAAAGTACCAGGATCAAGACACAACCATAATGTCTCCCCTTGCTTTGCTGTTATGTCACTGTATTTAATTGCATGAACATACAGCATAAAACTTTGATGTTGTTTAGTACAGCAGATGGACAGAGCATACTCAAAAAGTACCTTTCTTTTTAATATTTTGCCTGTGCTATGTGTTTGGCTCCATTATTGCTTACATATCTTAAACTCTGTTCAGAGTATGAGTATTCATTTCCTATGGATGCCGCTCATCAAACATGACTGTTATTTTGTTTGATTAGTACACCAAAATTTATATTCAGCCTAAGTGGTTAGGTGGAATTATTCCATTTAAAGATGTAGAAACAGAACTCTCATTAATTTTGTTTTTAAAGAATTCACTGTGTTTGTTTTCATAAGTACAAAGGTCTAATTTTTGTTCTCTCACCTCATACTTCTCCTACCCTTCCAGATACTCAATTCACACTTTTAGTCAGTTGTCTTTGCACTTTTAGGAGTTGGAAAAATCTGATCTCAGGATCTTGCACCCAGGATAAAAAATCTCAACTTTCAAAGAAACTCTGTAGGGAAACTGAGTGGATTTTTTTACACTGCATTCAATCACAATGACTTTATTTTATTTATTTTTATTATTTTTATTTTATTTTATTTTTATTATATTTTTTTCCTTCTAAAATTCATTCATAAATAATTTTGCAAGGATATTTTGCATTGATGAAAGTAGTGAACATCAGAATAGTAAGTGGAACTCAACATGATGCAGTGTTTCTGGAGGGTGGAGAATCCAGAGGTATACAAAAGGATTGAAAAAACTTTCTCAGGTGGAAACCTAAAAAAAGTATATATAAAAGAATGTTTGGCAGCACAACCGTCTTAGCTTATATCATTTTCAAAACGGATGAATTTCTTATCCCCTGATTTTGTGTTTATTTTTTAAATGTCATATAAAGTGTGATAAAATTATAAGCAACTGAAAGCAGAATGACTGGAACAAAACTTAGCATTGGGAACATGGTATGAAATGCAGGTGAACTGAAGTCAGGAAAGTTCTTTGATCTTGATGATCCTCCATTTTACTGTAAAATTATATGCCCTTTTATTCCAAAGAGATCATAAACTAAAAGATATAAGATAAAGTTTTTGTTGAGGTAGGGACCACAAGTAAGCCTACATCAAGAAGAAAAGATACACTTTAGTCAATTTCACCTATGGCAAAAATTAACTCTTGTAGTGAGATCACATGGCAAAGTTTTGGTAGTGGGGGGCTGCAGAGTTGGCTTCTGTAAGAAGACTCCAGAAGCTGTCCCATGTTAGATAAGGGCCACTTTCAGCCAGCTACATATGGACCCATTGCTGCCCAGAGCCAAGCCTATTGTTATTTGCACATATGTCAGAGGAGATTTAAGAAAGGAACAAAAAGAAAAACAAAACAAAACAAAACAAACAACAATGACAAAAAATAAAATAAAATAATAAAATAAATAATAATAATAGTAATAAAACAGTAACAAAAACAGCAACAAAAACAGCAACAAAGCTGCTGCACAAAAGAAGCTGAGAGAGTGAGGAGTGAGAACCAGCCCAAGGTCAGTGCAGAGGAGGGCAGGAGGTGCTCCAGGCAGGCAGCAGCAGTTCCCCTGTGGCCTGTGGAGAGGCCCCTGGTGGAGCAGGCTGTCCCCCTGCAGCCCATGGGTCCCACATGGAGCAGATCTCCACGCTGCAGCCTGTGGAGGAGCCCCCGGTGGAGCAGGTGGAGGTTGCCTGGAGGAGGCTGAGGACCACGAAGAGCCCCCACAGGAGCAGGACCCAGGCCGGAGCTGCAGCCTGTGGAGAGGAGCCCACGCAGGAGCAGAGGAAATGGTAGGAGCTGCCATCCGTGCTGGAGCAGTTTGCTCCTGGGGGATGGACCCTGTGGTACGGAGTCGTGTGGGAGCAGTTCTTGGAGAGCTGCTGCCTGTGGGCAGCCCCCGCAGGCTCAGCTGGGGAAGGACGGCATCCCGTGGGAGGGACCCCATGTGGAGCTGGGACAGCGAGAGACCCTGAAGGAGTGGCTGAGATGAAGTATCAGGGACTGACCACAGCCCCATCCCCCATTCATCTGCTCCACTTGTGGGGTGGAAGTAGAAGATGGTAGATGGGGACAGGTGTTTATAGATTGTTCTCTTTGTTTTCACTGCTCTATCTTGTTAGTAATGGGTAATAAATTACATCAATCTTCCTATGCTGAGTCCAATAATTGTTGAGCCCTTTCCATTGTATTTTCTCCCCCTTTTACTTTGAGGAGGGGGAGTGAGAGAGAGGTTATGGTGTAGCTCAGCAGCCCACCTGAGTAAAACCACCACAATACTTTGCAAAAACTGTTCTCTATCTAGTCATCTGAATAGTCTGGTGATTTTCTTGGGCTTTTCAATGAAAGCAGCAATACAGAGAGGAGAGGTGGCTATCTCAAGTTCACACTGCAGACATGGTAAAGATAGGATTAGAATCAGTGTTTCTTAGTTCACAGCTCAATCCTCAAAACAATCTGAAAAAAAAAAAAAAAAAAATCTGTGAAAATTATGTAAGATCGTGGACCTTAATACTGGCAAACTTTGCGTACAGTAGCAGAGATTTGAGATCTTATTTGAACATATGATGAATATATTGTAAGATATGAAATTGCAAGAAATCATTTCTTTACATAAGGAGAGGCAGAATTGTAAAGTTCTAAGAGTTTCTGGTAGGCAGTCTTTGTATTTAATCAAATACAAATTAGCCCCTGTATTAGAAATGAAAACAGAAGTATCACTGAACATTTTTGTTAAGGTCAAAAAAATCCACCTTTTTTCCTACATATAATTCTGTTCAGCAGTATTCCTTGCAATTTTAATACAATTTGTTTGAGCATTTTCTGCTTATTAGTTATTTCTCACATATTATGATTTTATAGTTAGTAAGGATAATATTTCTACCTAAGATAAGTGTTTTACAGCATTACCTGTGTTGATGTGTATGCCACAGTTAATTGCATTCTCTACATTTAAGTAACATTGTGGGAAATAATTTCAATTAGTTTGCTTTTCTTCATGGTTATTAAATTCATTAAAAAAAAAAAAATACTAAAAGGATATTAGTATGAATTTGGAAATAACAGGATATAGCTTCACAAATCTGCTGGAAGCCTTTTGCAAGTACAACCATGTGTTCACCTTTGATAACTTTCACTTAGGGGAAACAAAAAAAAAATTATAAGACTTATAGTCTTATAGTCTATATAACTATAGATATTTCATCTAATTTCTCCTGGTTCTAATACAGTAAAATATGAAAAACTTCAAAATCTGTATTCTTTTTCATACCAGTCCTCAATATAAAATTGCCTAGCAGATGAAAATAAGACAAAAGTATTAAAATCTTTAGTTTTTATCATGTTGCATAGGGTCCAAAACCTCTTTCATAGACCTGAAAAACTGATCATTGGGATAAACAAAATAGTGCTGTGATGTTACTGACAATCTTCAGATAGCAAACTTTGTTTTGTACTAAAGGTATTCAGCATGAAAGAGCAAATGTAGATGAAGTTAAAATTTAGGGTGGCCCAGTCAGGCAGGAAAGACATTGCAGACTGGCTGTCATTTAATGTAATGGGATTTGATAACTGGTGAGAATCTATTCCACACAGAAAAGTAATTCTGCTAAATTCAGTGCAGAAGCCTGCAAGATCTCATCATGCACAGAAATGAGTAGACATTTAAAGCAGTTGTAAAGCGTCCTAGCCAGAGACAGGGCCATGGTGTCACAAGGTCCTCTGTCCACCTAACATATCGACTTTCCTGTCACTCTCCTCACTGCTGACTGAAGGGATGTCACTTGAGCAAAGTTGTTGGGACCTTTGCTCTTCCCTTGCTAGCAGATTCATTTTCAGAGTTTGTCAACATCTTTCTCACAGCCTAGTGAGTAAACCGAGCAGGCTGTACTACTATATTTTAATAACTCGATCAAGCTGGGGTGGGTTCATACGCCTGAAAAGTAATTAACATACCCAATATCTAGTATTGGCAGCTGTGACAGGCTGATGGCTGCAACAGTGACCTTAACATTGCTCAAAACTTCAGAGCATATTCTGTGGGAGATTAAGGAATTGGAATGGGGAAAAGGGTAAAATGTCAAAGGTCTATAAAATTAAACCATCTTTTTTTCTGATAAGCAATATTTTGTTCACAACTGTCATCACATAAACCTTCATCATGTTTGATGCCGAGGAAAATCAGAAAGTGATAAAAAAAACAGTAGAGTGACAGAAACACAGAGACATCTAAGAAAAAGGAACAACAAAGACTTACCTGCCACTCCATTTTTGGCTGCAGTATCTGTTCTAATTACAGCAGATTTTCTTGGCCTTGACATAGGAGCTGGTCTAATATTAGTGGAACTAATAACTGAACAACAATTTCAATCTCCAGTAAGCATGGGAGCTGAACATGTTACTCTGTACTTAGGCAGTACACAACAAATCCTTCCTACTTGCTTTGTGTCCTGGCTAAGATAGAGTTAATTTTTCTCCTAGTAGCTGGTATGGTGCTGTGTTTTGGATTTAGGATGAGAATAAGGTTGATAACACACTGATGTTCTAAGTGTTACAGAGCCGTGCTTACACCAAGCCAAGGACTTTTCAGCTTCTCGCTCTGTCCTGCCAGAGGGCAGGCTGGGTGTGCAGCAGGAGCTGGGAGGGGACAGACTCAAGACAGCTGACCCAAACTGTCCAAAGGGATATTCCATATGGCATCATGCTGAACAATTAATATGGGGTGGCTGGCCTGGGTGGGGGGACCATTTCTCAGGGATAGGCTGGGCATTGGTCAGTGGGTGGTGAGCAATTGCATTGTGCATCACTTGTTTGTACACATTATTTTTAGTAGTATTATTACCATTATTATTTTCCTTTCTTTTCTGTCCTAACCAACTGTCTTTATCTCAACCCACAAGCTTTCAGTTTTTTTTTTTTTTTTTTGTTCTTTTGTTTTGTTTTTTCCCACTCTCTCCCCCATTCCACTTGGGGGGGAGGGTGAGAGAATGGTTGTGTGATGCTTAGCTGTCAGCTGGGTTAAACCACAACACGTTGCCACTCACTCTCCTGCAGAGTGGGAACAGGACCAGGCAGTGACAGAAATACTCTCTTCTGTTGCTGGAATAAGCAGTTTCTGAATTCTGGAATGGGGATCCCTGACTTGCTCTATAAACTGAGTCTAAAAAAAAAAAAAAAAAAACAAATCCTAATTTTAGGATAATATTGAATGAACCTTTCTGTGACCTACCTTATCTTTCAGAAATACTACTAAGGCTGTTATATCTTTGATATTTAATGAAACCTTTGCAAAACTAAATCCCCACTCAATCTCTTTGTCTCCCACCTCGCTCAAGCTATGGCTCAGTATTTCAGAATTTCTCGTTCTCAAGCAATGGCAACAGATTCACACTAAATATAACTTCCCCACCCCACCTGTCACTTTCCTTTGCACTTGCCTCCAAACACTTTGGAATTGGAGTGAATGACATGCAATTTCAGTTTATTCCTTATAAGGAAGATTACCAGTTGCATTGCATCTTTGCACAACTTGGGGCATTGGGGGTTTACACTGAGCTCGTTGGCCTCCAGGTTAACTTTGACAAACCGTACCTAGGAAAAAAAGAGCTTGTTCTGTTGTAATATAAGATGGAATTTTAAATTTATGCTTTTTTAGGTTTGTTTAAGATGACACTTGGATAGTATTCATCCCATAGAGGTGTTTTCTTGCGGATTATTTCTTGGTAGTAGCAAGTTTATAAAAAGATCAAATTTTTTGTATAGAATCATAGAATGGTTTAGGTTGGAAGGGGCCTTAGGGGCTCTAATTCCAGGCCCCCTGCCATGGGCAGGGATACAGCACACTAGAACAGGTTGCTCAAAGCCCCATCCAACCTGACCTTAAACACTTCCAGGGATGGGGCATCCACAACTTCTCTGGGCAACCTGTTCCAGTGCCTCACCACCCTCTGATTAAAAAAAAAAAACAAACACAAGCAACTTCTCTCTAATATCAAATCTAAATCTACCCTTTTTGTTTAAGGCCATTCTTCTTGTCCTATCACTGCACTCCCTGACAAAAAGTCCCTCCCTAGCTTTCCTGTAGTCCCCCTTTAGGTACTGGAACTCCCCAGTGCCTTCTTTTCTCCAGGCTGAACAACCCCGGCTCCCTCAGCCTGTATTTGTAAGAGGTGCTCCAGCCCCTTGACCATCTTTGTGGCCCTCCTCTGGACTTATTCTAGTAGGTCCATATCCTTTTTTGTGGTGGGGGCCCCATAGCTGAATGCAGTAATCCAGGTTGGGTCTGACGAGAGCAGAGCAGAGGAAGAGAATTACAACCTTCAATATTCAGGCCACCATTCTCTTGATGCAGCCCATGATACAATTGGCTTTCTGGGCTGCAAGAACACATTGACAGTTCATGTCAAGCTTCTCATCAACCAACATCCCTAGGTCCTTCTCTTCAGGGCTGTCCTCAGTCCGTTCTCCTTCCAGCCTGTATTTGTAGCTGGGAGTCCCCCATCCCAAATGCAGGACCTTGCGCTTGACCGTACTGAACTTCATGAGATTTGCACAGGCCCACCACTCAAGCATGTCCAGGTCCCTCTCCAGGATGCCAGGATGGATCATGTCATCCATGCCATGCAGCTTGGTGTCATTAGCAAAATTGCTGAGAGTTCACTCAATCTCACTGTCAATGTCACTAATAAAGAGGTTAACTACTGCCTGTCCCAATAGTGGCCCTTGAGGAACACCACTCATTAATGATGACTGCAAGTGTTTGATTCTGAACATCCAGCTAATTTTTACCCACTGAGTGGTCCATCCATCAAATCTATCTCTTTCCAATTTAGAGACAAGGATATAACAGGGGGACAGTGTCAAAAGGAGAACACTGTCATGTTACATTAAAAAAGAGAATGTCTGGGTACCCTACAAAATCACTGTACATTTTTTTAATGAGATTAGAAAGGAAATATATTTGAATCCCATAGTTCTAGTGGAATCATTCTGACTGTACAATGCTCTAACTTTTGACAAAAAATATTTCCATATTTGCATGTGCAGAACAGAAGTCAGAACACCTTTTCTTAAACCACTTTTATGCGTTACCACATAAGGGGAAAACAAGACTTATTTTTAAATTTTATCAGAAGGGGGCAGTAGTTATAACTGTAAGAAGTTACAAAACTAATACAGAGGTAAGAATCTGAAACAAATTTCACATACTCTTCTCTTACAATCACAGTTTTAATTTTATTGTCACTGATTTATTTTATTTATATTAAGCATCAATCCAACATTAAAGAAACATTAAATCTAATAGAAATCTATGATAACAGTAGTCCTCAAATAAAAACTTTTTTTAAAAATTATTTTTTTGTTAAAGGAAATTTCATCACTTGCAGCAATTTCATATTGCTAATGTTAGTTGACAGAGTATGTTTCTACATATGCTAACTTTAACAATTTTTTAAATCTCTTGCTATCTGTGCCTGTTAGTAGCACTTTTATCAGTCACAAATACAATTACAGAGTTATGAACTTGCCACATCTTGATCAAATACATAAAGGTAATGATGTCCACATCAGGTTGCAAAAAATAAAATGATGACTTTTTGAAATAAATACTACTTCCCTAATAATAAAAAGGTAGAATATTTTAGATAACTCTGCACTTTCGGATACTAATTTTAGAACCTATACTGAAAATAATTTTGTACTTATTCTGGACCTTAACAACCTATTTCTATATCTTTGCATCATCTAATTGAGATAATCTTCTCATTTAATAACCTTTTTTTAAAAAAAATAAGAATGATAATAATATTAATACAAAAAAGCAAAAAGGTTTGCTAACTGCTTACAAAAAGGTTTGTAAACTACTGGAATAATCTGTGACCAGCTAAGAATCCATGGTATACATTTTTTTTTTTTTTTTTTTTTTTTCAGGTTTTCTGTGGTAGATCATATATTTCTTTCTTGTTTAGGAAGCAATTTTATTTTTAAATGGATTTTCCATGGATGTCTATATCTCACGAAAGTTTCTCTTCTGCAGAAGTGCTGAATACCATGTCTGTGTGCCCTTTTTCACTGACAAGCAAGGGAGGATTTTGTGAGTAGAGAAGCTGAATGCTCCATGCCGCTGGTACACACAGTAATCTCATTGATATAAAGACCCTGACAAAGGAAGAGACAATCCTTGAATGCCAAAGTGTTTTCTGAATTCCTGGATGGATGGATTGTTATCATATTAATCTTATTCTAAAGGAGTTTAGAGATAGGAGAAAGAGTCTTCCAAACATTCACACTGGCATTCTTTATACACCAATCATCTTAATGGACTTTTAACAGATAACCAAGTGAGATCAATAATCTACTTGAAAATTTAAAATGGAACTGTCCTAAATCTTATTTCCCTTGAACTGAACTCAAAATTTACATTTAGACAAAAATGAACATACACCAAAAGTCAACCTCAATTTGTAATTTCAAAATCTCATTAGCTTCCATCTTCCTTTCTTAACTTTACAACATGATTTATCTTCCCTGTACTTTATCTTCTTTAATCACACTCACTCTTCATGAAAACTTCATTAAAACCAGAAAGTTTCCAGTTGATGTAGCTGCATTCATTCGAGCTAAAAGCCTTGCAAGTCAGCTTTCCAAAGTGAAGTAAATGTGGGTTTCTTTGGATTTTTTTATGCACAAAACAAAAATGCTATACCATATGAGCTGGCAAGTGCATATCAGCCTTATACAAAAATAAATAAATACATAAATAATAATAATAATAATAATAAAGTAACCAACCACCACCACCAACAACAAAAAGAGAGAGCTCAATTTGCTTTACAGCAAATGAAACAAAAGTAAACATATGTAGTCGTCTTTCCCAAGCCACAGCAAGCTGAGGTTTCAAGCAAGGTTTCTGGTTTTCAAACAGAAGCATCACCTTTGCACTTTGTCTGCCTGAAATATATTTTATTCCCCATGATTTCCCCAGTAATTCTTTTTATATTTAAGCAAACTTTCAGCATTCATAGCCTCTTGTAACAAGTTTGTGCATGAGAAAGAACTCTGTGATTTTACATCCGAATCTCAAGTCAATGTCACTTTAGAGATGGGTAGCTTAAGAAAGATTAATATTTTCAAAGCACAATATAATATTTGTTTTCCTATTTTTTTTCATCAAAAGAAGAAATCATAAAAGTGAGGAACTATATATGAGTTGGCTAAACGCTTCAGTTTGCATTTTTTTCTAATTAAAAGTGAGCATTTACTTCTAATCATCTTTTTTTTTTTTTTTTTTTTTTCAATAAGGTATTATTTTGTAGTTCATTTCAATCTAAGGACAAATCTCAAAATATTAACAAAAGTCTGTCTTACACACCAAATAATATATTCAAACAGTT
The DNA here is from genome assembly GCF_011077185.1 of Oxyura jamaicensis. Taxonomy (NCBI): domain Eukaryota; kingdom Metazoa; phylum Chordata; class Aves; order Anseriformes; family Anatidae; genus Oxyura; species Oxyura jamaicensis. The sequence continues at coordinate 112,863,371 of NC_048894.1, read as the reverse complement.
TAAGTTACTAAGGAAATCTTCCTTGGAAAGGAACCATGCATATAACTCATTTAAAATTCTCCCTTGATATTTATGATACAAAAAAGTCAATGTAAACCAAGATTAGTACATGCCTTTTTGTCTAATGATATGAATTTCATAAATTCTTGATCTTTACTTGTGTCGTGTACAATTTAGATCATGTAGGTTTTGCAAAAGTTTTTGCTTTTTGTGTGTGTGTGTGTGTGTGTGTGTGTGTGTGTGTGTGTCTAAGCCTACAATATTTGACTGCGATAACAATCTTTAACCTAGGAACTACAGCATCTATGCTTAAGAAAGTACATAGTCATGAGTGAAACAGGCATACAGAAACTCAATGCATATCTTAAAAGGATAAATGCTTTCTGCTTTAGAAATCATTTAACTGAAACATTGAGTCTTCAGCTTGATAGAGAAGAAGCAGACATTGAAGAAGAGAACCAAATTCCAGTTTCAGCATCACTAAAATGTATTTATAATTAGCAAGCCTTCTTCCTGCACATAAAAGAGCCAATCAGTTTAGAAGGTATAAAACGCAAAATCTAGGCCAAAGTTAATTTTCTTAAGAGTTTTCAGATTTTCAAAGTCAACCTGATTTCTCATTGAAAAGTTTTATTCAGTAATAGGTGAGATTATTGTTACTGAGGTCAGATAGTTCTGTATTTAAAAAAAAAAAGGAAAGAAAAAAAAGGGGGGGGGGGGACACAATGACACAATACGTGTTCAAATAGCTATCATTCCCTAATTTCCCAGTATTCGCTTGGACTTTATATGAAGAATATAGAAAAAAAAAGATTATATCATACACATACATGTGCATGTACACTAAATATTCAAAGAAACGTGAATTCCATATTAATTTTAATATTTTAGTATAATAAAAAACTTCATCTTTTAGAATTAACATACGTTGCAAATGTATTGCCTGCTCTCAAAATGCGTTCTCAAAAGTTCTTCATATATTTTGAATGTCTGTATTCATGTAAACAGTGCAGAGTTAATTAACAATAATAATAATTATTATATATTTTTTAAAAAGTGGCTATTTTAAATCTCTTTCCAGTGTAAAGAATCATTTCAAAAGGAAAGTAGATTCACTGAAGTTTTTTTACCAAAATGTATCATGAAGGAAAAGTGCAGACAGGAAGAAATATATGACCATAGGTATCAAAAACATCAGGTATCAACAGGTATCTGAATATTTACCTTTACTTTATCATCTGGTTAGCATCCACCTGATGAACTAACTAAATAAATGAACACATTCTAAATGATGTTTTGTGTAATAATTATATTTATTACAAAGAGATACATTGAGGGAAATTTACTCAGGTGGGCAGTGAGCTCCACCACAACCACTCTCTCACTCCCCCTCCTCAAAGGGAAAGGGGGAGAAAGTATGATGGAAAGGACTCAAGGGTTGAGAGAAGGACAGGGAGATCACTCACCAATTATCATCATGGGCAAAACAGACATATCATAGAAAGATTAATGTAATTTATTACCCATTATTAACAAGCTAGAGCAGTGATTATTATTATTATTATTATTATTAATAATAATAATAATAATAATAATAAACATTTTTCTTCCATCCACCTTCTTCCACCTCCTCCTCCGAGCAGCGCAGGGGAACAGGGAGTGGGGGCTGCAGTCAGTCCCTAACGCTTTCGCTGCAATGCTCCTTCACAGTCCCTCCCTGCCCCTGCTCCCCATGGGATCCCTCCCACAGGATGCTGTCCTTCCCAAACTGAGCCTGCGGGAGCTGCCCACAGGCAGCAGCTCTCCAAGACCTGCTCCAACATGGCTCCATACCACAGGGTCCATCCCCCAGGAGCAAACTGCTCCAGCACGGGTCCCCCACGGGCAGCAGCTCCCCTCAGACCCCCTGCTCCTGCGTGGGCTCCTCTCCACGGGCTGCAGCGTGGAGATCTGCTCCGTGTGGGACCCATGGGCTGCAGGGGGACAGCCTGCTCCACCAGGGGCCTCTCCACAGGCCTGCTGCTGTGTGCCTGGAGCACCTCCTGCCCTCCTTATGCCCTTGGGGGCTGATGGCCTGGTTCTAACTCCACTCTCCCAGCTGCTGTGGTGAGGAGTTTTTTCTCCCTTTCTTAAATGTGCTCTACCAGAGGTGCAAATACCATCGCTTATAGGCTCACCTCTGGGCAGAGGTGGGTCCCTTTGTAGCTGGCTGAAACTGGCCCTTACCTTACATGAAGCAGCTTCTGGACTCTTCTCAGTGAGGCCACCCCTGCAGCCCCCCCCCCTCCCCCCACCAAAACCTTGCTGCGTAAACCCACTACAGTGGGATATTTATAAAATTTTATCATTCACTTTCAGACTCATCATTTGTCTTTGGGACTTAATGAAACCCCACGACCCAGGAAAATTCAGTGACTCAGCATGCTAATGTAAGACTTTTTAAAAAACAAACAAACAAACAAACAAAAAATTAGTATCTCTCAGCATGACAGGGCTAAATGCTGATGTCAGCCATCAGATCACCCATTTATTCCTGGCACCTGTATAACAACTACATAGGGTTTTTTGCTTTCATCTGTTCAGCTCTTCAAACCAGGTGACCTAAAAAGCTGAACCTGAATTACACAGATTCAGAAGTATTGCAAAGGTTGCGTAGTTTTCTCACATTATCACAAGGTGATGGTGAAGCACTAGTAAAGTTTCTATAAAAATTAAGGTGAGGGAAAAAGAAGATATCAGTTTAGATGCAACCCAGTTTAGAAAAAGGAAACAGGAGGAATCACAAGATTTGTCTTTGTGTTTCAGGAGACGCTCAGCACCTTTGGTGTCCCACTGACATTGCTCTTGAGATCAACTGATCCAGAACCAGGGGAAGCTGAGAACAGACACCATCCTGCCCATGGCTCCTCTGGTACTAGCCTGAATAGCTGATATTTCTTGCAGAGAGAACTGTGCTTCCCAGAAGTGCTAAAATATACATTGTTCTCCCAGGGTGCAGTTTTTGTCATGGCTTTTGCTTCTGGTCTGTGAATGTCTGCTCTGCCCATCTTGCATACGGGCTGAGAAATAAACCCAATTCCTCTGAAATCCTGAGGAGTCACTTTGTGAGGTTCCAAGAATTTTTTACTTCAGGGTCAATGTGGATGACTCTTCAGCTGAAAGATGCTTCTTTTATGATGTCTTTCCTCAAGTTCTTTGGGAGCTGAATTGCCACTTACCCCTACAAAGCTGAAAAAACATTTGACCATCTAGCTCAAACAGGATTCTAGAAAAGAGAACCTCAAAAGGAAGCACACCATAAGGAGCCATTTCTCCTTATTTTGCCTAGCGCTTTTCTAACATTACAGATGTCTACTTCTAATGAGTTCAATAAACTGTTTTTCTGCTGCTTTAATAGACTCTGAAAATGCAGTTATGGCCTCTGCCCTCCAGAATAACATGAAAAAGGCACTGAACTCAAGAATCAGAATATAAATTTGTTACAGTCATGATCCTTTCTATCTGAATGCCTCTAAATCCAAGACGTTAGACATGGATTTGTTATTTACACAACATTTTACAGTGCTCTAAGCTTTTAATGTATGTAACAAACTGTCAAACATATAGTTAGACTATTACATGTTAGAAGCTTTAATTATGGAGTGCTTCAAACACTTTCTATGTTATGCCATCTGGTTCACAGGGACTTTAATGAATTCATAAATTTAATGGAATATTTCCTGCATTCAGAATGCTGAAAATTGGTTACTATCCACAAATAAATGACAGATTTGTCAACATATCAAAAAAAAAAAAAAAAAAGAGCACAGTCCTTTTCAATTTGAATATTAAATTGTCAGCCAGTTTCTAAATGCTAATAACTATTGCTTAAATAATCCTGTAGCATTATTTTTATTCATTTTAAATTTTCAAACATTTCTCAATCCAGGGATTTTCTACATTTTCAAATGGAGAGATTATTTCTCATATGATTTGTAGGTGCTACTAATGTTTGCTTGTTTGTTTGTTTGTTTGAAAAAAAATCAGAGTTGAATGTGTTCTCTGATGTATTTCCTGTTTATCTATAGAAGTGAATGTAATTAGCTTCAGCCCTAGGGTACTCATGGGGTTGAAGCAATTTTTAATGCAGACATTATTTTCCATTGTTTGAAACAATTCATTAAACAGTACGATCCTCTATTTTTGACCAAGACCATAATAATAACAAAACAATAAAAACACTCATGATGATTTACTTAGATGTAGTATGAACCATAAACAACCAGAACAATAATATTACACTGCCCTGAATTGTTGAAAAAGGATTCTCCTCCTGAATGAACAGAAGCCTAATCAGGTAAACATATGCAATAACATATGTTATGGGTCTCATATAAGTCATGTATAACATTACCTCTTTTGTTAGCCGATTTTCTTTAAATCTCCAGAAATTCTGATTTCAACATTTAAAACATTTTAGGACTTTTCTAGGACAAACCTTCATCTCTAGATGATGTATCAGATTTGAACTAGACAGCAGTCAGAAGATATTTTTGTCCAATATATTACATGAACGTTATATTACTATTCTTTGGACGTGTTTACTCTCAATTTAGTACAAATTTTAGTTCAATTAATTATGTCTGCAATACTAAGATTATTTTCCTGAAAACAAAACACAAAACAAAACAAAACAAACTACAAAGATGGCTAATTATAGAGTTTACTTAACAGGAATGTTGATATAATGTTATACAAGTCACTGCATCTCCAAATGTACTCAGTACATTACATGTACTCATTTATGTTCTTCTGGAGCATCATAGGTTTCTCAAGTGGCATGAATAACCTCTGTATTCAAGAAGAGGTGGTAAATATTCCACAGTTCTTCTATCTAAAGAGAAATCAAACTTAGTTGAAAGTCAGATGAAAAAATACAGGGCAAGGAAATGAGTTTGTGTTTACTCATGTCAACACTAAAGATTTTTGCTCTTCATATTGTATAGAGCATACAACTATCTGAGAAAAGAAATGCATTAAAATTTATTTAAAATAGAATAAAGAATTTTGTTGGATGAAGTATGTGAAAACAATAGTAATTTCTACACAATGTATAAGGTATTAAGAAAATTATCTTTTAAGTCAGTAAAGTATTCAATCACAGTAAAGATAAAGATTACAGTTGGGTTTTGGATTCACTTCTTGAGAAGATTTTGTTACATTATTTGGCCATACAGAAACGTATAAAATCATTATGCCTTAGACCAATCACGGGAATATAATCATATTTAAAAAAAATAGAAATTTAGTAGAATAAGAAGCTGAAGGAGGGGAAGAAAAGATTCTCAGATGATTTTGTGTTCAAATATATTTGGACATCTTCCCCTAAGGACAAGAGAGGTACATATATCTGAAGGTAGATTTTGGATCAGTACCATGTCATCTCAGAATTAGAATCTGGATTAGAGGAAGAGATAAAAATACATTCTAGTAGTGAGAAAGATGTACAAATAGAAAGTGAAAAAGAACATCGAACATGCAGAAGAAACAAATTCAGACTGATGTTGAATTAAAAAAGGAAATAATAATAGTAATAATAATAATAATAATAATAATAATAAAGTTTACTTGAATAGAACTTAAGTCAGAAAAAAAGAAAAGGCTGGCCAAGACAAAATGCAAATCTCATTACTCTGTAAAACATAGAAGGAAATATAAGATGCCATATATTTCAACGAGAGCTATCTATAAAACCAAACCACCACCACCAAAAACTTTTTTGTAGTTGGAGTAAATTCAATGACTTCAAAGAAGTTACAGCAGACTAAAATCTTGCCATACATCTGTTTAAAAAAAAAAAAAAAAAAAAAAAAAAGTTTCATATTACACAGGACATTGTTGGAGACAACGTTTACCATTCTAGCAGTAGTCCACGGAATTTATTCTATTACACTGTTACTGCAACAGTACTGGATTCAACATGATGAGAAAATAGATTCTTAATTTCTTTAACTATATGGGAATTATTGTTTCAGTTATCCTCTAAATAAATACAAGTCAAAATAAGTAAATTCAGTTCTTCCATATCTTCCATCCTTTCGTCAGGAAAAAAAAATAACTTCAGAAAAAATAAATACTGAAGACTGAAAATAATGAGAAACATCAGTATATCTCAGTAGCCAGTAGTCTAATAAAGAATGCTGATTTCACCAAAACTGAGTGCCTGAGTGTATTTGGTTTTGACAGGGATAGAGTTAATTTTCTTCTTTTTGTCTGGTATGGTGCTGTCTTTTGGATTTATGATGAAAATAGTCTTGATAACACAATGATATTTTAGTAGTTTCTGAGCAGTGCTTGCAAGGACTTTTATCAAACTGCCTGATAGCAAGTAGGCTGGAGATGCACAAGAAGTTAGGAAGGGACACCACCAGGACAGCTGACCCAAACTGACTGAAGTCCATGCCACATGACGTGATTGATGATCAGCAATAAAAGCTGGGAAGAAAACCATTATGAGTGGTGAGCCCTTCTTTCCTGCAAGTGGCTGAACACTTGCCTGCCAATGGGAAATGGTGAATGAATTCCTTGTTTTGCTTCTCTTGTATGTGCAACTTTTGCTTTACCTAATAAGCTGTTCTTAACTCAACCTACAAGTTCTTGCACTTTTCCTTTTTCCAGTTCTCTTCCCCATCCCACTGGGGAGGACTGAGAAAGTGGCTGTGTGGTGCTGAGCTGCCTGCTGGGGCTGAAACAGTTCTCAGCTACTGATGAAGTATCTGAGGGCCAGGAATTTTTCAGTTTAGAGAAATGAGTCCTTGGATTTGACAGGATTTTTCCAAACCAAGAAATCTCAAATAAATTAATTTATTCTAAATTAAGAAACCAATTCTTTATGAGAAAATCAGACAAGAGATTTGGGCAAGTGATAGTTTATTTGCTCAAATGAATATTCTAGACACTACATTCCAGGAACTGGAAAGCGGGTCTGGAAAAATATAAGACAATGGGGAGAAAAAAAGTCCCTTCTTAGGTGAATATGAAGTTAATGTTCTACTTTGCCAATTTAAAAAACTTAGGAGATTCCCTTAAAATGTATTTGTGTAAGCAAAAATCATGTGTAATCAAAAAACTGAGGAAATTAAGGATTTTGGATCATTTGTATTTGTGGGAATGCAGGCATAATCAGAGTCTTATGAAAACAAAATGATACATATAAAAATGAGCTATTGATTTGGTTAGAGGCAAAATATCCAGTTTATATGCTTTTCTCTGAAGTCCTTAACAGATTAAAATAACAGCAACAATAAGTAAATAAATAAAAACACATAATATAAATGAACACAAAATATAGTCCAAATTTCAGAGAACAGTACTTGGCAGTTTTAGTAATCCTATCCCTCTTTGCAACCTGGATATACTGTCTGACTTGGGAGGTCAGAATACTTTTGTTACCAGAACATCTAGATGGTGTCAAGTAATCTTCTGAAACCATATGGTTTAAGATATCCCACAGATTTTGATTTTGAGTGCTGGGCCATTAGTACCTTCAATGGAGTGATTTTCTCTGGAAAATAAATACTTGTTTGTGAAGCTACAGCTGTGCAAGATAACAGTCAGGCTACAAGGGATGACAGCTTCAGCACTTTAGAATACCTTTTTATTTCAGTGGTAACAAGAGCTCTTTTGGATCAAGAAAGTCTAAAAAACATTCACCAAGGGACAAACAAGTCCCTATGACCCCTTGACAGTTCCCTGTTGTCACTGTTGTAGATGTAATTCAGGTTCTTTCATTACTTCTTATTTGTTCTTTTGTATTTACTGGGACAAAAATAGGTCAGGGTCAGCTTATGTGTTTACTGAATGAAACCTAAGTCCACATTTTCAAAATCATTTGCCTTTTTTATTATTATCTTGATTTTTATTTTATCCTACTTGAACTACCAGGAACTTTCCCATAAGTAACACTACAAGTCGTGCATAACCTGCCTGGCAGCACTCTTTTTGCTCACATTAATTCTCAGTTTCACAGCCAATGTGAGGTAATTAATGACAGCACATGGACAGCATATTCCTGCTGTTCTCATAAGCAACCTTTCATAGTCTCCTGATGCCAGGACCAAGAGGATTATAACATTGATGTCTCTGATTCATTTACATTTTCCAAAGCTTTTTTTGTATCTAAGTTGTATTTAAATGCACATCAAAAAAGGCCTGTATGAGAATAAAATAATAATAGAATAAAAAATGAAAATAAAGCAAAACAAAACAAAAACAAAAATCACCACTGATGCTATTTTAGGGGATACTAGAAAACTGGGCAGATTAGGACAGATCACTTGTCATACTTTTCAATTGTAGTAGAAAAGCTAGAATGAGAAAACTTTGAAAATACAAGGAAGTGTTGAACTAAGGCAGTTCACCAAACGATACAAGGAAAGGTCTCAAAAAGTTTTGTGTTTTAGGAAGCTAGAATAATATTTTCCTGGTACGGTAGCACAGTGTCAGTTATTCCAAACTAAAACATAAAGAATAAAATAATAATAATAAAAACAAATAAAACCTTTGATCTCAAAGATAGGAAACCAACGGCTGTCTCCTCTTATCAGATACTTCCCAATACTTATTGGGAAGTATTCCCTTTGAAACCAACCACAAATGCATGATAAATAGACGCATTTTACAGTGGAGGGATACAACTTTTTTTTCCTGTGGTGAAGGGATGTTTTTCCCTTGGTGATGTTTTCCCCATGGTGAAGAAAAGACCATGTTATAAGAAGTTGTGAAATTTATCAGAAATTTTTGTATTGATTATTGCAATATTAACTTGTTTTATAGAACTAATCATTTTAGCACTACATCAAAAAATATCAATAAAGTATTTTAAATATTTTTTTTTCTTTTCTTACTTTTAAAAGTATTCTGAACAGTTGACAGAAGATATTTCCATGTATAGCATAACTTTAGGTTTTACTTCAGAGAGCAGAACTTGGAATTGCATTTATCTTTAAAATATCCACAGAACACTGCTTTGGGGAATTTTAGTCATTACATTGAACAGAAAATAAAATTATAGTAAGAAAAAAACAGATACCAGTGTATTTAAAACAAAATGAGCGGCTTCCAAGTTTTAAGAAGCAAAGAGTTCCTACCTGACGTGAAATATCCAGGCTTAAATTCCCACATTGCTTGATTTTGTCCATTTCTAATCAAAATTTTTATTCAGTTTCTAAGAATCTTTTGTAATATTTCTTCTTTTTTTCACCTGGCATTTTGCTATGAAGAGTCTCAATTTTCTAAATATATATATATATATATATTGCTATTGCTAATATTATTATTATTATATAATGTCGCATTTTTTCAAAGATTTGATTTCTACAAAGCATATTAAAATTATCGTTTATTGAAACTTTTCCTGTTGAAGTCTATTACATAAAATATAGTCAAAATACTTTTTTTTTTTTTTTTTTTTTTTTTTTTTCCTAGGGATTTACTATATCTATACTTTGCCTTATAAATAGCAAAAACATTCCCAAGTCTGCAAACAGCAAATAATTAGACATATTCTCAAAGAAGGTCTTGAGTTTTGCAAGGTCTGTCTTTGGAGTACAAGTAACTGTGTTACAGCTCTTGGTGGGTGAGCAACAGTTTTTTACTGAAACATTCTGGAACTGCTGCTTCAGATGTTCATTAACTCCCCACTGGCTTTCAACTTCAGATGACTTTGCTTCTGTAATATGGTAATCCTTGTTTCAGTTTCCCTTCAGAAAAATGTTTAATCTTTTGATGGACTTTTTAGTCAGAACACATATACAGCCCTCTTCTAGGATTAAAAGAGAAAAATAGAAAGGGGGTCCAGTACAATTCATGTTACTTTACCCCTCATCCAGATCATTGATTCCTGTTACTATCTCGCTGAAACACGATGTTTGCCTCCCCTAAGGCAAAGAGTTGCTCTCTGAGATCATAACAGCTCTTAGTGTTGCTATTACAGCTGTCAACATCTTTCTACTTCCTCAGCTTAAACCAATCTTTGGTTCTCTTCATTTTTCAGCTTTGGGACATGGTCATTCAACATCTACTTTGAAATAATTCAAATACACTTGGCTTTCCAAAAAATAATAATTGCCTTTGCTTGGGATAAAGTTATCAGTAAAGATGCTCTATCACGACTTCTGGAAAGAACCAATTAAACAAGAAAGGCATCCAAATTACACTACAATGCACATAGTTTCTTCATTTATCCAGGCTATTTCCTGTGTGCATTCTGCATCTGACCAACCAGATCTCCTATATCTTCCTTGTATTTTCTACTGAAAATCCCCTAAAACCCAACAGAATCTGTTCCACCCCACTCTACTCAGCCCAAAACACATGCTTTCTACACTCATGCAGCTCTTATATAGCCATATATAAGCTATATGAGCTATATATATATAGCTCATATATAGCCACAAAAATGGCTTTTAATGCCCATCGTTCTTGCATTACATTTCCCAAAATGCTTTTAGCTTGTAGTCTGATATTGAAGAGTCAGCACCCTTCCCTACAGCACCATCATTTGAGAAATACGTTATGGAATGTACCTCTGAATCATCACTTTAGAAATGTGATTTGGATTTTTTTTTTTTTTTTTTTTTACTTCACCTGTTCATCTACATCTTTTATGGCAATGAATGCTGCTTACAATCCCAGGTCAATAAAGCAAGGTAACTCTCTTCTTTTATATGAGACTTCCTTTTTTTAACTTAATTTGATGTTCACTCATGCCTGTTGGATACCCATTCATTCATTCTGCTTTCTGACACCTACTTTTTCTAAAGCTCACAACAGGCCTTTAGCCTCAGACAAATATCTGCATGTTCTTTCAATCTATCAATTACTTCTGCTCCTGAAACTCTATATTACTACAGTCTTACAGCTTTCACATTAATTTTCCTCCTGCAGGACCACCTAAGAAATCACATGGGCAAGTTCCAAAATGTTGGTGGATTTTAAGTTGCTCAAGGTTACGAAAACCCAGTTCATGCTGTTACTTAATAACTATCATTCAATTAAAAATGTGAAGTTTGAAAAAAAAAAAAAAAAAAAAAAAACAGATTTTTATTATTTATTTATTTGTTTGTTTGTTTATGTTGCTGTATTGTAATAAGATGCCTTCATCTTGTTTCAAATCATCACTTGATACAAAAATAAAGTGTGACTTCTTAGAAATTGGGCTGGGGAAAATTATACTTGAAATTACAGGAATATACCTTGATCAATAAATGGAAGAGGTAATTACTCTTTCTTACTTCATTGCTGGAGGTGGCAGAGATGGATTGGAAGTAATGAACATCATTATTGCCATCACATATTTGCAGGTATACAGTGCAGCAGCTGTGAGATTGCATCACTTTAATCTTAAAATATGTCTTGGTCAGAGCAGTAAATTAGATGCCACTAAAACTAGTTGGAAATTTTTCTATGATTTATTGTTGTTATAGAGAGATGATTCATTGAAATCAGAATATTTCATAACAAGTCACCATTTAAGTTCAGAAAAAAATGTTTGTTATATTTATTTATTTATTTATTTATTAAAATAGCAGAGATAGTTCTTTATGTACTCCAGAATGGCCAATGTTGCAAATGATACCAACCTGGGAAATGGGAGACCAACTTTAAGACATTCTGTTGGGGTGTATTCTCATACTGGTCTTTAGAACCAGATTCTTATATTTTACCTTAACAGTTTTTTGTCATTTCTGTTAAATATCTCTTGAGCCGGAAGAGATATACATACAGTAGTCATATCTAGTAGATAGATAGTGGACAGATAGCATAAGATATTTAATTAGGATGGGAGAGCTCAAGTTTTCCTATAACAACAACAAGAAAACATGTAACAGGAGACACTCAGAGAAAACTTACGTCATCTTACAACTCTTCCATAAAGAGTATTCACCCATGATATAGGATTGGTAAAATCAAATAATACTGCCTGGATCAGGTTAAGTAAACGCTTAAATGTGTAGCCCTCTTCTTCCAGAGGACACAGTCTTGTACTTAGTTCACTCAAATAACAAGCCCTTTGCATTTAGAGATGATTTTTTGTTGTTGTTTTTGTTTTTGAGGGAAAGCAACTGTTTCTGCACTTTAATTGCTACAAGCGAAAGCCAAATCCTGAACATGTCACTCTTCTTCATGTATCCATTCCATTCCACTTTTTTTTTTTTTTTTTTTTTTTTTTTTTTTCTGTGCTTAAAAGGCTTAGCCAGGAAATGTTTAAATTTTCATAATGCTGCTGTGAATCTGTGACCACAATGACAGTTATAAGCAATTAAAAATAAAATAAAATAAAATAAAGACGTTCAAGTCTGCAGATCTTTGGCTAAAAAATGCTAGTCTTTTTCTTCATTTCTTTGTTTCTTTTTCTTTTTAATAGAGAAACTGCATATTTCATATTTCTTCACCCTCTTGGGTGATTTTTTACTTGTTCTGATTTTAGAGAACTAGAACTGAAACAATGACTGCTTCAGAAATCTACAACTAATTTATCTTCTTTTCTTTTAGAAAGGCAGCTGTCAGCATATTTTAACACTGTGAAAAAGACTGCTAAATTGATGCTTCTTTTTTGAAGAAGAAAAAAAAAGCCTTTCTAGAGATAGAGTAAGAATAAATAAGGTAAATAAGTGTCTTAAGGTAAATAAGTGTCTTAATATTTTAAATTACACATGATCTTTCTTTTGTATTGAAAAAGGTAGAGATGAATCTATACAATGTAATTTTAACTCATTAAGATAAATGCTTGCAAACTGAAGTCTGAATTCAGGAACCTAAATGAAAAAAAAAAAAAAAAAAAAAAAAAAAAAAAAACCATTGTGACTTCATTCTTTTACAAAAGAAATCTAACAAATGAGCAAACAAAACTAACACAGGAAAAAAAAAAAAAAAAGGAAGAAAAAAAGCATACACACACAAAGGAGCTAGTTTTCCAACTGCTTCTAATTTTCTGGTTAGTGCTTGATTATTCAGTTAACCAAATTTGTCAACAACAGATTTATGTTCTTACTAAAAGAAAAAAAAATAAAAAAATATTTTAGTATACTGCTCACATCATCTGTAATAGTTCATTAGTCACATCTGGTGATCTTAGCATGAGGTTTGGCACATATAGGGGTTGGCCCAAAGACTTCCATGTTTGGACCCCTCAGGTGATCATAATTTTCTACACAGAAATCAGCATGTGACTTTTCAAATGGATAGTTCACCCTTGTAAAGACCTTTAAAAATAAGAATTAAAAGCTGCAGATAAAACAGCTTTGCTAAGCTGTTGTAACAGTGAAATAGAGATAGAAGAAATACTATACATAACTTAATTTTTCCTTTGAGAAGGAAAGGCACAAAACAGGTTATTCCTCTGGGATCTTCCACTCCTGTGAAGCTAGTAAGTGGCTTTTTTCACTCACCTATCTGGCAAATGGTAGACAACATCCTAACTTCTCCCTGTAGGTGTGGAGAAATATGGAAAGCCTTGTGCAGTTTAGTTGTTCTATCTGAAATCAGGATACTGGATGGTTTGGTGACTAATCAGTTAAACTCTGAGGCTCAAGAAGGCCAAAAGCAGCACAAGAGCAGTCATGAAGAATCTTCTTTTCTCTTATTAAACTGCCAAGAAAACAACCTGAGTATATTCAACATACACATTACCCTGATGAAATCAGGGAATAGATGTTCTAGAAGTACATATGGGACCATTGGTTTTGAATCACATTGCAATGGCTCTGCAAAATTGAATTCTTACAGAGTATTCAGGCATGGCTTCAGGGCAGTCACCAAGGCTCCATCTCGTAGTGGGAGACATATGCTAGCTTTAAGCTAACTAGGTTGGGTATTGCTATCAATGTAGCCATAGCAACACAGAGCTCAGCCTGTGCTCAGCTCTGAACTGCCGCAGTGACATGAGAGCGGCCAGAACGCTTGCTAGTTAGTGTAAAGCTAGCTTGGGTATGCCTGTTTGTTCTGAAGTGACTGTGATAACCACCTACTCCAAGACTGCCAGGAGACAGATAATTCTACTCTGAAAATCTTTATGCAAAGTGAATATCTGCTGGAAGATACGACTTTTGGATTTGGCATCATTAGAAAGAGTAATGTTTTAAGAACAATTGATGTAATTTATATGAAGGGTATGATGAGTGCTTTTCTAGAACTGGACTGCTTGAACATTATTAGTAGTAGTTATTATTTTCTGTTGCTTTTGATGTTGTTGAATGCAGAACAGCTCCGACTTATCTTTATTATCTTCCAGATACATTGCACACATACACACTACACATTTTACCAAAAATAAAAAATAATCTAAAGACAAAACAGAAAAGTTTTGCATTTCACAATGGTTGTGATAATGCATTTGAGTTTTTGAAGCTGTTAAATATTATAACATTAAAGACCACATAGTTATGCAAAGAGAAATGTATAACAGGTGTAACAAAGATCTATGTATAAGGAAACTGACAGAGGAACACTCTTTTATATACAGTTGTTTCATCTACAAACTTAATGTCTATTATGTTTTCTCCACAACTAATGAGGGAGAAATAAAACATAAACTAGTCACTTGCTTTCCTTTTGTTTGTGGTCCTTCAGTCTATACAATCCATTGAATATGGAATTCAAAATTTAAACCAGTAAGATTTTTATTTATTTATTTATTTATTTACTGTAAGGTTTTTAAGGCAGTTGAAAAATATTGCTCACTTGTCATTTACTTTCATTACACATCTCTATCTCTAGATGTAGTCAGACCTTTTCCATTTATTGATAAAGAACATTGAGCTGAAAGAAATATTTGTGAAAATGTATCATCTTATGCAAACTCCATTTAAAAATATAGAAAGTATTTTGTGACTGATGAAATATTCTGTTTGACATTTTTGGAACAGATCTTTTCTTTTTATTTTATCTGTAAAATATTAATATGAAGACTTTTTACTTGAAAGAATATGTTTCGATTTCATCATCATGAAAAAAGTGGATGCAAACAGATTATTTCTTATTTTCATTTCATTAGAAATAAAGTTTTTGTTTGTATGTTTGTTTTCCCTTTGGAATCAAAATACAATACCTGGAAAAAAAAAAAAAAAAAAGAAAAAAAAAAAAAAAGGAAAATAAAATAATCTACAAAGCTTTCCTCCATGCTTAATTATCCACATAGAATCGTAGAATGGTTTGGGCTGGAAGGGGCCTTAAGGATCATCTAATTCCAAACCCCTGCCATTGGCAGGGATACATCACACTAGAACAGGTTGCTCAAAGCCCCATCCAGCATGACCTTAAACATTTCCAAGAATGGAGCATCCACAGCTTCTCTGGGCAGCATGTGCCAGTGCCTCACCACCCTCTGAGTAAAAATAGTCTTCCTAATGTCTAATCTGAAACTGCCCTCATTTAGTTTAAAGCCATCACCCCTTGTCCTATCACTCCACTCCCTGACAAAAATTCCCTCCCCAGCTTTCCTGGAGGCCCTCTTTATGTGTTAGAAGGCATTCACTTAGGCTGAACAATCCCAACTCTTTCAACTCTTCTCTGTCTTCATGGGAGAGGTGATCCAGCCCCTTGTCTTTTTGGCCCTCCTCTGGGTTCATTCTAAAAGGTTCACGTCCTTGTGGTGGGGGCTCCAGAGCTGAACGCAGAACTCCAGGTCTCACAAGGCCAAGAGAGCAGAGCAGAGGGGGAGAATCAAATCCCTCGATCTGCTGCCCACTCTTCTGCTGCAGCCCAGGATGCAGTTGGCTTTCTGGGCTGCAAGCACACATTGCTGGCTCATGTCTAGCATCTCATCAACCAACACCCCCACATGCTTCTCCTCAGGGCTGCTCTCAATCCATTATCCACCCATACTGTATTTATGCTTGGGATTGCCCTGGTCTAGGTGCAGGACTTTGCACTTGGCCTTGTTGAACCTCATGAAATTCTCACAGGCCCTCCTCTCAAGCCTGCCTAAATCCCCCTTGATCCCTTCCCTACAGCATGTTGACCACACAGCTTGGTGCCATTGGCAAACTCCTACTATGCATGTCGCTGACAAAGATGTTAAATAGTGTTGATCCCAATATCAACTCTTGTGGAACACCATGCCTTATTGATCTCCGCTCAGACATTGAGCTCTTTGAGTGCAACCATCCAGCCAATTCCTTACCCACCAAGTGGTCCATCCATCAAATCCATGTCTCTCCAATTTAAAGACAAGGATAACATGGGGGAGAGTATCAAACATCTTTATACAAGATGAAGTCAGGCTTATCCATTAACATATAATTTCCATAGTCTTTTAGTAATATTGCTAGTAACAACCTAGACTTGAAGCAAGATAAACTGTGAGAAAGCAATATCTACTTTAAGTAGGAATATTACTCTCATCTTTCCTTAGTGTTTTTCAATTCTGATTCATATGAAAAGCATTCTCCAAAATGAATGATAAGTTGTTTGATTAAGGATGATTGTACTGGCAAGATGAAACATTGACAAGTACTTTTCAGTTAGATATATATATACATACATATATGCTATATATATATTTATGTATGGGTTTTGAGGGTAAACTTGCCTCAAGTTTTCAAGTTTTTCTGTGCAAACCTTTACTGCAGAATTTTTAAAATTAGAAGTAATTCCTGCTGGTGGTAATCCTGTTATCTGTGAGTAAGAATACCGAACCTGACAGAAATTCAATACTTTCTCTATATACTTAGACTTATGAGCTCATTGTGAGCAAGTCTAGCAACCCAAAAATGTTCTTGCACTGCATTTCACTATTCAGGAAGGCCCTTCCTATTTCTGTTTAGTTTCCTGAGTAATTCCTGTTCATCACATTAATTTACAGCCAATCATATATATTTCAGCTAGAAAACATCCATAACAGTTCACTGAATGGGAAGATAAGTTCAAAAGCCTAGTTTCCTGCTCTGCAAGCCCTGAGAAAGACAAAAATATCCAGGATGAAGTGGCTGACAATGTTCCTCTACAAAGTTTTAAAATTAACTTTATTCTTATTCCAACAGTTTTCATCTTAGAACAATGTAGAATTTCACCAAGGTTTTTCAACTAAATATGGTTGGGGAGGGAGGGGGGAGAGGGGGGGAGGACTCCTGCCACTGCACTCAAGCTGTCAAGTGGCAATCTCAAATAAACCACGATGTCCAAATACTTACCCAGTGGGTCTACTGCTGTTTGCATCCTTGTTAATAAGCTATTCTGAAGTCACTTGTGGTGTGTTCTGGTCTGTTGAAACCAGATTTTCAGATTGTCTATGGCAACTATAGAAAAGTAATTTCTCAGATGTGAAAATTCATATCATTCACTAACAAATGTTTTAACCTTAGTGATTCTGCCTTAGGTAGAATGCATACAGGTCCCAGACCTTTATGGTGGTCAAATTCATTTGGAAAAGGGAAGTATGAGTAGCTTTCTGTCAGTAGGATTTCTCTCTGCAGGTGGCTTCGGTGCTTCATAATTAAGAAATCATGCTGTTGTGCAAAACGAGCTACTTACAGAGGCCTTCATGGAGATCTGTTTCTCATCTCTTGTATCAAGAAATATAGCTGTCTAATAATAAGACTTAAAGAAAAATGGAAGGTGACTTGTAACAAGTCTATCAGCTATTTTTGCATTCATTCTTCTGTTGGAGCTGCAAATTTGGGAATGGTTCCCATCTGCACAAGAACATTTAATTTTTGATAGAGTCCATGTTATATTCTCTAGAAAGTCAAGCTTCTATCTGAGGAAGCTTATATTTGACAGTTGTAATGATATCCCAGCAAAGAAGCCATAAAACATCTTGCAAAACCCATCACCTCGTGTTCAAACATGGTCAGTCTCTGTAGCACCTGTCCTTGGAAGAAACATCAGAAAGATAACATTGGTTCAACACTCAACAAGCAATGATTCACCTGAAGAGAAAAGAGACTTTTGCAGGTTCAGGCCAGCTGTTAGCCCAACCCCTCTGCTTCCGTTAGCTCTCCAGAGGACAAGCAAGAATCCAAGGTCAGCTTCCTACAACACCTTTGCCTAGCTGCCAGGTATTGAATGCTCAGGGTTAGGCTGCCTGTGCTCTGGGCCAGCTCTGACAGTGCCCAGCCTTGAAGCAGAGAGATTTTGTTGAAAGAGTTGTGAAACCTCTGCAGGGGCTCAAACCTCTTCCCACAAGAGCTGCTCTTGCCTCAGCTATGTAGTAGTAGCAGTTGTGTCTGCACCTGGCCATGTGTGCCCTTTATCTGGACCCTGAGCATGGGCTGGAGCTGCATGGGCTGACTTTGGGCACTGCCACTGGACATCCTTTGCACTCCTTGCTGGACTACCATGAGGTTGTGTCATGTGTGGGTCCCTTGCTGACCATGCTGCCACCCCAACTCCCAGCTCACCAAACCTTACACACAGCGAAGGGCAGACTGAGAAGCAGACAGGGCTCTGGAAGAGACAGAAGTACAGGAGGTGTCAAGAAAATGGTACAGGGCACTGGTGACAGCAGGATGTGATTACAGGAATGTTCTCTTCTAGCCTTTCCAACACAATGGAGTAACAGTTCTTAACTGGATTTTTGACAAATGCACGTGTACAGAACTACACAATTGGAAAGAAATGCTGTTATCTAAGGAGTAAGGTGACCTGTGCAGTTTGCACAACTACTACAGTTTGTGGCTGAGGGGTTAGGAAGCAGCAGTCATGCATGTAGATGGAGAGAAGGTATCTGTGAATTCATGAAGTTCAGGTCATCCTTCATATCCAAACCACAGATTACTACCCTTAAGTTTTTCTGAACTAGTGTCCTTAGTTTTTTATATGCTTTGAGATAAATTGTTACTGGCTCAAAACTGCAAGTAGCCCAGCATGAGAGGAGGGAGAAATGAAGTATGAAGGAAGTAGCAGCTGCAGTTGTACACAGGAGTTGATCAGAAGCAAACTGACAACATCCGCCAGCACTGTACTGGCACCAGACAGTAAGACTTGTCAGTATTTTAAAGTTAGCACTGCTCTAAGAAATAGAGATCATTGTTCTGAATATCAAATCTTTAATTTTAGTACATGGTTTAAGAAGCCACGAGGTAACTTGTATATAACAGTGTTCTGTTCTGAGAGAACCTGTCTAGATGTGGCTCTGGGCAGCCTGCTGTAGTGGTTGACAGCCCTGACCAGAGCAGGGGGGTTGAAACTAGATGATCTTTAAGGTCCTTTTCAATCCAGGCCATTCTATGATTCTGTGATTCTACGAACCTTCCTCTTGTTGCACATACCCTTTCTGTCACAACAGTATGTGTTGATATTGTGCTATATTTGAGATGCTGTGGTTGAAAGATACTAGAAAAATATTGCTGAGTTTAGGTTCAGATTTTGCATTTGTTTGGTAGTACAAGGAGTATGTTCTCAGGCACAGAACATTTTCCTGCATCTTATTCCAAGCTTTGGCATTTTGAGTTCAGACAGTTCCTATCAACACCATGCTGTTACAGCTGAAAACCTGTATGTATAAATAAAGCTAGTTCTTGCAGTAGTGTGAAGAGAGCTAAGGTTAAAAAAAAAAAAAAAAAAAAAAAAAAAAAAAAAAAAAAGTAGAGAGAGAGAGGGAGAGAGAGAAAGCTTCAAAGCTCAGGAATGATTGATCTGCTTCTTTCTAAGTAATAAAAGTAGGGAAACATTTTTGAAGCATTTTTATTACTCTGATCCTTTGTATCATCAATAATTTAATAAAGTATGTCCTAGAGAAAACCTGAAGAATCTGTTCTGAAACATTTGAATACTATTTTGACTGCTTTAGCTAGTAAAATGGTCAATCAACCTCTTGGAAGTAAGTGAGAAAATATGGCTCCAAAGATACTTGATAGAAGAATACCTAGAGAGAAATACAGGGTTATGAGTTGTTCTCCAGATTATTTATTAGTCTTTCCCCAGAATCAGACCTACAAAGCAAGGAAGATACTATGGCTTGCTGCTCTCAGAAGTCTTGAAGAACTATAAACTGAATTAAGTCTTTCTACGAGCAGTGGTTCTTTTTGTTTTGCAGTTTGTACTTGTACTCTAAGCAATATAGGAATACTGAAAAGATGATATCTCAAAATATAGCAGAATCGAAGTTTTGGAAAAAAAAAAAAAGATATTCAATTCTTAATTTGCTTTATTTAAGTGCTTTTTACCATAATTTGCATGACATTTTTCCATAATTTCTTAATCAAACACTTTGTGTCAGATATGTTTCTTTACAGGAGCTATTGATTTTCTTTCCTTCTGAATATTTTTCATTATCTTCAAATTTACTTACTATCACTCATGAGATTTTAGGTTTACATCAAACATATTTACTGTAAAAAAAAAAAAAAAAAAAATCAGAAGATTAAAGGGAAGCAAGATTTTAAATATTATTAAGTTAGCAATATTGGCTGACTCACAGTCTCCCTCTTTAGTCACATTAGCTAAAATTAATTTAAAAATGCATAAGCATTTTTTAAAGATAATTTATATCTTTATAATTTATATCTTTATCAATAAACTACAAATTCTGCAGTTATGAGGGTGTATTCTCATCAGGTTGTGACTGCATATTCACACAAAGCCTGTATAGCTGTTACATATTTAAACATTTTTCCTGGACAATTTCCTCTGAATGAGTGGAATTGTGTTTTACATTTAGAAGCTCTATAGACAACAAAGTAAGCTGACTATAATTAAAAGAACACATATAATTTATCTTCAGAATCTGCATTCAGTTGTGACCCACATTTCATCCAAACCGTATGGTGCTTGCCAGATGGATGAGACTATTTGGCTATTTCTGCAACATTCAGTTTTATATATCTCCTAAATGTTATTCTAAAGCAACATTTATTTATTTATTTATTTATTTATTTATTTATTTATTTTATTTTGTAAGTAATTTCATTTAAATTACAGTTCAATAAGCATTTTCTTCTACAAAAGCTTCAGAAAAGACTATATATATATATGTATCTTTTCTTTCTTTGTGTTTAAGACTGCATTGATTTCCTGGTTGTGAAGCCAAATACCTTTATAATTAGGTACCTGCCAGGTCTATAAATTTTATTTTATTTTATTTTATTTTATTTTATTTTATTTTATTTTATTTTATTTTATTTTATTTTATTATTACTATTTTTCCTCGTATGTTTAAGATTTTAATCTTTTTTAAGGATCTTTGCATGTGACTAGTACTTAGTTACACTTAGAGACAGTGAATGCCATGCACCATTTGACCAAAGATTATAACCTTTAGAGGATAATCATTTAGGACTAACTAACCTCATGAATACCTATGTTTCAGGAACTAATTGTGTAACTGCATTTTAGGACATTTTCATGGAGACTTAAGATGAGCAATATAATAAGTAAAAGGCAATGTTTTATTCCCAAATTAGTATCTTTATGGCTAGGCAAAAGAAGCAAATATGAATATTGCACTAAGGTTTGATTTTCATAAAAATGCTTTAAATTAGTGAGAAAGGCAAATAAAAGGAGAAAGGAAAATTTCACCTTTAAGAAACCATGTCCATCTAGACACCTGGAGAAGCTATCAATGACTTGTATCAAAAAGCAAATATACATAAATTGTAAAGAGATGCTGTACCAAAGTCTAGAGCATATAATCCTTTCTTGCTTTCTTCTGCCTCAGACAGTGGTGATGAATCTTTTCCCTACCATGAGTTCAGAAACATGTTTTCAGTGAGATATGCAGACAAGTAAGTACAGTGGTTCATTAAAGAAGAAGAAGAAAAATCTTTGAATGCTGTTTCAGAAAACAAATTTTATTATGGTTGTTTTAGCAACTATTTATGCTAAATTCAAATCTATGTCCTCTAATAAATGCAAATGTCAGCATCTGTGTACTATGTCCTCCAGTATCAAGTTTAGCTTTCTTGACCAAAACCCCTTTCAAAAGCAAAATAAAATCAACAAAGTTAAAAAAGAAGCCAACCATCCACCCTTGGAGCTGCCATGCATCTCTTCTGCATATTGAAAAACAGTTTCACTCTTCTCAGACTCCTTTTGTCCTTAGCATATTTCATCTCCAAGAGAAAGAATTCACGTAAGTCTGCTCCCAGTAAATAGGCAGTGTTGGGCAGTCAGTTCTAATCCTTAAAAATGGGTCTGAATCCCGTAGCAATAATCATACTGCGTAAGCCATCACACAATGTCTTTTTTGTTGTTGTTGTTTCTGAGAGACTGTATTTCATCTTCAAATTAATAAGAATTATGTACAGAAGCCCTTCTTGTCCAAACCAATTTCCTCTTGTAGTTTTCTTTTCTGTTCAAATCCCTAGCCAGCAGTCATGCAGAGATAAAAACTCCTGAAGCTTCTCTGCTTTTTAAATTCAGTGGCATAGGCAACACTTCACAGACAGCATGTACAGCAAACAAGCACAAAAGTGACTTGCTGATTGGATTGACACATTCTGTCCTGTAAATCGGCACAGAGAATTAGTGATCACACAGGAAATCATCCCTCTAGGAAAATATGACTTTCATTCATATTTGTGTAAACATTCCAAAGTAAAACATACCAGAAAAATCTGCTTTTTCGTCCTTCTCATGTTCTTCTCTTTCCCCCAAAGAAGTAAAAATGTAAAATCATTGCAGTAACCTACTTTTGACTTGGACAATTTCCACCAAATTCACTTTAGTTCCTATATGTAGTTTTGAATAAACTCTCATAATCCAGTTCAAAAGACATATAGTAATTTTTTCTGCTTCAGTGGAGTTATGTCAAGATGTGAGTGGCATGGTAGGACTATTGTTTCTGGTGCTACACACATCCAAGTCTGATCATCTGGTGTAAAATGGCATGCTGAGTTGCTGAGTTTGTCTAAGATCTCTGTGGTCTTCAGGTATTATTATAGAACAGGGAAGATTTCATATAAGTTGTCAATTCAGACACCATATAACTATTCTGCAATTGTTCATTGTGCACATTTCTGAACACATATGGAAAGGTTTAATGATATAAAATATTATGCAGTAATCTATTGTTTTGTTTGATTAGTTCTTTTTTAGTTTTTAATATTTTACTACCTTATGTAAACTCCTGTACTGTCTTCTATTTTACAACTTAGCAGATTGTTAAATTAACATTGCTTATCATTAGCACTCATGTTAAAACTTGATTAATGTCATGCAAGTTTAATTCTGACAGTTTATTTATTATCCCACCTCTTTATGCAATCAAAATTCCAATGGAAGCAATGTGAATATTTCTTATAGTAGGACTGCCGGAGCTGTTCACTATATGAAAGGTACAGGCACTCCTTCCCCCAAAACAATTCAACTTGCACAGATACGTATCAGCATATCTATGGCATGTTGACAAAACACAGGGAGCTTGTACAGGGTATTTCTTCTCAATTGAGTAGACTTGGAATGAAAATTCAGAAGACATTTCATGCCACAAGGAGTAGTGGTGTTCCAAATCCATCTCTCCAAATAATTGATATGGAGATATCAAATTGATATCTCCAAATTGATATCTCCAAATATCAAATTGATATTGATATGGAGACCTAACTTCTTTTAAATAAGTGAAAAGATGATTATGCGATATAATTGTGTGAGAAAAATAAGAACTGATCAACCGAGGGGAATCAAGAAATTCCCCAGACGTTTTGTCCTTGTTCTCAACTCCAGAGAAAACCATTTTGAAAGATGCATGTGAAGGAAATTTGTAGCCACAGGTACCACAAGGGCAAAAGTTGTGGAGAAAATTATTCTGAGAATTACTGAAACGCTACTAAAGGACAATGCAGTCATTGGTCATAGCCAACATGGGTTCACAAGGGGAAGGTCTTGCTTAACAAACCTAATTTCCTTTTATGACAAGGTCACCTCTCTAGTTGACCAAGGGAATCCAGTTGATATAATCTTTCTGGATTTCAGTAAAACTTCTATACAGTTTCTCATGGTATCATTCTGGACAAAATGTCCAGCATACAGCTAGATAAATACATAATACAATGGGTGAAAAATTGGCTGAGGGGTCAGGTTCAAAGGGCTATAGTAAATGAGGTTACATCATGCTAGTGGCCAATCACAGGTGGGACTCTGTAGGGCTCCATTTTAGGGCCAGTTCTCTTCATGGTTTCCATAAATGACTTGGATGCAGGACTTGAAGATATATTAAATAACTTTGCAGATGATACTAAATTGGGAGGAGCTGTTGACTCCATTGAGGGTAGAGAGGCCTTGCAGAGAGATGTTAAATTAGAGAGCTAGGCAATCACCAACAATATGAAGTTTAACAAGAGCAAGTGCTGCATTCTGCATCTGGGACATGGCAACCCTGGCTATACGTAGAGATTGGGGGATGAGAGTCTGCAGAGCAGTACCTCAGAAAGGGGTCTGGGAGTTTTGGTCCATGGCAAGTTCAATACGAGCCAGTGGTGTGCCCTGTCAGCCAAAAGGGCCAACTGTGTACTGGGGTGCATCAGGCACAGCATTGCTAGCTGGTCAAGGGAAGTGATTGTCCCACTCTGCTCTGTGCTGGTGTGGCCTCATTGTGAGTGCTGTATGCAGTTTTGGGCACAACAATATAGGAATTACATAAAACTATTAGAGAATATTCAAAGGAGGGCTACACAGATGGTGAAGGGCCTAGAGGGTAAGACATATGACGAGGGTCTGAGGTCATTTGGTTTGTTCAGCCTAGAAAATAAGAGACTGAGTGGAGACCTCATAGAACCTACAGCTTCTTCAGCAGAGGGAGTGAAGTTCAAGATGAGTTTGGACAATGCTCTCAGCCATATGGTCTGATTTTTGGGTTGTCTTGTGCAGAGCCGGGAGTTGGACACAATGATCTTTTTAGGTAATTTCCAACTTACTATATTCTATGATTCTATAATGTAGATAGTTCCCTGAGGTATTTTAGACAAGGAAATTGATGTCATTTCTTTCATTGATGTAATTTCTCTCATCAAAATTAATTAAACTAAACTAAACTAAAATAATCTTCTTGTTACTTTATGCCATTGGTCATAGTTGTTTTGGCCTGAATAGATTTCAGCTAATGGTTTGGTAAACAGCTATTAAAGATAAATAAATTGGTACACTGATATGAATATATGGTTAATATTCTCCTTCTTGTGTCCCTAGTAAACCTGAGTGACCTGAGAAGACTCCATCTTATTTTCTGGAAAGTAAGCTGGTAGCTCCAGCCCATGCCATGAAATGGGATCATTTTATATTATTAGAACTGTTCATGGTTCAGTAAAATTCAGATGGGGCATTGTTTAACAGATTCTGTAATGGCATCTTCTGTCTACATAGCTTATACTTTTAGAAATCTCTTTTGTTTGTCTTCATTTGTGTGTTTTCTGGTATGTGTGTGACAGTGCTTACACTTTTTCTTATTTTATAAAATACCATCAGAGAAGGAGGCACTTGAAAAAAAGTGAATACTTCAGTGCCAAGATATTAATATTAATTATCAGTGAACTTGTCATAGCAGTTTTTAGTACTCTCATTTCACATTTGTTTAATGAGGTAAGGTTCATCTATAAGTACATTTAATATTTGACTTTTCTCTTGTGGTTATAAACTCTATGGCCTGGCGAAGCTGCATAGTTCATTGAGTCAGAAGTTAGGGAGCAGAAGAGACACTCAAAACCTATGTACAAAAATGCATAGTGAAAAGTGGGAAAGAAGCAATTTTTCCAGATAATATGAAAGAGAAGGGAGATATATAAATATAAATATAAATATAAATATAAAGCCTTCTTAGGATTTATATAATTCATAGAAATTCATAGAAATCATAGAATGGCTTGGGTTGGAAGGGGCCTTAAAGATCATCTAACTCCAACTCCCCTGCCATAGACAGGTATGCCACCCACTGGATCAGGTTGGCCAAGGTACCATCTAGCCTGGCCTTGAATACCTGCAGGGATTGGGGTATCTACAACTTCTCTTGGAAACTTGTTCCAGTGCCTCACTACCTTCACAAAGGAAACCATCATAGAAGATGTTGGTAAATGTTGCTGGGGCAGTTGCTTTAAGCTGAGGTTTTTCTGACAGTAGCAAGTGCTGGGGCTTCTGAAGGAGTAAAGGAGATTTCAGATAAGGTTGCTCTTGAGATCTGACACTAGCTGACTCCAATAAAAAAATGAAAGCATTAGCTACTCAGATTAGCCACTTCTCCTCCACAACTTAAACATAGGTGAGACGTTCAGACTTCCATCACAGAATCAGATCAAAACTGTTGATGAACAGCAAATGACAGCTGTTGAAATTCCAGAAATGTCAGTGGATCCTCTAGAGGCAACAAGGACCACTAGGTCGATTTCACATGGGCAGTGCTTTGAACAGTTAATTCCTGTGTATGGGAAGGACACTGAGACAATATTTTTGAGGTTGTGATAGATAAGATGGCAAGTGAGAACCTTTAATGATGATTTTGTTTGAATTGCTGTGCTTAATATAAATTTGGGCCACTGGCTCAGCACTGCTATGAGCAAGAGAGCTCTGTGGAGCACCAAACATAGATAAGGCTTCGGCAGGGAACCAGGAGAGTCATTAAAGCAATTCAAGGGGAAGGATGCTGCATAAACACACACACACACACACACACACACACACACACACACACACACACA